>NW_022196905.1:65177654-65220554 GCF_008632895.1 Mastomys coucha | reverse complement strand
AAAAAAAAAAAAAAAAAAAAAAAAACCAGACTTATAACAAATTTCATGATGGATCTAATTTGCTTTATTTGTAACTTAACAATTAGGGCAGCCTCCATCCAACAAAACAGAATGAAAACTCCCACCAGGAAGCAGCAGATGCAGAGGTTTTATAAGGTAGGAAAAGAGTCAGCCATAGGGGGAAACTATGAGGGCAGGTTACCTTTTCTAAGGACTGAAGTCGAGGGGCCTCCGTTAGGATGCTTTTCAGGTGGATGGTATCTTGTCTTCAGAAAAACAAAACAAAATATCCTGATGTTCGGGGAAGGTGGGGACCAATCTTCTCTTAAGATTCAGTTTGTTTATTTAGCATTTAGCATAAATGGTGGTTTCAATTTTTAGCCTGGTCCACTGGAGTTGATGAAGGGACTAAGCCTAAAACAATGGCCTCCCTGTTAACTGTATCATAATTTCCCTACTTATTTTCGGTATGAACAAAACTTAGGGCTATTGCACTAATCTCAGTCTGGCTTCCCTTTGCAGCGTGCTTTTTCCTGGCAACAGTGACCCCACACCCACATATTTATTCCTGTTCTAGTCACCCCAACCGAAGACAAACAATCTTACATTCAATGAAGAGAGGATTCCGGTCATTGAAAGCATTTGAGAGGTCACAGTGCCATAGCAGTAATACTATTGTGACTACTCAGAGGGTAATATCAAGTGCTTAGAGTTTGCCAGCTTCTTTATAAAGCCAAGCAAAATCAAACAGATCAAAAGTGGTCCAGATGAAAAGTTTGTCTGACCAAGTTGAAGAGCCCGTGTGTTAAGATTTGCAGTGAAGTGAGCTTGGCAGCTGATTCTCTGCAGTTATCAGCATACTTATCCATGTATATTAAGAAGTATCAGCTACTGCATAGACTCCCTCTCCTTCAGTTGGTGGGTGGCAAATCCTACATCTCATGATCATGTCCTGTTAGCAGAAGGTGCCAACAAATGCCTTAGAAGTCTACCGCTTATAAAAAGAGCTCCCAGTAAAATACGTAGGGTTCCAATATAGCTAAAATAGTCCCTGAAAAGTCAGAAGTGCCTCTTAGGTTGTGAAAAGAATTAAAGTTTGGTGCATCAGATTCAGCTCTCTGTCACGATAACCACAGACATTACTAACTGGAAGATTCAAACTATAACATTCTTATGTCTCATGAAAGACGAGTAGCAAGGCCGTGAGAGGCTATGAGGTGAAGGCTCGAGGTGAAGAGGTTCAATTTTTCATCCTGATTCATAGTTTGCATTCTCTCCTTTAGACGTGAAGATTGTGGTCAATTGTTTGCATACTTGTTCTCATTTGCATATGCCCACAGTCCACAAGGACCACGCCCTGAAATTCACATCATGGTGTTGGGCTTCAGCTTACAGGCACTTAGTAATTCTTGCTCTCTGTGATTTCATGTGAGAAAATTGGACTGGAGGAAACTTCAGGATCCAGTTAAATTTATAGGAAGATAATGATTCAAAACTGAGTGGTGGGAGCTAGTGAGATGGCTCCGAGGTTGAGAGCAGGGACTGCTCTTCCACAGGTCCCGAGGTCAATTCCCAGCAACCACTTGATGGATTATAACCATCTACAGTAAGATCTGGAGCCCTCTTCTAGCATTAAGGCATATATGCAGGTGGAACATCATCCATAATAAATAAATCTTCAAGACAAAACAAAACAAGACAAACAAAACTGAGTGGCAGACCATGCCCTAACAGATGCACTTTCTGAAATATGCTCTTTCCTCTCTGGATCTTTCTCATTTCTACAAAAACAGAGCAAGGCGATGACTTTCCTCACCACTGTGACAAAATAAGCCGCAGAATCAACATGGGGGAAGAAAGATTGGTCTGGGCTTCCAGTTTCACACAGGCGGGCACGGAGACATCCACATCAGTGGAGCAGTGCCTGGCTCACACCCTGCTGGGTCAGATATCAACGAGGCTGAGGGTTCTATAGCCTTCAAGGGTTGGCTCCCCATATAGCCTGTGTCAACAGACTGGCCCCAACTCCTAAAGTTGCTAAAACCTCGCAACACAACCTGGGACAACACAGTAGGGACCAAGTATTTAAATGAATGAGCCTGAAGAGAACATTTTCACATTCAGACCCTACGTGACTGTTGAGCACTCAGTCTTAAACAGGGCAGCCATATCACAGACCCTCAAAAGCCCTAAAACAGGGCAGAGCAATTTAAGAGGATAAGTTCAAGCATCAAGAATTGCTGCCATCCTGCCATGACATTGTCACTGAAACTGTTAGTGTACAACAGCAATCCATACCTGCGCACTCTCGGGCTCTTAGCTTGTCAAAGCTTGTCAAAGTCCGACAAGCAGCACCAACAGTAGCAACTATCACTTCAGGCTGTAGTGTTCCAATTCTCCAGAAAGCAGTGGTCAGAGTATACAAAGTTCAAAGCCCTATATAGTTATAGATAAGGGCAAGGCCATTGGCAAGATGAGGTGAGTGCTTGGGCAAAGTTGCCTCTCTCTGTTGTAATTTCTACTTCTGGCAGTGACTCCTCAGCCCACCCTTCCTCCCCCAAGATCAACAGCCAGGTGTTTTCTCAAATAATACTTAATACCCATCCCAAGGTCATGCGAAGTCCCTCACGGCACAAATTAACCATGGATTTGGAAGCCAAAAAAGACTGGGAGACCCAATGCAACAAAAGGAAGGCTATACTCAAGAGGTGCCTACTGTGCATCTGTAGTCCTCAGGACAGCAAGAGAAAGACAAGAGACCAGGGAACAGAGGTCTATGGAGTCCTTAACAGAGCTGACTGGTTCTATCTGTTGGTGGTGATTCACAAATTTGGATGGCTTCGAATCTTCGAAATGGAATAAGAGCTCTCCAGGGCAATAGCAGAGTAGGAAACATAAGATGGGGACAGCATCATATAACTGAAGAGGAAACCTGAGTGGCTAACATCAGGTTACTTCAGATGATCTTTCTCTAAGCATTTGAAGCTCAGAAGAGCATCCTTGCTACTCTGACATGGGGACCGCAGCATCTCCTATTTTAGGAAAAACTGATCTATTTGGGGCTACATATGCATAACTGCAGTTTTAGGTGCTTATGTGGAATGTAGCATGAGTGACTTCACTTTGATTCTTAGCTTGGTCCAATGGGGCTTACTACAAGAACTCAGCCCAAAGGATGGTCTCTCATAAATTTTGTTTAACAACTCTATTCAACAGAGAGTTAAGATCAGCAACACCATGCCATTGATACATTATGAGAGTTTATGAAGGGGCTGGAGAGATGGCTCAGCAGGTAAGAGCACCGATCCTTTTGTATAGTACTGGTGGTTCTTAGCATCCATGAGAGGTGGCTCACAGATCCAGGGGATTTGGTGCCCTCTCTGGCCTCTACGGGCATTGAATTCATGTGAGCAACATACAGAGAAGCAGGCACACTCACATACACACAGCTACAAATAAATAACACTTTCCCAACGGTTAATGAAGTAGCCACTTATGCTGGGGATTGTTTCCCACACTGGGGGAATTGGGAGGAAACAGGATCCATAAAGTTCCTGTTCTCAAAAGTTCACAGAGCAGAGAATTTGATGAACTTCTGGGGAAAGGAAAAGGTGGAACCAATGTTCACTTCTGAGTTTCATAGTATCCCTTTCATAAGAATTTTATTTATTTAAAATTTTTATAAGAATTTTGTTTATAGATTATAACTTATAAGCATTTCTTTTCTTTCCATGACAATACATGAAGTATAGTTCTTTTCAATGTCTTAGTCTTTCAGCAGACATTTTATTTTTAACCATGTGAAAGTGGTGGTTCTTACGTTCACCAACATGGAAACCATGGGAAGAATGAGAGTTTGGAAGAAAGAACGTCGATCCATGAAATTCCTGGCTCTCTCACTGAGTGTAAGTGCCTGGATTTCAGAGACCAGGTTGAAGCTAACTGAATAGAAACGTGAGAGTCCTTAGTACCCATGGTGGGCTGACATTCCCACCCTGACAAGAGAAGGAAAGGTAAAAAGATAGAGCAAGGAGGTAGGAGGAGGGAACAGCAGAGCACCTCAAGCGTGGCTTGTGGGAGCACGGCTCACTCCCTCTGCCTTCCTCAGGCTCACAGGGTTATGGGCGATGGTTCAGTATAGAAGCCTGTCAGCACAGTTGAAGAAATACTCAAACTTCATACTGTTTTTTCCCTAGGCAATGTTAATTATTAAGTAAGCTGGGTCCATTCTAGGTTTGGGTAATTAGAAAGAAATGGCGGGAAACCCATGAAGATAGCATGGGTCATTACATTTTACTTAAGGATAGAAAACACATACACCATATATGAATATTGTCCTAAAACTCAAAGTTTCCTAGATCATAGCTCAAGTTCAGCTGCAACAATGCCAATGTTCTGTCATCTGTTAAAAACAGTTTGTTTGAGACAGGGTCTTACTATGGAACCTTGGCTGGCCTGAAAGGCTTGGAGCTCATTATGAATGAGCTGTCCGAATTTGTGTTGATCTTCTGACCCTGTCTCTTGAGTGCTAGGATTACAGATATATACCACCAAGGCCCACATAAAATAAAGATACCAGCAATAATAGATAATGTTGACTGCATGCATGGTAGGTACCATATTTTCTGTATTGGATATTGTATATGCCCGGTTTTAATTTTCAACATAACCTAGTTGATATATCATGTTACTCTTATAGAAAAGAAAACTGAGCTGGGCTGTGGTGGCACATGCCTTTAATACCAGCATTTACGAGGCAGAGAAAGGCTGAGTTCAAGACCAGCCTGGTCTACAGAGTGAGTTTCAGGACAGCCAGAGCTACACAGAGAAAAACCAAAAAGAAAGAATCCGAGACTCATTACTTAATCATATTTCCTGACGTAAACCACCATCATTGCTTATATACTTCTGAATGAAAATGACTACATCTTCTTTAGGAGAAAACAAAGAGCCCTGAATTAATTTAACATTTGTGTTGTAGCAGGGAGTCTCAACCTGATTTGTGTGGATGCAAAAGTGCACCTCTTGCTTCCAAGGGCGTAAGAGATACGCTCTTTATTCTGGAGCCAAATACGAATGATCATGGACTAGAAATACAAATGTGGTTCACTTGAAATTACATGTTTCAACCTGGTAGTAGTTTGATCACTTTTTTTTTTTTTTTGTATTAGCAGCAGAACAAAAAAAAGCCATAAATCAAGGTGCATTGTTGGAAGCACTAAGTAGGGCCGTTATAGGGGGTGGAAATTCAGCTATAGGCTTCAGATCTCGTCTGATGGCGTTGGCAGGCCTTCAATTGGTGGAGAACAGGATCTGCTAAGACAATACACTTCGATAAATTTTAATTAGGTCCTGGACCTGTAACCTCCCAAACTTTCCACTATCCTGGAAGGTCTGATTAGTTAGAACGGTCAGGGAAACGTGCAGCTTCTGTCTGGGAACTGTTATTTATTTAGTATTAGGAATGGTAGCTGAGGCAGTGCTCTGTGACAGGGTCGTGTAGCATTTTGGCATGTGGCACAAAGTCAGAAGCTGATGGCACCCCCATGCGCAGGTTTCCCTGTACTTGAGTGTCTGTGTTTATCTGATGCCCGGCTTCCCTCTTAGATGCCATAGCTGTTTGTCCTCCTGTTTTTGGTGCCACTTCATTGGTGACATGAGACAGGGTTGTTTGTCTGCCATATAGTAACTGTACAACTACAGAACTGTAGTAAGTGTCTTGGGTTCTTTCATTCCTGGCATGGTCTCTGACCTGAAAGCAATGGAAATTCCTTTCAGAGTAGTCAGGAAACGTACCAGTGTATTTATACACAAACGTGTGTGTGTGTGTGTGTGTGTGTGTGTGTGTGTGTGTGTGTGTGTGTAGAGGTCAGCAGAAAACCTCAAGTGCTATTCCTCAGACACCACTCACCCTTAGTTTGAGACAGTTTCCCACAGGCCTCCTGGAATTCTTCAAGTAGGTTCACTAATGGATCTCAGTTAGGCCCAGAGAGCTTCCTGTTTGTTCTTCCCAATAGGACTGTGAGTTTGTTGCACCATGCATGGCTTACTTAATGTGAGGCCTGGGGATCCAATGCAGGTCCTTGTGTCAAGGTATGCATTTTACTAGCTAAGCTACTTCCTCAGCCTCCTTCATTTTTTTTTTCTTCATTGAGAGACAGGATCTCAGGTAGCCCTAGGGTGTCCTTGAACCTGATATTTAGCTGAAGATGACTTTGAACTTCGGTTCTTCCTGCTCCACACTCCTAAGTACTGGGGATATGGGTGCGCATCATCACAGCAATTTTAAAAATGAGATCTGGGTAGTAAACCAGGGCTCTGCACTCTTAAGCACTCTAATAACTGAGTAGAGTTAAATGCAAGGCAAATACTCTAGTTTTTTTTTTTTTCCTGCCCATGCCTCGTACAGGACTCGGAGATGGAACAAAGAAAAGAAAAACTGCATAAGAAGGTCGCTGAACGTTCCTCATCCCATCTTATAGTCAGTCTCTTGTTTAGCTCACATCTGCAGACCAAAGCAGATGGCCACTAAGCCTAGCAAGTTCAGTAGAACCCCACTCCAGGGGAGAAGGCTGCTGCTCATGACCTAAGCCAGTGCTGGAAGTGTCAGCAATAGGATGTGTGTGAGATGGGCAGTGAATCAAAGGGATGGATGATGGGTTCCTTGGCTGGGGGAGGGTTGAGTGGTCAGAAAGGAATGCTGGGAAGGCTGGAAGAGGTCTTTGAAGAGGCTCCTGAGGCCCAGGAGTCTGTTCCTGATAAGGAGAACACTAAAGAGACCACTGTGGGGATGGTGACCTGTTCGAAGCTGTGAGTGAGAGAAAACATTTTCATCAATTGGTGAAGTGGAATATGTCCTGGTTCTTCACGCCTGAGCTGTCTGTGAGATTTAGTGAAAAGCCCAGAAGGACAATGGAAAGTAAAGGACAAAGATCTGTAGAAACTTTGTTTTGAAACAAAGTTACTTTTCCTTTAACCAAATGAAACAAAATATCTCTTGTCAAGACACAGCCATTCTTTTGCTGTTACTGATTTATTTTTAGTAGGAACCTTTAGTTCTGATTTTTGTGGTATTTCTTCCATTGGGGATTTTGTATAATATCAGTTACAACTCGCACATATTTCTCTTTCTGTGTCAAGAAAGGTAATATGTGTCATTCCTGTGGTTAACATTTTCCTTCTAATGGTGTGAAAGTAGTTTCACCTGGGTCAGCCTCTTAGGCCTTTGAAAAGTATCAATTATTACTTTGTAGTAGTTGAAGCCTTTCTTGAAAGAGTAGCTAGAAACAAAGTGACAAAAAAAAATCGAGCTTTTCCTAAGACTGTATTTATTATAATTGTATTACAAGATAGAAAGTACTTTATGAAACTAAAAAGTAGCACTCTCTGGGAAGTGGTGGCTCACACCTTTAATCCCAGCACTTGGGAGGCAGAGGCAGGCAGATTTCTGACTTCAAGGCTAACCTGGTCTACAGAGTGAGTTCCAGGACAGCCAAGGCTACACAGAGAAACCCTGTCTCAGAAAACCAAAAACCAAAAAAAAAAAAGGTAGCTCTCTCTCTCTCTCTCTCTCTCTCTCTCTCTATATATATATATATATATATATATATATATATATATTATTTTTTTCTATGAGAAGAATTAAGTATAGGAAATGATAGAGCAACCCTGACACTGCTGAGTTAACCATGCTGCCCGTGTCTCTGAAGAGGGCAACCTCGTTGAAATACCTTATGGTATTTCACTCTCTTGCTAACTGAAAGGCCACTGAGTAGAAGACAGTCCATATATAAATCTCTCATAACTCAGTCTCTCCTTCCCTCACATTGATCATCTTATGCATGTACTTTTCTAAACTTATTCCCTGAAACAAAGGTTCGGGTGTGAAAGCCAAAGAGAAACCAAATATTGGGAAATCTCAGCTGGCTTGCAGAAATCCTGACTGTTTTGTTGTGGTACAAATGGAGCAGATGTTATAAACCGATGTGAAACGGTGAACCCAGCACTCCCTGTACTCTTCAGTATCTCCACTGGTAGCTGTGCCTCTTTTCTTTTCTTTCTTTTTTTTTTCAAGGCAGGGTTTCTCTGTGAGCTGTGCCTCTTAAACAACCAACTTACTAAGGAGCAACATAAACATTGGAGGAAACAAAGTACTCCATTTAGCTCAATGGAGTATGTCAGATGAGAACTAGAATAGCTCCATTAATGCATGAGGTTGAGAAGTCTTCTAGTTCTCTTTCTCTTCTGGGATACCTCCTGCCAAACAGATGCAGACTTCAGACTTTTCTCCAAACCTCCCTAGAGGAT
Organism: Mastomys coucha; assembly: GCF_008632895.1. Classification (NCBI taxonomy): domain Eukaryota; kingdom Metazoa; phylum Chordata; class Mammalia; order Rodentia; family Muridae; genus Mastomys; species Mastomys coucha. Next base: position 65,212,247 of record NW_022196905.1, on the reverse strand, counting down.
GCTTGACTGGTGTTCCTTGGCAATCCTACCTGGATCTGTCATACTTTGAAGGAAGTAGTCCAGGCCTTCAATTGCTAAAGGGGATTTTTTTAAATGTGTCCTTACAGGAGGGGAGACACATAAGTGAGTAACTTCCTCCGTGAGCCCCTTCTCTCTATGTCTGAGGCTAGCATCCTCAGCAAGACCTGATGCAGCCAGGTAGACTGGTGAGGATTTCTGAACTTTTGCAGTTTATTGCTGGCTTTGATTCTGATTTTAAGGATAGTGTCTTGGGGAGATGGTGGCTGATGTTAAAATATTGCTTGCATGGATAAGATGTTCCAGTTCATGTTAATCAGAGGAATTTGAAGGGAAATTTGTATTTGTGGTTTTTACTTTCAACACTGTTGCTTCTTAACCAGTGCAGTTTTGGATTCCATTCTTTGATGAGTACTTCCTGGCTATTACTAAGGTTATATTGAAACCCACAGTGCTATGGCTTGATTAGGAACTGTCCCATCAAACACTGCTTTAATCTATTAGTCACAAGAATAACGTTTACCTCTCTCCTCCCTCCCCCTCCCCCGTGCCAAGTACCCTTATTATCAGCCTGGCCTTCTAGAGCATTGGTAACAGCAAACTAAGGTCTATTGATTCAGAATTATGTTTCTCACGCTTCCTTTATTAAGAAACTCTGTCGATGTGTTGTAGGTCAGAGGTCATCAGACTATAATCTGTCAGCGAATGCAGCCTACTGCTTTATTTTTGTAAGTTTTATGGGGCCACAATCACGTTCCCTCCATTTTATATTGTTTACAGACACCCTTACTCTCCAGTGAACACTAAAGCAGATACATGTACACCACAAAAATTGAGATCCTTTACTACTTTGATTTACATAGAAAAGTTTGCCCATGTCTCTTCTAGAGTAATCCACACTTGTTTCAGAACTCTTGATTGACAGCTAGCTATCGTCATTTCTGTTATGATTTGCATAGGAAATGTACTCCACAGATTTATCTTTAAAATGTTCCATCTCCAGTGGTGGTGCTGCCTTAGAAGGTTCTGGAAACTCTTGGAGGTAGCGGTTGATTGAAGAAAGTAGGTCCCTGGGAGTAGGTTCTTGGTGACATCTTGTCCCTTTCCTGTCTTTCATTCCCTAATGAAAGGCAGCCTCCACAGCATACTCCTACTATTGTATGGTCTGGCCAAGTCCATGGGGCCAAACATGAATTAAACCACTATTCTAAATAAATCCTTCATCCTTGAACTGTTTGCTTGTAGTCATCCTGATGTGAACATAATTAACAGAGTCCCATTTCTACTTCTCACATAGCTTCAGGTATTTTTTAGTTTTAAAAATCTCAAATCTAAAAAGTTGAACTAATCATACCTTAACTCAAACACTTTAAACAGATATGCTTGGGATTAAATTTGCAGCTTGCAGGAATCACTTTTGAGTGTGCTAGACACTCATAAAAATGTTTGCACCAGGGATGAACAGTAATAATATGATTCACCTATCCAAGATTTCTATATGCCAAGTATGTATCTTGTCATCTTCAAAAACACCTCTGTATCACTGATGTGCATGTTCACATTTGTTAATTTGTGGTGCTGGGGCTTTGATCCAAGGCCTCACACATGCTAAGCATACCACTGAGCTGTTCCCAAGACCCAAGAATTGCATTTTTAAAAAGATTCTGAGACTTGACGACTTCTACAATTGTAAGATGCAGAGCTGGGACCTGAACCTAATGCTGTCCCACGTTCTCTGTATCTCTGCAAGTACCACCTCTATTTTAACTCAGTCATTGGACTATCTGATGGCACCTCACTTATCTAGAGACTGTACCTCAGTTATGTAAAACACCTCCAATGATTAAAAACAAGGGAGAATGAAAAGATTAATATCTAATAGATACTCAGTCTGCCATTTAAAAAGAGGGATTCTCTGAAGTCTTCTTACGAAGTCCATTTGTCTTTTACTTTACAAATTCATTTAAGTTGTTTTCTTTTTCAGTTTCCCCAGTCTTCATAATTAATGGCAAAGGAATTGAAAATGGGGATGGGTAGAGATCCCACAGCAGGGATACTAACACCAGGGACATTGAGATGGCGCTTGGGAAACTGTAATGAAAAAGACCGACATGCAGATCCTTGATGGCAATGAAGCCTCAGACAGCTTAGCTAGCATAAGGCAAACTTTATCCTGGGGACCTCCAAGTAGAGCTAAGAAACATTATCTGATGCTAGTAAGGACTCCAGAGCATCAAGACAATGCTAAACATTGACACGGTCAATTAAGACAGTGGACACCAAGTTTTCCATTCAATGTACTTAAATGAAATTTACAAAGGGCATTAAGAGTCTTATGCTGATACACTTACATTATTTCCTTCCTTTAAAATGCTGAGCAAATGAATCACCATGGGGTTCAGGTTATTTAAGGAGATCTTAGCATCTAGTTCCTCCCACTTCTTAGGACCACAGTGTCTCAGGATACCCATGGTTCACTTTCTAGTGTCAGCACACTGAAGAGGCAGTAATTGAAAGGGGGACTTCTCGATTTCACCTGCTTGGTAGATTTTCTTTTCTTTTCTTTTTGTTTACATCATAGATTAGTGTTTTATTAGAAGTGTGTACCCAGATATGACCCACTGGATCAGTTGGGAATTCTTTTTGTTTCTCTTCTTTTTTTTAAATTATCATGATTTGTTTACATTTTCACCCCCACGTAACTAAATCTTAACATTTCCCATTATCTCCCTGCAATTCCCCATCATTTAGACACAGTTTGATTTTTATTACTTTCCCCAAAGTAAAAAGTGGCTTCTCCTCTGTTACAAAAACTGTACTCAGTTGTACATCGCTGAAGGAAAGTTAATCCCAACATAAGAAGACTCATTTCTTCACTCTGGGAGAGAGAGACCCATGATTCCCAGGAATGAATGGTGCCCATCTTCCCATTGGCCACCTTTTCCTTATCTCATTCTCTCCTGCATGGATTCTTTGATTCTTCTTCTCAATGCTTAGGCATTTCCACATGCACCAGAAATGCTTAGGAGACTGGTTTAATGACTCACACATCTTTGAGACAATATTTGACTTTGTATATTTTGGAAAGATCTGCTAAAACTTCTCATAGAAATCAAATGTTCCAACAACAACCAAAAAGACACCTTGTGCCTCTGTATCTGTGGGTCAGGAGAGTGAGGACTGTTGCCTAAACCATGAAGCAGATGTCTTTGTTTTGACGACTGTATTACAACATCCGTTTAGTATGTCAATCATACCAGAAAAGCATAAATTATTGAAAACTTATTTGCTGTCTATCATGCTTATAATCTCATTCAACTAATAAATTGGTTATATTTAAAAGATATACTTCTAAGTTAGTGATTTCAAATATGAAAGGCATTTTTAAAGAGGTAATGCTCTGGGGATATATCTAGGCTGGGCTGGATTACTGAAGTCAGTTATGTGTTTATAGATAACATGCAAATGGTCCCTACTGTGGCAAGGCACATCACCTTCTCACTGGGGTGTGAAGGGCTCACCTCTTCCTGGGCACTTAAGTCTTATGCCTGGACTTTCTGTTACTCTCTGATCAGCCCGGTGGGACATACTGGCATGAGAAAACAAGACTATCACCCAACATTCCTGAAGTGGTGTTACCTCATGGGAATAACATCTTTTTTTTCTTTTTCCTTAGTAAAGCAAGAGACCTGAGTAAGCTTTGCAGTGTGTCAGGCCAGCTTGTCCCATGAAGTTACATAAGAACTCAGCTCCACCCACTTCTTGGTTCAGCCGTCTGTGCACTATGGCTCCCTTGTAGTGGCTGAGCCCGACTGAGCTCTGAGCTTCACCTTATGAGGCAAGGAGAAGCTGATGGCAGTGAGTCTTTTTAAGGCAGGTCACGGCAAAGGCAATCTGATCCTGTATTGTTGGTGAGAACTTTATCACGTGGACTCACCGACGGCTTCAGAGCGGCGACCATGGATGCATCTTTAATGCCATTATTATAATCAAGCCAAGGGGGTCATTAAGATGACAACCAGTAGTCTCTTACATCACAGTGCTGGGTCATCTGTGTTTGCGATGAAATTTGGTAGGTGTGGCAGAAGAGATGTGGGTGAGCAGCATGTGGCCAAAAGATCATGCTTGGAGGAGCATTGAGCTGCTCCTCAGGAATTCTCTTGGGCCTTCTGTCCCCATTCCACCTTTTCTTTGGAAGGCGAAGCTCTGGCTGGCTTTCTGGGCTGGTTACCTATGAATCAGCATGTGGCTTTGCTCTCTGAAAGATTTCGTGTTGGACTTATTGCTTTGCCATTGCTGTCTTGTAAATTTTTTTGGAAGGGAGTGTATTTATTTATTGTTTGTTTGTTTGTTTGTTTGCTTGCTTGCTTGCTTCTTAGCTTGCTTGCTTTTTTCAGACAGGGTCTCACTATGTAGCACTGGCTGGCCAGGAACTCACTATGTAGACAAAGCTAGCCTGGATCTCACTAACATCCACCCATCCACCTGCCTCTGCCTTCTGTCATTACCATACTCATCTCTCCCTGACCCCTGACCCCCATGCCAGCTTTTATTGTAAATCTTAACAACATGGTCTTTACAATGTCTGATGGGACAGTTTCTTGTTTCTGCACCTCAGATGTATCTTATGTGGTAGTGTGTTCATCAGTGAACTTCTTTGGTGTGGGCAGTGTGGATGGTGAACAATTGGCCTGGCTCCCCAAAGCAGCATGTGCCTCGGGACTGTCTGGGACTTCAAATGACTCCATGGTTTCTGGACTGGGACCTGGATTCCTGCTGGCAACAGCAGAAGCAGCCAAGATGGCAGTGACCATGGACAAGTGGGAAGGGAGTGGTGACCATAGGGACACACGGGACTGTGGAAGGCCAGCTTGGCCATTTATACCTAGAGCTGCCCCCGTGGCAACTGTACAATACTAGCTCCCTAGCTGAACCTTGAGACAGAAACCACTGGCGTTTTGGAAACAGTCTTTTTTAGTAAACTATTGCAAAATAGGAGCACGCATTGCAGTCAATATAATATCTATCACGGAATCCTAGAGTTCTGAGATTTTAAAATCTGATTGTGAAGGCTGAAATGCTACAGAAAAAAGGCATAGGTTTAGAGGGAAAAAATTACAGCTAACTACCTAAATGGAGAGAGGGTGTATTTTCATATTAATTTTTTGATTGGCCAATTATTGATGAGGAAGATAATATAAGAAATATTTTCCTTAAAATTGATAATGTTTCTGTGCAATGTATAAATAGGCACAATAATATTATTCTTATATAATATATACACACAGTATAGCTACCTTTGACTTCTTGTTCGATCTTCACATTTTATAGTAAATATCAGAAAAACCTTTAATCATTTTAATATGTAACTTCATATAAAATTAGAATCTGAACAGGACTTGGTGGCTCATGCTCGTAACCTCAGCAGACTGAGGCAGGGGGATTGGAATGAGTTTGTGACCACGCTTCGTCTACATATGGAGTTCTAGTCCAATCTGGTTTATAGAATGAGACTGTCTCAGGAAACCAGAACAAATAAATAAAATTAGATTCAGAACCACACAAAGAAATTCACGTGTCAAGTTAAATATTTTCACTGAAATAGTCCCGTGGTGGGGCTGGAGAGACGGGTTAGCAGTTAAGAACATACTGCTTTTCCAAATTCAGTCCCTATCACCCGTATCAGGCTGCTCATAACCACCTACTATAACCCAAGCTCTGGGAGAGCCAATGCCTCTGACTTCCACAGACACACATGTATACTCAAGCATACACATATGTATACACAATTTAAAACCAAGTAAAATATTTAAAATTGTTTCATGCACATCACTGTCAGCTCTAGATGTACCCAAATTTATAATTGAAGCAGTTTATCTGAAATGGATCTAAATATTGTTGCCTCAAAATAGTCTTTATAACCCCATTAGCCATTGTATTAGAAGAAAAATCCTGGTCAAAATATAGAACAAGCAGAGGGTACTTGTAATCTGCGCTGATGTTGAGGCACTAGATAGCACTGTCAGTTACGCAGATTGAAAATGACTCTGGTAAAAGCATACATTTTGATGTGGAATTAATGAATTTTCAGAAAAAGTCTTAACGAGCCATCATGACTTACACTAGTAATGCATTATTATTTATTGTATCAAGCTATAGCATAATATATTCATATAATACATACATTTATGTTGTTTCTTATTTGTTATTATTACTGTTTTTATTTTAAAGCAATAGAACATTTTTAAAGAAAAATATGTATTTATGATTTCCTTAAAGTGCCTTAAAACAAAAAAGCTCTTACAAGGAACCCTTCATATTCCTTCAGAACCTCTCAGTTTTGTAGCTGGACATAGAATGGGCTCATCTATGGACTCAGCTTCTAGTACTTACTTAATGTATCCACTCCTTATAGTGCTGCAGGCTGAGCCAGGGGCCCTGGGCTTGCTGGATAATGCCAGCCTCTGTGCTGTCCCACTCAGCCCTGTATCCATTGTCCATCTATGTCTATTTTTTTTTTTTGGTGCCTTCTCTGTCTGTTGCACATGAGATCCTATACCCTCTCTTTCCCCCTTACGTATATGGCTTTTTTTTTAAAAAAAAAAATTTTTATTAGATATTTTCTTTACATGTCATATGATATCTCCTTTCCCAGTTTCCCCTCCAAAAAAAAAAAATCCAAAAACAACAACAAGAACAAATCCCTGTTCCCTCCCCACTCCCCTGCTCGCCACCCCACCCTCTCCTGCTTACTGGCCCTGGCATTCTCCTACACTGGGGCATAGAGCCTTCACAGGGCCAAGGGCCTCTCCTCCAGCAGCATATGTATAGTAAAGGATGGCCAAGTAGTGTATGGCTTTTTGAAGTGGTTTGGGGTTGTCAGTAAGAAAGGAAGAGAAGAAAGACGAGGCTCCTCCTTGGGCGCTGCCCTGTCCTTTTTTCTGCTCAGTGTCAATTTATCAGAAAAAGCCAAAAGCATGTGAAACTGAAAGGAACCAAGGCACAAAAGCACACACAAGCACACACAAAAGCACACACAAGCACACACAAAAGCACACACAAGCACACACAAAAGCACACAGAAGCACGCACAAAAGCACACACATCATCTGGCTTCGCCAAGACCTGATCAAATTCATCTCACAGGGTCAGTTTTGAGTCTTTGGGACACCATTACAAGGCAGGAACTGAGCAGTTCTACCCCTAGTCATGTTGAATGGCTAAGAAGCCTGTGACCTTGCAGGCACACATCTGTAATCTAGGCAGTCAGCATGCAGGAGACTGAAGCAGGAGGGTCATGAGTTCGAGGGTAGACAAGACTACAGAGTTTCAGGTCCAGCCAGTCAAGACAATCTGTCAACAAGCAAGCAAGCAAACAAACAAATAAACAGAATAGAGTTAACGCAGACTGAAACCAAGGACCATGACAAGAAAGCATCTCTGACACTGGCCACAGGGAGAAGGACGGAGGGCACATCAGCTTGGGCCACTTGTCCGAGTCAGCCGTGGACAGGTGGGTCTTTGCATATAAAAGGGACATACAAAACAGGGTGAAATAGCCATGCATCTAGTAGGCAGAATGGTGCTTGATGCCCTAAGAATTATCTTTGCTAATCCCTGGATTTGTTAGTTACCTTGGTCCTAGAGACAGGGAGCTGGAGATTGACAGAGAAGTGCTATTCTCCTGGGTTACCTAGGCGGCCTTTGGATAATGACAGGCTTCTGAGGAGTGTAGGGAGGTAAAGGAGTCACTGAAAGATGTGGGGAGAGATCCAGGTCAGAAACCTGTATGGTGTCAGCTTGGATGGAGACAAAAGGAGACAAGTGAGAAGGAATGAGGGCTGCCTGTCAGGACATGCCGTACCCTGCACCCAGAAAGACCCTGGTCTCACTTCTGACTTTCCAAACTGTTAGAGACAGATTCTGTCACCATCACCTAGTTTGTGATAGACTTGGCAGCTGTAGGAAGTTAATACAGGCCCTTGAAGGTTTGTAGTAATGGTCAGGGCTCTGGGGTGTTACTGCTCGGATGCTCTGTGTAGCTCCGACCCCTATCTGCCCTTTATGCGGAAGGGCAGTCACTTTTCAAAGCCCTGGTTTCTCCTCTGATCAATGAGATTTTCAAGACAGAGCTGTCCATATTCTAAAAATTAAAAAATAAAAAATTAAGATAGAGCCTTAAGATATACTCTGTACCTAGAAAGTTCTAGATAAGCATTAGTTTAAAAAAAAAAAAAGAGCATGTACTGCTCCAAACTCAGAGAGCCTGAGTTTGGTTCCTAGCCCCTACGTCAGCTGGCTCACAAGGGCCTGTAACTCCAGTTCCAGGGGACATGTACCGCTTCCTGTTCTGGACCAGAGGGAATTATACTCACGTGTACCCCATCCCTTCTCACACAGACGCATAATTAAAAAAATAATGAAAACAAAAACAATTCCTGGACTCCTCCGTCTGTGTGAAAAGCTTAGTGTGACAAAGGATGTCCCTCCACTCCTAATGCTCGTGTGCTTTTGTGGTCTCCTGACTTCCCTTCTTCAGCCTCTATTGACCTTTGGTTATTGTCCTATTTAGGGTTAGTGAAGCACCGTGGCCAGCTTCAGCAGAGGAAGGTTTATTTGGCTTACATTTCCACACCGTCCATCATTAAGACAGGAATTCAAGCAGGGCAGGAACCTGGAGGCAGGATCTGACACAGAGACCATGGAGGGGTGCTGCTTACTGGCTTACTATCATGGCTTGCTCAGCCTGTTTTCTTATAGAACTCAGGACCACCAGCCCAGGTTGGCATCACCTAAAATTGACTGTCCCCCACCATCAATTACCAATTAAGAAGGTGGCATAGAGCTGAATCTTATGGAAGCATTTTTCTCAGTTGAGGTTCCTTATTATCAGATGACTCTAGCTTGTATCAAGTTGACATAAAACTAGCCAACACAGTTATCTAGGGCTTTCAACCAATTAGGTTCATGCCTTGTTCCCATTTCTTAGATGTCACTTTTTCTTACTTTCTCATACTAATTTTCTAATGTCATTTAAAAAAATACAAAGAGAAATATATAGTGGGTCTTTAGTGCCTGTGGGTGATTGATTTTGGACCCTGCCCACATACCTAAGTCACCAGATTCTCATGTCTGTAATAAAGAGACTAATATTTTTCATATTCCCTATGTGCAGTCTTACTGTGTGCTTTAAATCATTTCTAGGCTATGTGTAATAGCTAGTACAGTATGAATGTTGCATAAATCATCGTTCTAACAGATTGTTCAATGAGGAATGATAAGAAATTACATGTGCTATGTCCACCTGCGTGTGCATGTGCATGCCTCTGTCTGTGTGTCTGACTGTGTCTCCCATACTGATGCAGCTATTACATTTTGTCCATTGCTAGGCAAATTCAAAGACATGAAACCCATAAACACAGCCCACCTTGCATATGACCTGCTGCTGCTTCCCAAGACAGTTTTTGCTTTGTTCAAGGCTATGTCATTTGCAAAGTCCTTAGAAACCATGATTGATAACTGAAGGCAGAATCTTCAGAAACTGCCTTTTAATTGAGGACCTTGGACTTCTTTGAAATGAATAGAATCCAACGTGAGAAATTTCAGCTGGGGAATGTTTTAATCGGGAGACCTCCCAGGAGTCCTCTGAATCAAGCCAAGTTTTACGAGGCATTTGGCCTCCTGTCCTGTCTGCTTGTAAATGGTTTAAGCTGTCAATTTTTCCTTTTGGAGTATAGTTGCTGGGAGAAATTGGCAGTTTCCTTTAAAGTTCTTAGAGTAAAGCAGTCTTGAGCTTACATAGCACCAATTCCAGAACTTTCCTATAGAGTTTCATTTCTATCTGGATAGACATGGTGAGAAAGTATAACAGGATTCACTAATGCCATGACCTGTTAATGAGAGGCTTTGCTGAAAACACCACTTCTAGTCAACAAAAAAACCACATTATATGTGAGTTACAATGTACACACACACACACACACACACACACACACACACACACACACACACACACATTTACATCCACTTGAAACAAAATAGGCTGAAAAAAACTCCTTGGTTCCTGAGTTTATTTCTTATTATGAGAATCATCAACTCTGAAATACAAGCACACACACACACAAATTAGGATTCCGCAGTCGTGGAGTCTCCATAACTCAGGTTTCTGCTTTTTTATATAAATTGCAAAGTGACCTTTTAGAGAAGTGCAATTTTGTTTAAAATAAACACTGAAGACACAATGCAATTATTTTTGAATTCCATCATACCCTGGGGTACCTTCTGGGTGTGTCCTCTGTGGCCTACAAAGTCCTTGTCCTCTGGTGGTTCACAATGAGCTATGGGGGGCTCTAACTAACCTTTGCCATCTTGCTGAAACCTAAATCTGGAACATATCTGCATTAGAGGTCTTGAATTCTATTCCATGAAATGCAGGCCAGTCCACATAGCTTGTCTTTGGGTTGTGGTAGTGGTATGGGAAGGCCAACTACTCTAAGAAAAATCAATTAGCCAGTCATTCTGTGGGTTTCTTCCATGGCCTCGTCACACTCAGTTTTGACAGTTAGGAAATGAGTCCTGACTTCTTTATCTCTGAGGTCCATTTCTTGGTGTACTTTGGCCAGAATAGAGGCCTGAGTTTTGGCCATGGTATTTTCTATTTTCTCTTAAAGGCTCTGAGTTGGATGCCAAGTTTATTTAGCTCATGAGGTGCATCCAGCTCTCAGCCCATAGCTACAGCTCCTGTAGCTACAGCTGGGAACAGGACAGACGAAAGTCACTGCCCTAGGCAGTGTGATTTATGGAGACATAACTCATAAAGGTGACATATTTTACTTTTTTATAGTTAAAGTTTTTACATTTTTATAGTTAAATGATAAATTTAAAAGGTAAACAGATGATCGACAGGAGCAAAACATACAACATAAAAAGCCCTGATACATCAGTAAGGGATTATTACACGAAAAAACATGCAGAAGACATGTTCACATAGGCATGAGTTGAGTGGGTGCCCTTTTCACATCAAAACTGCCCAAAGCAGTATTTTGGGATTTCAAACACACTCACAGCTACAAATCCAGCTGCAACCACCCTTTGGAAAAGCCGTATCCCTGTGGGGACTCACTCAGTTTCCTTTCTGTCTCTCAGCCAATTTCTTCCCTGGTGACTCTTCAGGAGACTGAGAATCTGGTTCTGATCTTATAATATGGCTTAGAAACTGTTTCACTCCTTTGGGGAAGTGGGTAAAATACCCCTTTCTAAACAAAGTGATTCCTATTGTTGTTCCCATAAAGTACCTGACCATGACCAATGCCTTTTTCCTAAAGGTGTCGGGACTGAGTGCTTTACTTGGGATGGGCAGTGTTTTCAGAGATTACTTAACACATGGCAGCATCAGCACCGAGAGAAGCAGCCTTAGACTCTTGAGCATCATTCCTCCTTTCAGAGATCAAGTCAATGATCCCCTCTTGGCCCCACGGTCATTCTGATGTGAGTTACTTTCAATCCCAAGTGTCTCTCGAAACTTTTACCTCTCCTAAACCTTCCCCTATTGTTCCCTCTGCCTGTCTTATTCCTCTGATTAGATCGGCGCATAGTGTCCACAGAAGACTGGACCAGATATAATTTCTCTTTACTGCTACAAAAGAACATCTTAGTTCTGTAAAGATGTGGCAAGAGCAGACTTTCTCCCTCCCCTGTGCCCCTGTGTGCTGAGTACTTAGCCTCCCAATAGCTGAGGATTGGCAGCGGGGACTACTGAATGCAAGTTAATTAAATTGTGTGTGTGTTTCCTTCCAAGCAAGGTTCATTTTTTTCCCCCTTGTTACATTTAGTCTGTGCGGCTTTGTTATAGATTCTCATAACTAGGGATGCTAGGCGTGGTTCTCTGCTGCCTTGTCAAGCCATCCAACAGCAGAAACACGGAAGAAACTGGGAAGAATAATTCAGGCCCCTCCCTCTTCCTCCCATATGTAAATGAGTTCACAGGACTAATGATTTGACAGCACCAATCCTTTTTTTTTTTTTTTCTGGCACTATTGACTGCCTTCCCTGTTTATGAGCCAAGAAATCAGTAGCAAATCTTTTGTAAATGTTGTCTTGGCCGTCCATCTTTTCAGAGACAACAGTCTTCCCAGCCATTGTAGCTTTGTTATTTCAAAAGACCCAGCTGCCCTCACGTTCCCCGTCTAGGTAGGCAGTGATGTAGTCCATGAGTTTGAGGATGAGAGCTCTGGTTACTTACAGGTTAATCTGTTAAGCATCCAGCATGCCTGGCTCATTTCAGAAGAGAATCACACACTTCTGGTCTTAATGACCAGAATATGCCAGACTTTGCCCAGTTCAGTAGCAGGGCACCACTGTTATTAGAGATCCCAATATTCAAAGACAACCTTAGATAGGTACAATTCAGCTTTAAGAAAAAAGAAAAGAAAAAAAGGAAAAAGCTCAGAAGTGTGAAGTAGTTTTCTAAAGGTAATACAGAAATTAAATAATTCAAATATTTAGATTTAATTTAAATCCACAGCTATACTTTTTCTCTATTACCACTATTTTGATATTTCAAAAGCATTGTAAATAGTTTATTTTTGGTCTGGATATTAGGGTGAGTTTTTGGAACTATTTTTTTATCAGCTTTTTATTCTTTTGAATATGAGAATATTTAGGAGTGAAGTTACTTGACTATTTGAGGGGTAGCTTACCTGGGAACCGTCAAACTGTTCTAGAAATAGCTAGGTTTTCCCAACTCTACCCTGACTCAGATGCTACGTACTGTCACTGTGGGCTGCTGCATGGAATAAGGTAGGTGTGTGTGTGTGTGTGTGTATGTGTGTGGTTAGTTTACAGGAATTAGGATAGCAGAAGGCCCCAGGCTGAACTCTGACACAGAGCTGAAGAAATTGGCTTGTAGCCACTGGCTGTCACATCTGGAAGGTGAATGAGGTCCCAGCGCCCTGACCATTTGAAAGGCAAGGCTACTCTGGAGTAGTCTATATCGCAACAATGCCAGGAAGTGACAGAAAGGAAGGGAGCAAGCAGGATTGAACGTTTACAGGATTCATAGTGAATCCACAGACATGCCATCTGTCTTTTAAAGATAGTTTTCTAAACTCTTTTCACAAAAGTGATATAAATGCTATTCCTGTTTATTGAGCAATGTAAGACTATGGGCTCACAAGCAATTCATTTTGGTTTTTAAGAGGTCAGTACAGAAAAAGAAGTAAAGGGGATAGTTATTTAAACTTCAGTTAAAAGGGAATGGTTATTAAAAATTCAGTTTGGTTATAGTGAAAATGAAATCTAGACTCTTGATACATGAGGTGAAATCTGACAGATTTCTATGACCCACCCATTCAAATGCTATCAGGTATCAGCCAAGCCCACTTAGTATTGCTGTAATAAAATCCCAAAGACTGGCTCCTTTGAAGTTTATTTTGGCTTATCATTCCAGAAGCTTGGAAGTCCACAAGCATGCTATGGTAAGGGTCATGTCCTTGACCTCAGGTGGAAAGTGGCCAGCAGGCATATGGGAAAGAAGCCATAGATTCTCAAAGATTCCTCTCTGTATAGCATCTGGACTGTTTAGGTTCTGTCTGCTCCCATCCACATGAGTGAGGTAGGCATGTTCTTTCCAGATCATGCATACTTCCTTTAACCAACATAAATTTCTATGCATTCATTGGGTTTGTACAAAACTATGCTCTGTCTGGACTTTGCCAAAGGTAGTCACTGGAGGTGGCTTTATGTTTGAAGAAAATCTCAAAACTATGCCAGTGGTTTGGGAAATCTTATTTTTTTTTTTTTTTTAGGAGTTCAGTATTTATTTTCTAAAGCAAATTCAAAAGGCAGGTAGATAAAGGTTTTTAATCTCTCAAAAAAACCCAAACCTCTAAATAAGTATCTTTGAACTTAGAAATACCTGCCTGGCTTATTAAATGGATTAAATGGATAAATGGACAATTTTGAATTGCTCTGTTTTGCAGAAAGCTTAACTTACTGCAGTTCTTTGCAGGCGAAAAAAAAAAAAAAGCAAACATTTGTTGCATACATTGTTTGCCGATGAGTTCTGAAAGACACATTGCTTAGAACCCTGTTTAAAGATTAATATTTGAGGTGTATATTAAAGTGTCATTTTTATTACATAACCCTGGTTTTGAAGATTCCTCAATCCTTTCTGCCTTCCCTCGTTTCTTCTGACCCTCATTCCTTTCTCTTTGGTCCTGCCCTTGCTGCCTTCTTATCTTAAATACTGAACTGAACAGAGATTTCTTTGTGAGACACATCCTAGTCCTTCTGCCTGGCTTCTGTTTCAGTTGGTCTCTGGTCATCCAGCTTGACTTCCAGATTTCTGCGCTGTGTTTTCTTTACCTTTTCCTCTGCCCTTTTAAAGCTCTACTAGATGAGACTGTGCATGTTTTACGCCAGGATGTTTCTTGAGATGCTGAGTGGTGGCCGGGGGCTGCTTTTGGAATTCCACTCATGTTCTCTTTCCCAGTTACACATGTAGATTTTGTTTCCTCGAGGCCACTTTTAGATAACTTTGTGATGAATAATTTCTCTACAGAATGATAGACCTTCCATCATGCTGTCAGACTGCCAATACCTACTCTCAGGTCTTACTTTTAGGAATTAAAGCTGAGGGCCATATGATAAAGTCCCCACAGACCCAAAGCATAGCATAGCTCTACTTCATAGCAGGAGTTGGGTGGGGGAGGGGTGTTTAAGGCCAGGAGCAACTCAGGCATATTAATTTTGGAAGCTGTTTTGGATTTCCTTTGAACATTTGTTTACCAGAGATGGTTTCTTACTAAATAAAGGATGTATAAAAAGCACCAAGGGATATTAAATTAAAGAGCTGTGTGTGCTGTGGCTTGGTTTCCCCTAGTGTTTGCAACATGGGGATACCATGGAACATAAAGGAAACCACCATGATGCCTGTCCTTTTAGAATATTAGGAGCCATCTAAATGGATCTATAATAGATCACTAATCATGTGCTATCTTTGGACAATGAAGTTTCCTAATTGGGAATTTTGCTCTTTTAAGAAGAATAAAAACAAAACCACTCAACCATTCACTGAGCAGTCAAAATGATGAGTTCTCACTTCCGCATCCT
The DNA here is from genome assembly GCF_008632895.1 of Mastomys coucha. NCBI lineage: Eukaryota > Metazoa > Chordata > Mammalia > Rodentia > Muridae > Mastomys > Mastomys coucha. The sequence goes on along the minus strand of NW_022196905.1, from coordinate 65,197,118 downwards.
TAGGAAGGAAAGATGCAGCTGAGAGGTGGGAAAGAGATGTGGGGAGCCTGTAAGGTCACTCAGCATGGATGGTGTGGAGAGAAATGTTTGCAGTGGTCTCAGAGGACCGGGAAGTAAGAAGCATGTGGTAGATGCTCCCTGAGTTTTGTCATGCTCCTCCTTGCCAAAGCAGGATCTCAGAAGGGAATGGCTGTGTGGAATACTTAGAAACAGGCCACTGGGGACTATTTCTAGAGACACAGTTGGGGATTCTGCCTGACCCTGCTCAGCAAACACAAGCCCATCAACAATTCTTAGAGGGACTGAAAACTCCAGATCTTTCCTTAGTTCTTCAGGTAGCGGGTGAGCCCCACAGATCCGCACACCATGGCTCTGTCCTATGTTGCAGGAGAGGCCCTATAGAATGTGTTTGGATATTTCTCATCATTGTTTAGATTGAAACATGAAGCAATGTGATTTTGATGAAGAAATTGACATGGATTTCCTGATTTAAACTGATTTGTATGTGTATGTGTTTTAGGGGGCATGTTAGTGCAGCTGTTGGGGAGATCTGGGGACACCTTAAAGGAGTCTGTTTTCTTTTTCCATCACATGGGTTCCAGGGAGCAAACTCATTTGTCAGGCTTGGTAGCAAGTGCCTTTACCTCCTAAGCCTTCTTGCTGGCCTAGATACCAAATCTCTTATATCCATGTGTGACAGAGTTAAACCCATGCCCACTGCATCTTCAACTCATTCTGAGCCCTTCACAGTTCCAGACATCCATCCACATTCTTCTTACTCATGGGAAATAGGAAGCGATAAGAAAAGTTAGAAGAAAGGTCTGGTCCTGTCCTGAATCTTCTTCAGCATCAAGTTACTCATGTCTTTTCAAGTTCAAGTATAATGAATATTAATTATAATGAAAAGATGATGGTTTATAACAGAAATTGCAACTATTATAACCAAAAAAGAATTAACTGTGTTCAACTCAGGTTTGAATTGGACACTTATAATCTTTTTTTTTTTTTCAAGACAGGGTTTCTCCGTGTAGCCCTGGTACTCACTCTGTAGACCAGGCTGGCCTTGAACTCAGGAATCTGTCTGCCTCTGCCTCCCAAGTGCTGGGATTAAAGGTGTGAGCCACCACTGTCCCGCAACACTCATAATCTTAAAGAAGGAGTTCTAAATGCTGTTTTGGTAGCAAAAACCCTTCTCAGAGGTTTATCCTTTCCTGTGTAAGCAGATAGTCCTGACACACCCTGTGCTGTGTGACATTGACCCAGGGTCCCTTTCCTGCACATCATAGACATTTTCAGAAATATACCACTCTAACCCAAAAAATAAGTACTGTGGGTAGAGGTGTGGGGATGGAGCACTGGGCTTACCATCATAGGCCAGAGGCGAGGTTATTTTAGGTAGAATATCCTTTCTTTGTCCTGTTATTAGAGCAAATTGTACCAAGAACAGGCCTTGTCTGCAGGTTTGACTAATATTTCACTGGCACACAGAGAAATTTTAGTATTTTGTTCATTTATTCATCCATCAGTGAAAAGAACATCATAAGATATTCATTATCCTTGAATATGGAGGGCCGAGGAACTAGAACCATCGTCATTTAGCTTGACTCTCTCGGCACTCCATGTTCCCAGGCTTCATTTATTACTTTATAAATAATGTGATTTCTTCCTATTATGTGACAGTTTCATCCTAGACTCAGGACACAGCAGTAAGAAAACTGACCAGCTGCCTTCCCTTAAGAAAGTTACATGGTAGGAAGCAGCCAGAGACGACGAACAAACATGCGAAAGTGCTTTGAGATAGAAATTGTGTGAGTTGTAACAAAACATGGGGTTTGTGGCTGTCTGGCTTAGCTTGACTTTCTGCTGACTGTGCCTGATGGGCCTGGGCATCAGCACTCTTGGAAGCAGTGGTCTCAGTGCTGTGCTAAAAGATCCCTTGTTTGGCCTTGTGTTATACATAAATCCAAGAATATCCAGGCACAGGAGATGAGATCAGAAACTCCCAGCCAGCCTCAGAACAAACCCCAAAACAAAGAATAAAAAATTTTAATACAAAAAGACAAAAGAGATGTTCAAAATGAAAATGAAAAGGATTTCTTAGCTTAGTAGATAGTTATATCTGAGGAATCCTCATTTTTGTGGTGGATTAGAGGGATAGAAAGATACAATCTGTGTGGTTAGACTATATATGTATATATTCTTTGTCTCTCGCTTTTATCTTGGTGAGTGGTCACTATTTAGTTGGCTCATGGGCAATCATTAGTGTCTTTTCTGCTTCTCCTTCAGAACACGATCATTCAAATGCATTAAAATACTTCATTTTAAACATTGTTTTTGTGCTCACTTATCATAACATTTAGTTGCTCTCTTCAGCGGCAAAGCTGCCCTTTCTGTCTTAGCTGCTCACCACCTGCCCCTTCTCCCACAGACACACCCCTGTCTGGCTTTGGTCCCAGTACTTTATTGAAATTCTCATAAGGTCTCCACTGGCCACTGCATTGCCGATCTGGGGCTAGTCTCTATCCACAGACAGATACTCAGCTGTGCTGCATCTCTCTTCTCCAGCAGTGTCCAGCGTGCTCTTTCCTCTTGGAGAGTCTCACTCCTTCTATACTCAGAGCCTCCTGACTCCAACTTCTACCCATAACTCTTTTAATATTCAACAAATGAAAGGCTCAGGTATTATGACTTACCCTCCATAGAAGTTAGGGCAGAGCCCAAGTTTGGTAATTAGATCGGACCCTTGGACTTTCTCTTCCCTGATTTTTCATCCCAAAGGTGAGGTCTGTCTTTGACTCTTAAAGATACAGCACTCTCCCTAGGAATGATTGGGTCAGCCACAGGCAGATTTACACCAAGCGTTCAAGCTGGGTGTAGAATGTAGCCGACAGGCTCTTACCCTGTGAAGACCCAGTTGGAATGCGCTGTAGCTTTCTCTAGAGGTGGAATTGAAGCTGAGCTTCAGGCTCTGAGCAAGCTCAAAAGAAGGGTTGATGGGGCTCCCTCACAATCAATAGTTGGTTAGGAATTGCCAGGACACTAGAAGTTGATCACTAGAGTAAGAGAGCATTTGCCAATATAAATGCTGCTCTGATAGAACGGAGAGATGGCTCAGTGGTTAGGAGCACTTGACTGCCCTCTTCCAGAGCTCCTGAGTTCAATTCCTAGCAACTGCATGGTGGCTCATCAATGTTACCCTGAAATACAGAGAGAATCAAGGAAGGCTGAAAACACTTGAAGTTACCAATGAATTTGGGTTTGCAAATTGTTATTTTAGAAACTCATGAGAGACTAGAATATTGAGAAAAGCCAACCATCCTCATGAGTATATGCTCTCCCAAGGCCATGGCAGTCTGAAGCCCAGGTGGTTTACAAGCAACCCCACCCTACCTGGACATGGAAAGAAGCATCTCATGGGACATAACTGAACACGGCTGTTCTTGCAGAAGCGTTCATTGTCTCAAGAATAAAGAGAATTCAGCAGTGGTGTTGAGACGCCTTTAATCAGACGACGACCAGTTGCATGCATACTTGCTTGGGGGCAGGCAGCTTTGCTTTCTTACTCAGGTATCCATAGGGACTAGGCTAGGGAGGTGCTCTGTAAATCTTGTCTCAATTAATTAATGACTACCCTTCTATTGATCTGCCGGCTATTGATTTTCATTTAAGTGCAGCACATTCCTTGTAGAATTGCAGACGAAGCAGTGTGCAGTGTCGAGATGGTACAGCATTGCCTTCTCCTCAGGATCTCTCTTTATCATCTGAGTGACAATTCAAAGGCTGTGAAAAGACAATTGGTAGAAGACAGTGAAATTTACAGCAAAACCTCTGCAGAAACTTGCTAAGTGCTTAGGATGTCTTCCAAAAAGCCAGAGCTGATGTGGAATGTCACTTCATCTGGATCCGATTCACCTGGAGAACAGACATCTGTCTTTTGTTTACAGAGAGAAAGAAAGACAATTTGAACTTTGGCTCAGACCCAGTACCCTAGAATCAGACTCAGCTAACAGCATGATGGTTGCTAGCAGAACAGGGGAGTGGGTGGGCGTGGAGGACTGGGCTGCAGTCTGTACCTCAAGATTCTGGGCTGACTTTTTTTCACCTCTTACTAGCATTATAGCTTTGGACCATTGCTGTCTTAACCTCCTGGCACTCAGGTTCGTCTATCTGTAAATTACCACTTCCCCCAAGGATGTCAGAGTGTCTGCCTTCAATTTTAGGAATCAAAGTTGATGTTTATACCTTTTTTTTTTTTTTTTTTTTTTTTTTTTTTGCAAATTGAAAAGGTTATGCAAGGAAATGGCAGATTCTATATCCAAAACTCAAACAGAAAAGATTCTTTATACTCCAATTTTTTAAAAGTGATACTGATGACAAGACTTTGAACTTTCTTTTTCAGCTTCTTTTTTTTTCTCTGTGTGTTCATTGTACACAGTGCTGTATTTCATAAGGGCATGTTTATGCATTTATGCAATGTACTTTGTGCATATTCCTTGCCACTTCCTCCTTCCATCTTCTCCACTCTCCTTATGCACCTTTGCTCTCTAGACAAATCTGCCTTTACAATCATATCAGATGTAGATACATTGCTTTATGTGTTAATATAAATCGTATAAACCACCAATGAGAGAAAATGGGCACTATTTGTCTTCTTGAGACTGACTTAAGCACACACTTTCAAAGAAAGGAGGACACCATTTTCAATGTCTCGAAACCAAGAAGACTGTCCCACCCCCTTCAAATGTTGTGCCACCCAGAAGTCACCTTCCGATGAATCAGCCAGGACAAGGGAGGTCGATAACGAGTTGGCACCAGCAGTGCTAGGATTTAAACTTGACCTAGATTTGAGATGACCACATCCAAGTACTGGCTTCACTAACCATGTTTACATGAGGTCTTGAGATGCTCTGGAAGGCAGGGACTTGATCGGGAGCTTTCAGCTCCATTTCCCGAGGACTCATCAGAACCATAGGTGGGACTACGGAGCTCCCTGAAGCAGCCTCGGAAAGGCAGACATGGGCTTTTGCACTCCACGGTTTGTACAGTAGGGAACCAATCGCCCAGTAGGATAGACACCCCCTTGACAATTTTCTTTCACCTCCGGAGGGAAGATATTGCATAGACCAGCCGGTAAAGTCCTAGTGCGTTGTTCCATTTTATATCTGCTTTCCTGTGTGCCCATTAGGCGTCTGTACTTGTAGTTATATTTAGTACATACATTCACGCATGTGTTAAATTCTCCTACACTGTACACATCAGACTTATTGAGTACTTTGGCAGTTGAGATTCACTATATGATTAATTAGATTGATTCAGAAACTATTAATGCAATGAAAGCCATATTTTTATCATTGATATTGTGAGATTATCTGATCATCTGGGACTTTGTTTCCAACAAATCAAAACACTTATTTTCATGAGAGCTTTGGGAAAAGAAAGAATCATTGGTACAGCATGACTTATTTCCTTCCAGCTTTGTGGTGATGTATGGCCTTCTTGGGGATTTATGTGTCTCTTCCCATCGAATACTAATCTAGATCCTTCTGAGTGCCAGCCACTGAACAAGTGGGAACTGTGACAGATGGGAGTCCCTTCCTGCAGCTCTTGCTCTGTGCTTTTCTTCATTCCCATTTTTATATCAAAGAGTTATCCAGCTCTCAGTTCCCACTATTAAGGGTACAAGGGTCACATGGTCAAGGAACACGTCCTTCAGGAGGCTGTGGGCAGGCAACCATCCCTCTGACTGGAATGCACAGTAGCTTTGATGATTTTATGTTCTACTATTCTAAAACTGTGCCATCCCTTCCAAAAAAAATTACATTTTTCTCTGACTAGAGAAATATACTTCATTACTATATTTGTAGAAATTCAGAGTGAAACAAGATATAAATCACTTTTAGCCTTTTTACTAGGGATAATTAAAGTAGTTGATGTTGATCTATGACAAATTATAATATGCTATTTAACACCAACTGGTGCCTTTTTCACTTGAAGCATCTTGAACTTTTCCCCGGGGTGTTGAGTTGTTATTTTTTTCCCCCTGTGTTGTGCATTTTCAGTGACACTAACTAACAAATTAATTTAGGCAGCCCCTATGTTTTATATAATTGCTACCTTATGGTTCCCTCATCATAAACAAGTATAGTATGAATAGCCTTAAAGTGAAACTTGTTTGTATTAATATTAATTTCCTTTCCACAAAGTCCAAGAAATCAGATTTTTGAGTCAAAGGTTCTATAGTATGAAGGGTATCCATCACATATAAGCACACATGGAACTTTATTTTGTATCTGCTTCATTGAAGTTTCCTTTTTATTAATGACCCTTCTTGATAGTATTTCTGACTTGCTATCTGGAATTTGTTATATATTGTAATTTTCAAGTAGTCAAGTAGTTGTTGAAATTTAAGGAGGAAGAAAAAGGGACTATCATGGTAATAGCAAAAAGTAGTCCCATGTAACTGTTCACTGTCATTGACAAAATGATAGAAAAATTTTTTTCTTTTCTTTTTTGTTTTTTTTTTTTTTTTGAGACAGGGTTTCTCTGTGTAGCCCTAGCTGCCTGGAACTTGCTCTGTAGACCAGGCTAGCCTCGAACTCAGAAATCTACCTGCGTCTGCCTCCCAAGTGCTGGGATTAAAAGAGTGTGCCACCACTGCCTGGCAGAAAATATTATTAGTTAATAAGTAGGGTTTCACATTTCCTATGCCCAAACAGACCCTTACACTTTAACTGACCCTTTGTTAAGGCAAGCAAATATATTTCAAATGGAGGGCATGGGGGGTCTCTGCTCCCGTATTCCAGAGCACATCAGTTGTCTGACTCTGTTTTTATGGGAACTGTCTGCAAGCTGCACACAGTATCATTTAAAGAGGGACCTGTTTGTTCAGTCAATAATACTTCGCTTTCACATTGTTTGCCATTGCTTAGAAAAACATTTTCCCGTTGGGCATTTTCTCCACGTAAACTGTGCACTTGTTGGGGCTGAGTGTTCTATTGTTTCTGAACACACAAACCTCTTGTGCGAAGCCCGCTGGTAAATTCTAACCTGGCTGTCTCCAGCAAGCACTGTTTGGCTTGCTTCTAGATAATCCTACCGCAAGCATTCCCAAGTCTAAAGGGAAAATGGTGGCAAATGACAGCGAACGGACCTGGAAGCAAATCCGTCAAACTTCAAAGGAACGTTTTATTATTTTAAAAATTTTTCCTCTCTCTCTTCTAAGTTGAAAAGAATAAAGAAACATGTTCTGATCCTGCCCCCTTTCTTTTTCAGCGTTCTGTGGAGGGGGAGAGAACTTCCTGTGTACCAGTGGGCTCTGCGTGCCCAAGAAGCTGCAGTGTAATGGCTACAATGACTGTGATGACTGGAGCGACGAGGCACATTGCAGTAGGTGACAGGCCTTGTGGGGCTCCTCTGGGTGGGAAGAGATTCTACTGAGGAACCTAAGCCACTGCACTATCAGACACTGACAGCCAGCTGGGCCATTAGTAACCGGCCACTGGTTTGCTGTTCTTAAGTGAGCCAATAGGTTTGTCTCCCCCAGAGCCACAAAGCTGGGTTTGCACCCTGCTCCAAGGCATGGGTTTATAAGCACCCCTGCAGCTAGATGCCCAAAGGAACAGCTCAGAGAGTAAACTGTTTCCTATAGAGCTAGGTTATCTTGTGGGGGGGGGGGGGTTGTATTTACTTTCTTTGGGTCAGGAATTTTGTTTTTGTTTTGAAAACTTTATAATGGTCAATTGTTTAAAGGAGTTTTATTTTTATTAGATATTTACTTTATTTACTTGTCCTCCCCTTTCCTGGTTTCCCCTCCAAAAAACTCTTATTCCCTACTCCCTCCCCTTAATCACCAACCCACCCTCTTCCACTTCCTGGCTCTGGCACTCTCCTACACTGGGCAATAAACCTTCACAGGACCAAGGGCCTCTATCACTTGATAGAGACAGATGACAGTTGGCCATCCTCTGCTACATATGCATCTGGAGCCATGAGTCCCACTATGTGTACTCTTTGGTTGGTGGTTTAGTCCCTGGGAGCTCTGAGGGTACTGGTTATTCCTCCTATGGTGCTGCAAACCCCTTCGGCTCCTTGGATCCTTTCTCTAGCTCCTTCATGGGGAGCCTGTGCTCAGTCCAATGGTTGGCTGTGAACATCCACTTCTGTATTTGTCAGGCTCTGGCAGAACCTCTCAAGAGACAGCTATGTCAGACTCCTGTCAACAAGTACATGTTGGCATCCACAATAGTGTCTGGGTTTGGTGATTATGTATAGGATGGATCCCTAGGTGGGGCAGTCTCTGGATTGTCATTTCTTCAGTTTCTGTTCCACACTTTGTTTCTGTAACTCCTTCCATGGCTATTTTGTTCCTTCTTCTAAGAAGGATCTAAGTATTCACACTTTGGTCTTCCTTCTTCTTGAGCTTCATGTGGTTTGTGGATTGTATCTTAGGTATTCCGAGCTTTTGGGATAATATCAACTTATCAGTGAGTGCATATCATGTGTGTTCTTTTGTGACTGGGTTACCTCACTCAGGGTGATATCCTCCGGATCCATCCATTTCCCTAAGAATTTCATAAATTCATTGTTCTTAATAGTTGAGTAGTACTCCATTGTGTAAATGTACCACATTTTCTGTATCCATTCCTCTGGTGAGGGGCATCTGGGTTTTTTCCAGTTTCTGGCTAAATAAGGCTGTTATGAACATGGTGGAGCATGTGTCCTTGTTACATGCTGGAGCATCTTCTGGATGTGATATAGCTGGGTCCTCAGGTAGAACTATGTCCAATTTCCTGAGGAACCACCAAACTGATTTCCAGAGTGGTTGGACCAGCTTGCAAACCCACCAGCAGTGAAGGAGTATTCCTCTTTCTCCACAACCTCGCAAGCATCTGCTGTCACCTGAGATTTGAACTTAGCCATTCTGACTGGTGTGAGGTGGAATCTCAGGGTTGTTTTGATTTGCATTCCCCTGATGACTAAGGATGTTGAACACTTCTTTAGGTGCTTCTCAGCCATTCAGGTTTCCTCAGTTGAGAATTCTTTGTTTAGCTCTGTACCCCATTTTAGTAGGGTTATTTGGTTCTCTGGAGTCTAATTTATTGAGTTCTTTGTATATATTGGATATTAGCCCTCTATCAAATATAGGATTGGTATAGATCTTTTCCCAATCTGTTGGTTGCCATTTTGTCCTATTGATAGTGTCCTATGCCTTACAGAAGCTTTGCAATTTTTTGAGGTCTCATTTGTCAGGTATTGATCTTAGACCATAAGCTATTGATGTTCTGTTCAGGAAATTTTCCCCTGTGCCTATGTGCTCGAGGTTCTTCCCCACTTTCTTTTCTATTAGTTTCAGTGTATCTGGATTTATGTGGAGGTCCTTGATCCATTTGGGCTTGAGTTTTGTTCAAGGAGATAGGAATGGGTTGATTTGCATTTTTCTTCCTACTAACCTCCAGTTTGAGCCATAACCATTTGTTGAAAATGCTGTCTTTTTTCCACTGGGTGGTTTTAGCTCCTTTGTCAAAGATCAAGTGACCATAAGTGTGTGGATTCATTTCTGGGTCTTCAATTCTATTCCATTGATCCACTTACCTGTCACTGTACCAATACCATGCTTTTTTTTTAATCATAATTGCTCTGTAGTACAGCTTAAGGTCAGGGATGGTGATGCCTCCAGAAGTTCTTTTATTGTTGAGAATAGTTTTCACTATCCTAGGTTTTTTGTTATCCCAGATGAATTCGCAAATTGCTCTTTCCAACTCCATAAAGAATTGAGTTGGTATTTTGATGGAGATTGCATTGAATCTGTAGATTGCTTTTGGCAAGTTGACCATTTTCACTATATTAATCCTACCAATCCATGAGCATGGGAGACCTTTCCATCTTCTGAGATCTTCTTCGATTTCTTTCTTCAGAGACTTGAAGTTCTTGTCATATAGATCTTTCACTTGCTTAGTTAGACTCACACCAAGGTATTTTATATTGTTTGTGACTATTGTGAAGGGTGTTGTTTCCCTAATTTCTTTCTCAGCCTGTTTATCCTTTGTGTAGAGGAAGGCCATTGATTTGCTTGAGTTAATTTTATATCCAGCTACTTTGCTGAAGTTGTTTATCAGGTTTAGGAGTTCTCTGGTGGAATTTTTGGGATCACTTAAGTATACTATCATATCATCTGCAAATAGTGATAATTTGACTTCTTCCTTTCCAATTTTTATCCCTTTGATATACTTTTGTTGTCTAATTGCTCTGGCTAGGACTTCAAGTACAATATTGAATAGATAGGGAGATGGTGAGCAGCCTTGTCTAGTTCCTGATTTTAGTGGGATTGCTTCAAGTTTCTCTCCATTTAGTTTGATGTCGGCTACTATATATTATATACTATATATGCTGTATATTGCTTTTACTATGTTTAGGTATGGGCCTTGAATTCCTGATCTTTCCAAGACTTTTATCATGAAGGGGTGTTGGATTTTGTCAAATGCTTTCTCAGCATCTAATGAGATGATTATATGATTTTCTTCTTTGAGTGGATTACATTGATGGATTTCCATATATTGAACCATCCCTGCATCCCTGGGATGAAGCCTACTTGATCATGATAGATGATCATTTTGATGTATTCTTGGATTCAATTTACAAGAATTTTATTGAGTATTTTTGCATCAATATTCATAAGAGACGTTGGTCTGAAGTTCTCTTTCTTTGTTGAGTCTTTGTGTGTTTTAGGAATAAGAATAATTGTGGATTCATACAATGAGTTGTTTAGAGTACCTTCTGTTTCTGTTTTATGGAATAGTTTGAAGAGTATTGGTTTTAGGTCTTCTTTGAAGGTCTGATAAAACTCTGCACTAAACCCATCTGGTCCTGGGCTTTTTTGGTTGGGAGACTATTAATGACTGTTTCTATTTTGTTAGGAGATATCGGACTGTTTAGATCATTTATCTGATCTTGATTTAACTTTGGTACCTGGTATCTGTCTAGAAAATTGTCCATTTCATCCAGGTTTTCCAGTTTTGTTGAGTATAGGCTTTTGTAGTAGGATCTCATGATTTTTTGGATTTCCTCAGTGTCTGTCGTTATATTTCCCTTTTCATTTCTGATCTTGTTAATTAGGATACTGTCTCTGTGCCCTCTAGTTAGTCTGGCTAAGGGGTTATCTATTTTGTTGATTTTCTCAAAGAACCAGCTCCTGGTTTGGTTGATTCTTTGTATAGTTCTTTTTGTTTCCATTTGGTTGATTTTAGCTCTGAGTTTGTTTATTTCCTGCCATCTGCTCCTCTTGGGTGAATTTGCTTCTTTTTATTCTAGAGCTTTCAGTTGTGCTGTCAAACTGCTAGTGTATGCTCTCTCCAATTTATTTTTGGAGACACTCAGAGCTATGAGTTTTCCTCTTAGGACTGCTTTCATTGTGTCCCATAAGATTGTGTATGTTGTGGCTTCATTTTCATTAAACTCTAGAAAGTCTTTAATTTCTTTCTTTATTTCTTCCTTCACCAAGTTATCATTGCCTAGAGTGTTGTTCAGCTTCCACATGTATGTGGGCTTCCTATTGTTTATGTTGTCTTTGAGGACCAGCCTTAGTCTGTGGTGATCTGATAGGATGCATGGAATTATTTCAATCTTCTTGTATCTCTTGAGGCCTGTTTTGTAACCAATTATATGGTCAGTTTTGGAGAAGGTACCATGAGGTGCTGAGAAGAAGGTATATCCTTTTGTTTTAGGATGTTCTATAGATATCTGTTAAATCCATTTGTTTCATAACTTTGGTTAATTTCACTGTGTCTCTGTTTAATTTCTGTTTCCATGATCTGTCCATTGCAGAGAGTGGGGTGTTGAAGTCTCTCACTATTATTGTGTGTGGTGCAATGTGTGCTTTGAGCTTTAGTAAAGTTTCTTTTATGAATGCAGATGCACTTGCATTTGGAGCATGGATGTTCAGAATTGAGAGTTCATCTTGGTAGAGTTTAGCTTTGATGTGTATGAAGTGTTCCTCCTTTTCATTTTTGGTCACTTTAGGTTGAACTTCGATTTTATTCGATATTAGAATGGCCACTCCAGCTTGTTTCTTGGGACCATTTGCTTGGAAAGTTGTTTTCCAGCCTTTTACTCTGAGGTAGTGTTTGCCTTTGTCACCAAGGTGAGTTTCCTGTATGCAGCAAGATGTTGGGTCCTGTTTACATTAACCAGTCTGTTAATCTATGTCTTCTTATTGGGGACTTGAGTCCACTGATATTAAAAGATATTAAGGAAAAGTAATTGTTGCTTCCTGTTATTTTTGTTGTTAAAGTTAAAATTCTGTTCATGTGGCTATCTTCTTTTAGTTTTGTTCAAATGTTACTTTCTTGATTTTTTAGGGTGTAGTTTCCCTCCTTGTGTGGAGTTTTCCATTTATTATTCTTTGAAAGGCTGGATTTGTGGAAAGATATTGTGTAAATTTGATTTTTAAAAAATTATTTATTTTATGTATATGAAAACACTGTAGCTGTCTTCAGACACACCAGAAGAGGGATTCAGATCTCATTACTGGTGGTTGTAAGCCACCATGTGGTTGCTGGGAATTAAACTCAGGACGTCTGGAAGGGCAGTCAGTGCTCATAACCACTGAGCCATCTCTCCAGCACCCAGGAGTTTGTTTTTTTTTTTTTTTTTTTAAGAAAAAAATATAGGAAACCTTTTAATATTAATGACTCTTTACATTTGTGGCTCAGCAGAGCCAAAGCCTCTTGCCTGTTTATGTTTCCCCTTAGCTGGAGAGATAGTGGTGCTTGATAGCTTTAAACCCGCTAATCAGCATAATCACCCTATGCTGCTTGGTGTAATTTATTTGTCCATCTTGACTAGATAAGTTGGTGGTTTGTGCAGTATAGATTCTGATTTCAGTAGTTCCCAAGCAGAAGGAAAACACTGACCTTGAGCATTCCACTGCATCTTCTATACTGGAAACAGAGCTGAGCCGCTGTTGCCGGTGTATATACTCCCAGTCAGCAGGGACAGAGCTGTGTTTCCTTCCTGGGAGACTCACCCAGCCTTGAGGGGAGACTGTGACTGCTGCCTTACTTGAGAGAGTCCTATTAACCAGATACCAACTCTTTTCCCCGTGGGGAGGGTTAGGATGCTCCTTTGCTGGAATTTTGGGCAGGTAGCATATTGTATCAGAGCACTGTTCACTGAAATGTGGTTTCATAGTATACAAGCCTTTTAAAAAATGGCTGAGTGAAACAATATAAATGGTTAGGAGAGACTTTGTGTCAACTTCTTAGAGAGTTTCAACACATGTTGATATATTAAGGTTTGAGAAACGTTGCGATTTAAATTAATACTGTTCAATGCTATATGTCTTCAAAATTTTTCTCTCGTGAACATCAACCTTTTTCTCCCGTGAATTCTCGCCCTTATTTGTTTGTACATTTATTTATTTTGTACATTATGTAGCAGTTGTTAGAAATTAAGTTATGCTATGTATATTTTGAAAACCGTTATTCTTTTAGTAAGGGTTTTCTTTTATTTTACAACATGGAATTTTCTCTTCAGGAAAGCCTAGGCATGCAAATTTACAGGTAAAACATCTTTTTATGTAGTTACATTGAGGACTACTGCTGTTACATTAGCAGAAAATACTATTCAAAATGACCACAGGAAGGAATTCTGAAAGGTTCAAATGGATTATGTCCACCTGATGGGGATGCAGTAGAATCTCTCATTTTTCTCCTGCTGTGGCCAATACTGGGGCATTATTAAGGGTCAATGCGTGCCTTTAGTCCTGTGCAGCCAGGACTGGCTTCGTCATCTTGTTCTCTTTGGTGCTGAGCACTGATTGTCAATGCTGCTACTGCTTTGCACTACAGTCTTTAAGATATAATCTGAAGGAGTCAATGTTCCTAATTATCAACTAAATGAGAAGTTATTGCTAATTCTGGAAGGTGCGTGGTGATGTCTTGGGAACTGTTTATTAAAGAAGATGGCTACTAGCTGACATTATATTCATACCTCAAAATGACATGATTGGTGTCTCATTGTTCTGGTGCATTGAGAAAATAACATCCCTCTAGTAAATGTCTCTATGAAGCCCCATAGTGAAACCTGTAAAACTTGGCATGCTATTGTTTCTGACCATCGGAGGTCATCACTTGAGCCAGAACGTTCAACTTGTGCAGCATTTCAACATGAGCTTCTTGCGACTGGCCTCTACTCTCTTGTTGTTACTGCTCTTCCATGAGAACCATGTCTGAAGTCTGGTTTGTGTGCAAATCAAAGCGTTACCACAGCCCTAGGTAATGGGGAGGGGAGAATCTTGGCTGAACATTCCCTGGGGGAAGCAGGAGAAAATGCCCAGGTCCTATATCCTAGCAGGTAGAGACAACAATGGCCAGAAAAGACAGGAAGATAAATCTTCCTCTTACAGGGCACTTGTTTTCTTTTAAAAAGCAAGTTAGGTCATTTGCAGCATTTCTTGCATTGTTCAATTCAATGGAAGCAGGGGAAAGGACTTACCTGTGGTAAATTGTCCATCAGCTGTGCCAGAAGTGTTTGTCTTCAGGATTTGATTGAACTGTCAGCTTTGGAGGAACTATGGACCCCTTTCTTTTGTTCGAAGGCAGCAGAGGCTTGGGGCAATGAAGATGTTTACCAGTGATCAAAGTGATGGATTTGCCGTCACTCGTGAAAGGTTCCAAATTTAACACATTTTCTGTCCTATGTGCCGCTTCTGAAATGGCTTTATCCATGCCAAGTTCAGATTTGGTGAATTACATGATGACCTCATCACTCATATGACAAGAGAACGTTTTGTTCTGGTTGCTCTAGCATGCCCTGGGTGGTCACTGACCATCACGGTGTCATTGTGAATACCCCTGACTGCTCTCCTTCTCTACTAACTGATTTGATCTTATATGTCAGCTATTCTTTAGGATTTATTGAATAAAACTATTCACAATCTCTTGGAGGCATCTTAGTTTCATAACAGAAGGGTTTTTGTAAAAATGAGGAAAACTTAAATGTTTGGCTTTCATTCTGCTCTTCAAGGCAGGCTGTGCCTATAACCTGGGCTTTCCTCAGTATGTGCTGACTGCATTAGCATCCCCAGGAAGCATCCCCTCTCTCTGAAGTGATACTCATATGCTTGGCCTGGAGATGAGTTTAGGTGGAAGTGCTTTTGATTCGTAGACCCTGGGCCAGAGGGTAGCTCATCTATTTTGATGTTAATGTACTTTTGACTGGGTAAGGGTCTCCAAGAAAGGTTGAAGCCGGGGCTGCTAATACTGCCACACAACAGGTGTTTATAGATACATATTGTTAAAAAGCTCCAACGTGGAGCTAAGCAGATGACTTAGATGACTCAGCAGCAGGGAGTACTCACTGTTCTTGGAGAGGACCCAGATTTCATTCCCATCGTGCCCATGGCTTACAACCAGCCATCACTGCAGTTCCAGGGGATTTCATGCCCTTTTCTGAGTTCCAAGGTAATTGCTTCTTGGCCTTTTGGCTAAGATCAAGTGTAGTACCTGAGTTCCAAGGCACCCAACATGCATGTGGTACACAGACATACGTGTAAATGGACCACTCATGCCCATAAAATAAGAGAAGCAAATCTAAAACCAAAAACAAGTCCCAAAGAAAATAATTCACATACTTTGGTTCAAAAAGTTCTCCCATCCAAAACCTAATCAAGCCTGATTCTGCTAGCTTCCGAGGTCAGATGAGCGAGGGCTCCTTCACGGTGTGTGACTTTATACTTTTTGGCATGTGAAATTGGCCAAATACTTTTGGAAAACATTTGCTCTGAACTTTGGATAAAATGGTTGCACTTGTTTTCAGTGTTGTTGTCTGTTTTTATTGTCGTTTGCTTGGTTTTGTTGTTTGTTTTTTATGACAGTGGTTACCTAATTATCAGGAGTGCCATACAATATGGGGATCAGTATTGTGTGTGCTTGACTCAGGCTGTCAAGTTTCCTATATTTCTATCCTTATCATTCCTGTTTCTGTAAACTTGGACACATCTCTACCTTTCTTTGCCTCCATTTCCTTATGAGCAAAGTGGAAATAAGACAGTCTAGAATTGAGTTGTTGGATATAAAACCTATAGAATTGAGTTGTTGAGTAAAAAACCTATAGAATTGAGTTGTTAAATAGAAAACCTATAGAATTGAGTTGTTGGGCATAAAACTTATATAGACATGGCCCAACTCCTCAAGAACACTGAGGTTTATGGCTATGGTGGTGCTTGTCTCTAAAGTTTTGTTAGTCTCTGCCACCTCCATTTGTGTCATTCTTGACTGAGACAAATACCTTAGAGAAACAGTTTAAAGAGAGGAAGCATTTTATTTCTATGTGGTGGGGTGGGGGTGGAGTGGGGGTGGGGTTGGGCTTTGTTTGGGTGTTGGTTTCTTTGTCTCAGAAGTAACAACTTAAGATTGACTGGTGTCTTTCTGGACCTGAGGTGAGGCAAAATAGCAAGGAAGAAGAGGATAGTGGAACGCAGTGGGTCCCCTCACGGTGGCCAAGGAGATAATGAAGTGAGTGCCCACCATCACCATGTCTCTTATAATCTATTTTCTAGAAATCTTTTCCCCTAAAGTAAGGATGCATGTAAATACTAGAAATATTCCATCTGATAAGTAAAAGTGTCTCATTTGAAAAGTATACAAAAGAGCTTCAAATGTTTGCAAAAATTCCCTTAGTATAGTGGCTTTGGAAAAATGCCGACTCAGTCAAGTGATTTCACATTCACAAATTTCTTCTATCTGTGAAGTCAGTAGTAGATACATTTTGTAGAAACCCAGTACATAGATGCATTATATTTTGATTGCTTTCAGTATAGATTTTTTTTAGTCTAATCAGGGGAGTAACACATAAACACAGAGAACATTAAACCTTCTTTTTCCTTTTTTGTTAATTAAATTGCCTCTGACATTTTCTTTTACGTATAAATGCAATCTAATTACTCTCATCTTCTGCCCCTGTCAATGCCCTCCCCCTACAAGTCCTCCTTTCACATTATTGACTCTTAGCTTTGTTTTGTGACATATTGAGTTGAACTGGTGGCATCTGTGAGACCTCGGGTTTGGCACTATTCATCAGGGTTTGGTGAGGTCACCATTGGAAACGCAACTGAAGACAATGACTTCCACCCTTCCAGAACCTTCCAGTAGTCAGTCTTTTGTCAGAGACAGGTGGAGCCCTATGATCCTCTCCCTCATTCATGACCAAATGTTGACAGGCCAACGCAGGCAGTTGATGTGATTTCAAGACTACAAGTGGCTGCATCAAGCCTAGAAGGGAGCATTTACAGTCTTTCTCAGATACCATTAAACCTTAGTGATTAAATCAGGTAGTTAAATATGACATTTCAAATAAGTTATTTGAAAAGAATTGTTAACATTCTTTCTAAGGTCCACCCCACAGTTACCTGGCAACAGCCAGGTAGGCCTGACCCACTATAAAAGAGGCTGCTTGCCCCCTCCTCCCTCTCTTGCTCTCTTGCTTTTCCCTTCTTGCTCCAGTTCTGTCCCCTTGCGCTTCCCCCCTCTCTCCCCATTCCCTTCCTTCCTTTCTCCATGTGTTCATGGCCGGCCTCTACCCTTCTACTCTTGTATTTCTCTTCTCTCTCCCTCCCTCTCTCTCTCTCTCTCTTCTCTCTCCCTCCCTCTCCCTCTCCCTCTCTCTCTCTCTCTCTCTTTCTCTCTCTCTCTCTCTCTCTCTCTCTCTCTCTCTCTCGCTCCTCCCTCTCTCTGTCACTTCCTCTACTACCCTCTTAACTCCCCTCCCCATGTCCTGAATAAACTCTATTCTGTGCTATACTGTCCTGTGGCTGGTCCCTCAGGGGGAAGGGATGCCTTAGCATGGGCTTACTGAGGCACCCCCTTCCCCCACACCTCACCACACATCCACAGAACATATTCCTTCTCTATCTTTTTATAAACACATCAAGAATAATACAAGAAGTGTCATAAAAACCAAACAAGATGGTATAGATGCAGTCAGTGACATAAATTCTATACTTAGAAAACAAGGTCACGTTGACCATGGGTATGGAAAGAGGCTGATGGGAAAAGGAGGGTTTAGGCTAGGCCTGTAGCCCGTGTTTATGTACTAGGACAGTGGTTCTCAAACCTGTAGGTGACATTTTGCAATACGTGGAGACATTGACACTGCTGCAGCTGAGAGCATGATGGGAAAGCTACCTGTGTCTAGTGGTTTGCAATCAAGGCCATTGCTAAACAGCCATTCCCGTGCAACGGTGAATTACTCCATCTGAAGGGCCAGAAAGATGGCAGGGGAGGACTCTCCTCTAGAGGTAGTCAGTGGGAGGAAAAAAATCCAGGTATTCGCCAAGTCCAGTCTCTTCTAACAAGTCTGTTAAGGGACAAGGCAGTGCAGTGGTAAGTCTTTTAACCTCTCAGGCCATCTCACAGTGAGAAGATTGTGTGAAATAACCTTTACTCTCTAAAATTCTATGAATGTAAACTAAGCTTCCCCTGATTGCCTCTCAAACTGAGGCACATCAGCTTGTGTTTACAGAGTGGGGCACTGGGCAAACCAAAGGAAGTCCTTGCTAAAAAGGCTTTCTGTTTCTTAGTGTTCAGCTTTAATTTCATGATAATTTTGAGAGACAAAGGTCTATGGTGTATTTATCAGATGCCAACCTGAAATAAATATTTACACGAAAGAACTTCAGACGAAACATTTTTTTCCATCAAGTTCTATAATAATAATAATAATAATAATAATAATAATAATAATAATAATAATAATAATAATAATAAAAGCTGTACAACAACACCTAACTTAAGTCCAGGCAAAAATTATGCTTGAACTAAACAAGAAAATAGCACCAAGCACCTTTTGAAAATTATGATTTCTTGGCCCCAAATTACAATGACCACATCTCCTTTCAGCACCAATAAACATTTACTCAAATAAAAGGAGCCACTGTGAACTTTGCTGTTTGCTGTGGGTTCCTGGCTGCCTGCACTGTTGGTTTGGGTTTTGAGTGTTTACTGATCCCCAGGGCAGGACGGAAGTAACAGGACATTTTCTAAGTGCAGCTAATTTGGTATCTAACTTCTGAAAAGGACCTCTCACCAGGAGGTCCTGACTATGAAGCTGAGCTTGCCACTGTGTGAATCTTAATTTTTTATTCTATTTTATTTTTATTTTTTAAAAAAGCTTATGTTTTCTCCATTTCTGAAGTAGTTTAGGTAACACAAGCTAATCTTAAAAATATCTCTGATGAGACGCTTTAGTATGGATTACCAAAGATCCAGAGTGAGCTTCAAAGAGGACACAGAAACTTGTGGAAATTTTTGGTGTGCTCTTAGGTCAATCAGATTCTAAATGGAGTATTTGATTCCCTAATGCTCCTACCACCAGAAAAACAAAAACACACTGCTAGAAAAGAATTTTATTCATGATTTCCAATTTTCCCCTCTTCTCTCTGGGGGAATGCATGGATTCAGACACTTGATT
>NW_022196905.1:65167752-65177644 GCF_008632895.1 Mastomys coucha | reverse complement strand
AGACACTTGATTCTTAAATTGAAAGGCCTATTTCCCTTGCTAGTGCGTGTTCTTCCAAATTAATTCAAGACTTCCTAAGAACAATTGATTAAAACAAAAGAAAAATGAAAGACCCTTTAAATGTTTTCAAAGAACTATTACACACTCAGGGCCCACTCTCTAATGTGCCCTGTGGATTTCAAAGGCAAGGTTGTAACTCCCTGGGCTCAACTGTCCTACACCTCACTCAACAGAGGGGTGCCGTGTGGATAGAGGATGCCCCCGTCCCACAGGGCGAAGCAGGACTGTCCCTAGAAGACTGGCGCCTCTTCCTAGTTCTCATGTTTTCCTTCATTATTCCATCCTTGTTTGAAAATTATTCAGGCTGGGAGAAATGAAAATATGCAATGTGTTTTTTTTTTTCTTAAAATTGCTGTAGAAGACCTTCAAGGCCCATATTTTTCTTTAAATGGAGAGATTCTAAAAGTTAAGATGATTCCTCACAGAGAAAAAGTTTCTTGCAATAGATGCATATGAACTGTTTAACTGATCGGTAGCCAAGACCTCTCGTTTTTAATTGACATAGGAATGGTATATACTTATTGAGTATGTGTGCTAACTCAATAATGCATGTACTATATAATGATCAATGTTTCTACTTGATATCATTTCAGAATGTTTATTCTTTGTCTCCTCTATGGTTATCATATAGTTACCCTCTTGGACTTTAGGACAGCAGAACTTGGAGAGAGGTTGGAAAACAGGTAGTGAAACCTTAG
Source organism: Mastomys coucha (assembly GCF_008632895.1). Lineage (NCBI taxonomy): Eukaryota > Metazoa > Chordata > Mammalia > Rodentia > Muridae > Mastomys > Mastomys coucha. Next base: position 65,176,886 of record NW_022196905.1, on the reverse strand, counting down.
GAGAGTAATTATCACTATTAGCCTGTGATACTAAAGATGTGCTCCCCATGTCCTATGTGAGTTGCAGGATTCTAGGCAACCATGTGGAGAGCCAAGAACTTGGGGCCTGGGCACTGAATCCCTAGTCTTTATCAGCCCTCATTTCTTACCTTTTTCATTTCTTATGGAGAGCAGAGGACTTGGGGCCTGGGCACTGAATCCCTAGTCTTCATCAGCCCTCATTTCTTACCTCTTTCATTTCTTTTTGTATTTTCCTTTACTTGAAGCATGCTAAATTTACCATGATATCCACTCCTCTGAGTTCCTGACCATCGATCATGGCCCTTCTCAGCAACCTGAAGAAACCTAATTTTGTTCTTTTATTTTTAACTTTAAATGGAGGGAAAACAACCTTCCCATAATAACCTATTTTTGCACTTAATTTAGTTTTAGTAAGAAAAAAAAGATAATACATGACTGAAACCCAGTTATTAAACATGGGACAGAATGTTCCACAGAGGTTGAGGTATAATGTTAATACTGTAAGTTTCACCCACTAGAATCTAGTGAATTTACATACTTGTACAAACATCACAATTCAGTTATCAAGTTCTCCAGTTTGTTCCAATCTTCCCTCCCACCCATCTTCTGTCAATCCCCACTCTTAACCCTCCAGACACTGGAAACCACTGCTCTGAAATCCATCTTTATAAATGGGCTGTCTTCTGGGAATTCCATAGACGGGTCATATAGTATGAAGACATTGATTCTGTTTTCTTTCACTAAGCATAACATTCTGAGGCTAATCAATGTAGTCACATATATCAGGCATTTGGTCTCTAATCTCCGGATAGTGTTCCATTGTATCATGTACTCTATTTTGTTGTCCGTTCATCAGTTGGTGAACATTTGGACTTTTGCCAGTGCTGGGCTGTGATGAATAAGGCTGCAGTGAGTATTCACACGCAAGTCTTTGTATGAGTCACATTTAAATGCTCTTGGACAAAATCTTAAGAATAGAAAACATGAGTTAGTTCTATGAAATGGTTGCAGTTTCTTCATAAGAAGGTACCAAACTCTTTCAATAATGGAGTCCTTTTATTCTCCAATAATGTGTGGGAGTTTCTATTTTACAAAACCTTTACAATCACTTGGATTTCCTTTTATTTTTTGCTTTCCTGGTTAGAGGCATTGTATGTATAATAGAATTATTTTGTGGTCCCGATTTGCCTTTCTTTGACACCTAAGACTGTTGGGCACCTTTAATGTACATAGTCACTTGTTTATATGCAAAAGGCTTTTAATTCGAGTCTTCTACCTTCAATTGAGTTGCTAGATCACACTATTGCAGTGTGTGTGTGTGTGTATTCATGCTGAATGTGAAACCTAAGTATATTTTATAGTTACTTTTCTACAACTTTGCTTCTCTTTTCATTTTGTCAATTACACTTTTGAATAGCTTACACTTTTGATGTCTTATCTAAACATTATTTGCCTACTCCAAGTCACAAAGACTTTCCCCTTATGTTTTCTTTAGAAGTTTTATAATATTTTCTCATTCATTTAGGCATGTGATTTATTCTGAGTTAATGTTTACATATGGTTTGAGCTGGTGGTTAGAGTTCATAATTTCTACATTGATATCTGATATTCCAGTGCTAGGTTTAACACAAGTGCCCTTTTCCTCTGAATTGGTTTGGGACCTTTCACATTTCATTCTTGTTAAACTGTCCCCCAAAACATTTTATATTATTATTTTATTCCAGTTTCAGACACCAGTTTAGAGACTTATAGAATTGGATGTCAGAACTAAACTAAGAGTTCTAGACTACCCAAGGGCAAATCCTGTGTTCCTAATAATATTGATAAGTTGTCAACAAAAGAACCAGCTTTCATCTCAAAGTAGCACAAGAGATGGTCTGTTCTGTAGCTAAATAACCAGAAACACAGATTCAGCTTTATTGCAGTACTATGTTTTCAAAATGGTAACAGTCGCATGAAGCTCTATAGTAACAAAAGAATAAAAAATTTAAGTAAAGATACTTCAAATACACCGGTGGAAACATCAGACAGGTGGGTTACAGAAAAATTAGGAAATTTTAGCTATAGGTCTTAGGTGCTCACTGACAGCATTTGGTTGGTGGAAACTCATAGTCTATTTGAACATTCCAAAAGATTCACCTAGTGGCCACCAAGATGCTATGTCACATGAAAAAGAGGATAAGTATCAAGGAATGGTGATAAAGATGACCCAAGAGAGTCTGGCTCTGGGCTTCTGACATTCAACTCCCCACATCGTTGAAGACTAATCAGCCAGTCTTTGTAGTCACAGCTTTGTTCCAGAAATTCTCGCTCACAAAATCCTTCCCATGCACGCATTTTATTTCCACATTAAATATAAGCTTCCTAAGTTTTACATGTCACCTACTCTCATTTTGTCATCATGATCTTGGGAATGTGCTTACTTACTTGAGAATGGTGGTATAGAACACCCACTGACATAGGCAATGGTATTTTTCTGGAAAGAAATGTCAACCCTACAATGCAGACAGATGGCTTATTTACACTGCATTTACACCAGCTTAGACTTTCCCTGTAAAGGAGATGTGTATAGAGAAGAACTACATACCTTCCACCAGAACCAGCCATTCCAGGTAAATGTAGACTACTTTATTTACTATGGTGTCCCAAGAAGGTCTTTTTTTTCTCATCTTTGATTGTCGAAGATCTTTCAGGCAATATAAAGTAAAAGTCAGATGAGGACTTTTAGAAAGAGACAAGAGTACTTGACCTGGGACTCAGTGGCTTGGTCCAGGTTCTCAGTGACTCTGCCAGCTGGTGACCTTCTCTAGTTCCTTACCTATAAGACAATAGGCATGTGTCAGGTCAACATCAAGGTTTCCCTCCCATCCTAGCCTTTGCTCAATTAGATACTCCTGTGTATCTACTCTGTTCTGACGACACCTGTTGCTTCCCTTGTTTGCAGACTGCAGCAAGGATCTGTTTCACTGTGGCACAGGCAAGTGCCTCCACCACAGCCTCGTGTGTGATGGCTATGATGACTGTGGGGACCTGAGCGACGAGCAAAACTGTGGTGAGTACCTTTGATTCCTTAAAGGATTTCATTCAAAACCACAGATACTTGTTTCCTGAATAGCTAGAAGGTTCAGTTGCAAAATTAAACCAAACAAAATAAAACAAGGCAGCAACAATAATAAACCTCCTCCTTTTTTAGAAAGGAGAGTGTGTCCAGACACTGCTCTCACTTGCACCTTCTGGGCGAGCATTCTACTTCTTGCCTAACAGTCACACTAAGGGCATATTAAGGAAGTAGAGTGGAAAGATAACATAGTTGTTTAAGTGCTAGTATCTTTCTGTGTTGTGTTCTGTTTCTCTTCTGGCTAGAGATATCTCGTGTTTGGATTTTGAGCTCCTGAGCAAAACTGTGCTCAGAGATAAATTACAAAGTACAGCATGTGACCAAAGTCTCCCCCCCTCGCCCTCCCACTCCCACCCCCAGCAGCTGACTTCCAGGCACTGTAGTGACTCCTTGCCCAGTATGCTCATCAAGGATTAGGATGAAAGGTTGGTTTTACATACAAACCGCTGATTTCTTGTCTTTCCAAGCACAAACCATCCTTTGAAGGAGGATATCCAATTCTGCATCATGTCTTTTGAATCTAAACCAGAAAAAAAATAACTCTTGTTGATTGATCTTTATAGCTTTGTGACTAGCTTTATATTTTCATGCAATATATTATTGACAGTAGGACCTTTGCAGTGTGTACCAGAGAGCAAGCTGGAATGAAGACAAATGTTGAACAGTGGTCAGCATTAGAGACTCTAAAAGGATGCTAGAAGGAATGTGTGTGAGGCAGAGGAAGTCTTGGAGTGGAGATGGTCAGAAAATAGCCCCAAGCTGGTAAATTTGGTAGTTTTTATAAGTATTGTCTAACTTTCCCTCACCAAATACATAAAATATTGAAAATGCTAGGTGTACAAACCACTCACTAGTGATTTGATATATGTGGGACTGTATTTGGGACAAAGGACATGAGACAATTGGAATCTTATTCATCACAGAATTTAGTGTGAAGAACCCTTACAGTTCGTTTAATCCACACGCCTCCATTTTCCAATGAAGTAAGGGAAAAGGAAGGTCAGGAAAGTGCCACAGAAGGACCAGTTTAGAATCTGGGCATGCTAGTGGGTAGTGTCCATGTATAAGAAAGAACTGTTAATGCCAAAGGCCCCTGAAGATAAACAGGTACCCCAAAGTCTATGCTCTCAAGATCCCTTCATTAAATAGCAGAAATTATAGTCTTTCTCTGGACTGGTCATTGCCTTGTTCTCTGTGTTTGGTGGACTGAATGCAGGTAGGTCTTCTAGTTCTTGCCCAAACTCCTCTCTTGTTACTTCTTTTCTCCACACCTTTCATATCCTCTATTTTACTTCTCTAAAATATGCATTATGGTCCATTATTGCTCAGGAGATTATGACAAAGGCCATGTTCATGGATATACATAAAACTTTCTCATTTTTCATCTACTATTTGTAAATCCATACCTTTTATGCAGATGTTATATTTATGTTACAACACCCATCAAAATAAATCAGTATATAAATTCTTCCCTTTAAGACAGGAAACTTGTCACTTAGTAAACTCAACCTCTTCCTTGCCAAATTCCAGGAATGTGTGGATTGGGGCAGAGTATATATCCAGATGCAAAGAAGTCATAAAAACAATAATGGTTTGCCTTCCCTCTTAGCAGTTCTTTCAAACATGAGCTATAGATTAAGATAATCCAGTAGAAAACCTGAGCTTAGCATCAGGAGGGATGCCATAAGAAGACTCTCATCTTTCCAGCTTGCCAGAGAGATGCTGTAATTCTTAGGAACATGGCAGACTTTTTACAGACACATCAATCAGCCAGCTGCATCTTGAAGCTCAAAACTCACTCTGTTCATTTGACTCAATATAAAAGTCATAGATTTAATTTTTTCCCTAAATAAAGGAAACAAGACATCCAATAATTAGAACACCTGTCCTGGGAAACAGAAGACTCTGCCCTCAGGGATGTAGACAGTGGGGCCTGACCCTGGTAGAGGGTAGCATTTGAACTTAGGCAGATCTATCCTAGGAACATTAGCGATGGAACTAGAAAGAGAGTGAGTGTCTTCAGTTGGAACTGAGAGCAGCACAAGTCTAAGGGCTTCGTGTACATTTTCCCTCACTTTCATGATTTTTCCTTTTCTCCAGATTGCAATCTCACAAAAGAGCATCGCTGTGGAGATGGGCGCTGCATTGCGGCTGAGTGGGTGTGTGATGGAGACCACGACTGTGTGGACAAGTCTGATGAGGTCAACTGCTGTGAGTTCCCCCAAGTTGTCTCATTTTGCTTGTTTTTCTATTTTATTTCTCTGTTCAGACTGTACATTGAAATCAAAGTCCCTTATGTAAACAGCACTCGGGGAGCATGGTTCTTAAGCCATCATTCTGATTCTGTCTTCTGTCTGTGAGTAGAGCATTCAAGAGGTGTGAGAATAGTAAGCTTATAGCTGTGACTTCAAGCTTCTCCCTCCAAAGTCCACAGTTCAATTGGCTGATCAGGCCCAGCGGTGTCTGCTTTTTCTCTGCCTATTCATGGATTCTTCACACATCTGTGACTTCTCCCAGAGCAATTCTCTTCCCAGAGACCAAGGAGCCCCCACCCCTTTCTCTGCAAATTGTATATGAGCAGCTCAGCCTCCAAGCATGTTCTCAGGGGCCATTTGTGGGAGAATATGGGAGGAGTGCCAGAGAGAAGAGAGTCTGTTACAGTCCTAAAAAACACAGAGAGTGTGTGAGGACGACCATCATTTTATAGCAGGCTATGTTTCTAGATAAAGGAGAACTTGTTTGCACATCAGTCATGACAAGTATGTTTCTTAATCATGTTTTTCCTCTTGGAAAACACGCTATCCCCTCAGAAAACAGGAATGAAAAAAATTAATGCTGACAGTTACATGTTGAAATAGTACACTGACCTGAAATGATTAAAATGCTGTATCTCACATCTATTTGAACTAAACCTTTTAGTCCACTTAGTAGAAAGGGTTGGTACAGTTTCCCTGTGGTATCTGCATGGATTACAGGGCACTGGGTGGGTATCACTAGCTGAGGATGCTCAAGCTCCTTATATGAAAAGGCAGGTGTTTAATCTCACTTCTCCTGTACACTTTTAAGTCATTTTTAGCTCACATATTCCACAATACAATGTAAACGCTCTGTGAACAGTTTTTATACTGAATTCTTTTAAGAGATAATAGTAAAGAAAATACTCTGTTTAGTATGGCTATGTTTGCGTCAATATTTCTGATTTGCTGTTAGCTGAATCTGTAAGCTCAGAACCCATAGAAGTTGAATGTTTACTGGGTTTATACTTTGAGGCAAAAGTTGAACTTTAGATAACATTAGCTTGTATTTTGACATAAGAAAAGCTGTACAAAATGTTCCATAAATATGACAGTTGGTTTTCTCTTTCCCTATGTAATTTGAAGTCCTTACCTTTTGGACTCATGGGATAGATTGGGAATATTAAAGTTCTAAGGAGAGCAAACCCATGATGGCCAAATAAAACATATCTGGTGAGGAGCCTCAATTCAAGAAGTGGGTCTTATGTTAGATGCCTATTCAGTGGAGATGGAGGGCACCTGACACATGGTTTCTGATGCATGTGAACATGGGAAATATAGAACTTTGAGAAATCTCAAGAATCAGAGAGCTAAAGATAACCAGACACCCTCTTTTCAAATACTAGTCATAAATACGTTAGACAATAAAGTGTTCACTGTGTAGTAGGTACTATGGGAGTTCTTTCAAATACATTACCTTATTGACTCATTCACTTAGGAAGCCATGGAATGGAAGGCTTAGATGCAGAGTCAGATAAAGTTATTTTCATATTCTTCTTCTGCCTCATTTTTAAAAACGAGAGCAGTAACATCTGTCTTACAAGGATCTGAACTTCATATATATGACATACCTACCCCAGTTCTTGTCAAGAAACATACCCTTCAGAAGTGCAATTTTTACATTGCCAGTGTCACTGAAAAGCACTCAGTTCTTCATAAATGCTCTTTCACAATGAAGAGAAACCCTTGGAAGGAGGAAATCCCTCCATTCCAGAAATTCTTGAAATTAAAAAGAAAAGTAGCACTACATCCATTTGTGTGTATGTACAACACAGCCTTTGTTGGTGATGTTCATTTGTATGAACAGTGAAAAAGAAGCAATAAATATGGTGACCATTCTCCTGACCTTCCCTAGCTTGTCACAGCCAGGGCCTGATGGAATGCAAAAGTGGACAGTGCATCCCTAGCACCTTCCAGTGTGATGGGGACGAAGACTGTAAGGACGGGAGTGATGAGGAGAACTGCAGTGACAGTGAGTGCCCCAGTGTCCCCAGTGTCCTGAGTGACCTCAGTGCCCCCAGGGTCCTCGGTATCCCCAGTGACCTCATTGTCCCGAGTGTCATCAGTGTCCCCAGTGTCATCAGAAACCTCATTGTCCCGAGTGTCCTCAGTGTCCCTAGTGTACTTAGTGTCATCAATGTCCTCAATGTCCTCAGTGACCTCATTGTTTCCAGTGTCCTCAGTGTCCCCAGTGTCCCCAGTGTCCCCAGTGTTCCCAGTGTCCCCAGTGTCCTCAGGGTCCCCAGTGTCCCCAGTATCCCCAGTGTCCTCAGTGTCCCCAGTGTCCCCAGGGTTCCCAGTGTCCCCAGTGTCCCCAGTGTCCTTAGGGTCCCCAGTGTCCCCAGTGTCCCCAGTGTCATTGGTGTCCCCAGTGTCCCCAGTGTCATCGGTGTCATCAGTGTCCCCAGTGTCATCGGTGTCCCCAGTGTCCCCAGTGTCCTCAGTGTCCCCAGTGTTCCCAGTGTCCCCAGTGTCCTCAGGGTCCCCAGTGTTCCCAGTGTCCTCAGTATCCCCAGTGTTCCCAGTGTCCCCAGTGTCCTCAGTTTCCCCAGTGTTCCCAGTGTCCTCAGTTTCCCCAGTGTTCCCAGCATCCCCAATCTCCAGAACATTGTTGTATTGGTGGATCTTTCTTTGGAGAAACAAACCAGAACATTTGGGAGTTTCTTAAGCAGGATTTCTGTACACATGAGTCCAGAATTTCTACACATCTTTTCTCTTGGTAGATACACAATGCCTAAACAGCACAGGCTGGAAACTCATTCCCAAGGACACAGGCTTGAGAAGAAGCTACATGCTCAGACTCATTGAGCTGTGCTATGGAACCTTCTCTTCATTAGGCTTAATAAAGAGAAAACTTCAGCTTGTAGCATGTGGTTAAATGTGATTGGATTCCAAATAGAAGGAATTGGCTCATGAAATTAAATGTAACTGCATCCTAATTTGGCCATGTTCAGAGAAGCAGTTTAATGTTTCACATTGCTGAGCAACAGACTTAAATATACTTTAAAGGGGACATAATATCTATGCATGGAACTTAAACAGAAAAGTTCTGTTTAAGGTCTTTTCTCTATATGTAATGTAAAACACCTTTCCCTTCCTATGCAGAAATTAAAGCATTCTTAAACATGATCTTAAACATGATCATCTCTGGGGTTTTTTGTTTGTTTGTTTGTTTGTTTGTTTTTTAAAAAGGTTCCACAGTGATTATTTTAAGACTTGATTTCTATGAAGACCTTCTAGCATAGGGCTTGTGGAATAACCCCAACTTAATAATCCCCCATGCCGGTTCATACAGTATAAGCATTACACAATGAGAATGCACATGACGTTACATACTCAGCACTGAGCTTCAAGCCCTGGGCTATTACGTGCTATCTGAGTGGCCATAGGTGAGTCACGTTACCTTTCTAGGTCACAGTCTCTACATCAGCTTGGAAGATAATCACTGCTGTACTGTACTGGGCAAGTGCCTGGGGAAAGCTGAATAAATATTGCCTTGTTGTTACATGGCTAATTGCATTACCAGAAAAGTTACATGATTTCAATTTATCTGAATTTATTAACATTTAAAAACATATTTTAATTAAATAGAATTGAATCACATTCTTGTTCCCATTTTGTACCACAGCTCCTCTGATAGACCCCCCTTCAATACCTATAATATATTTTTGTCGTATTCCTTAAAACTTATAAAATATTAT
>NW_022196905.1:65126206-65165627 GCF_008632895.1 Mastomys coucha | reverse complement strand
CACTAACCCAGACAGACAGGAAGGAACCGGAGTCACTGGGCTGGCGGAGTTCCTGTGTGCCTGGTCAACCTGGTCCCAGTTACTCCCAGTGTTGGGACAGATGTTTGTTCCTGCTTAACCTCTGATCCTGGGTGTGTCAGAGCGCCTGGGAGTGGAGCTTCCTCTGGGTGTTGTGGGACTGGCTTCAGAGCTTGCGCCCAAGGTCTCTGATATACCTATTATCCTTATGTTTGGTCTTCTCATTGTGTCCTGGATTTCCTGGATGTTTGGGGTTAGGAGCTTTTTGCTTTTTGCATTTTCTTTGACTGTTGTGTCAATGTTTTCTATGGTGTCTTCTGCCCCTGAGATTCTCTCTTCTATCTCTTGTATTCTGTTGGTGATGCTTGCATCTATGACTCCTGATCTCTTTCCTAGGTTTTCTATGTCCAGGGTTGTCTCCATTTGTTACATGGCTAATAAGGTGTCTTTTTTTTTTTTCTCCTGGGAATTCAGTCTAAGAAAAAAAGTGATGGGGCTCTCCATTTCATGAGACAGAGAGCTTATGATCAATATCCAACTATGCAGCTCAGGCTGCAAAGAATTCAGGGTGCTAGGCTTCTGTGTGTTGTGCACACTTGGCAAAGAGCTCTTGTAAAAAGCTTAAGACAGAGACATACTAGAACAACAAGCTGAAGACTGAGAAGAACTCTCTCAGAAGAGCATGGCAGACCCACAGCACCACATGGCCAATGTTTTGAGATAGGAAGGGGAAGGTGTTTTACATTACATATAGAGTAAAGACCATGGTGTGCCTTCTACAGGCCATTTCCTGTTGCTTTTCTGCTTAGAAAGCCCTTCTCCCCTTCTGATGACAACTTACCCCATCTGACTGGAACACTTCCTTGGGCGGCCTAGGCTAAGCCTTAGTCTGCTTCAGCTGCTCTTGATGAACACTTCCTGTAAAGCCATGTTCTCACAGGCTCATGAGGTGTAGGTCAGGATACCATCCAGTGTTAGACTAAGAGATAGATGCTGCACAGAGGGGGCATGGCCTTTTTTTCTTGCCTTGCAAGATATTCTGGATCCCATATGACATGTCTGAAAGTAATTGACCATAGTAATGGGGGAGACATGGAAAAAGAAGGGGTAGCAACTTATTCCTTTATCCACTTAATCTACAAATAAGCAGGAAATCAACCAGCAGTTTCCATTCCACATACCTTAAGGTAAAGCTATCAAGGCAAAGGCTTTTGCTGCCACTATTCATTTGGAAAGAAAAATCCCCAATGTTAGGTCATTACGGATCAGGGATATTTCCTAGGGATACTGGAAATCTGGGTAGCAGTAGTGAAAGACACTATGATAAAGAAACCTGAAACAGGGCCTTCACCTTCATGCCCTGTTGGTTGCCAGAGAAAGTAGTTTCCTTAAAATGGAGAGTTGGGGAGTAGGGACAAATGAGTGTAAGATTTGTCATTTACAAACCAGAATGCCAATATCTTTGTATGACCCTCTTGACCTCACTTCGCTTGCATTTCATTTTGTTACGTATAAGCACCTATATAACAATCGCGTATGGTTTTCCCCACTAGAAGCAACCGTCTGTTTCTTTCCTTCAGTGTGGTTTCCTGTGGTTTTGTTCATTTGTGCCGAGTTCTTTTGGGATACTGGCCCACGCTTAGTTGGTGAGAGGATGAACCCAGAGCATACCTCTTCTATCTGTGTTCAATATTGGGAGGGAGATGGGAAGAAAATTAAAGTTGTGTCATCCTTCAGCCCCAGCAGACATTCTTAGTCCTTCAGATGGAGGGTTGGGGATTGGCAGGTGATGAAAGCTATTGGGCTTTTCCCTTCCACAGGTCAGACACCATGTCCAGAAGGAGATCGGGGATGCCTTGACAGCTCCTGTGTCGAATCCTGTGCTGAAAGCTCTCTGTGTGACTCAGACAGCAGCCTGAGTAACTGCAGTAAGTACAACAGCTGACACGGGCAATTTCTGTGACAGACGGTACATCTAGCCTCTTTCTACCACATTGCCATAAACGCCTGAAGTTGGAGTCACTCCAAAAGAGCACATATATTTGCTTTTGCTCTTGTCCAAAGGTTGCATGTGGTAGCAGAAAAAGAACCAAAATGGTCTTCATTAGCTAAATAAGAAACAAATGTGTGGTTGAGAATGGGCCATCCATCTGCATTGCTTAATGTCATTACCACCACTTTCTTCTCAACATCAGCTCCTATAAATTATGGGCCCATCTGCAGGCAGATGTTATCTTCCTTCTTTTTTTCTAAGCACAGCTTCCAAACTGGAGACTTCATCCAAGGACCAGATAGGAGATTCATCCCAACCGTCACATAAAATTTGGTCATTTTATGCTTCTGATAGATGCAGTCTCACTGTTCCAAACATGTTGGTGGACTATTATGGTCTGAGAATCATTGCATTAATTTGTCTCATTGACAGTGTGATGGCTGTGATGGTGAAAGCAGGTGGCTGTCTCTAAATTAGTTTTCAGTAGATTAGCTGAGGGGAGACGGAATGGCCATGGGGGGAGAACATCAAATAAACTCCCATGGGAAATTTTAACTGAACTAGAAAATTTCCAAAGACTGATTACTTAGAAATGATTTATTCCTCCCAGATCCAGTTATTGTATCATGTCTCTCACTTGGAGTAATTAATTGCTTGCTCCATCCTCGGCTTTGAATTGAGAGTTACTTCATATTACAAACCCTCTCCATCAAGGCCTTCGGAAGCTTTGAGGCTAGTAGATTAAGGGGGGACTTCCAGTGGCCTTGTAACATTTGAGGTGAAGTATATCCCAGAATATCAATGCTCATGGATGCTAAGAACTCCTTTCCATACAGTAAACACCAGAAGAGCGTAGATTCTGGGTGTTTAAAACTGGCTTAGACGTTGGTCCTTCCACTATTGAAAGCAGCCTCTGTAGTTGACTTGTAGCCATCTCTCAAGAAGCCTCTAGGTGGATATGTGTGCCTGATTCTCTACAAAGGTGGGTAAGTAGCATAGCCCTTTGTCAGTCTGTTCCTATACATGGGAATGTTATTATTTTAGAGTGCTTAACGTCATTAGCATCAATGGTGTTTAGCTTCTTGACCTCCATCCCTCTCTGTGATGTTTGTTTCCTCCAATTGGAGTTTGCAAAGAGAGAACAGGGAATAGTAGATAGATAGGAGGTTATTTGAGGAAAAGTTGCTCATTTCGTCCTCCTTTTCTCTCCCCATGCCCCCTTTTCCTGTCTTTTCTTTTGTTTTGTTTTGTTTTGTTTTGTTTTCATAACAGGGTTTCACTATGTATCTCCAACTAGGCTGGAGCTCTGTATATAGACCTGGTTGGCCTTGAACTCATAGAGATCTTCTGGGTTTTGCCTCCTGAGTCCTGGGGTTAAAGGGATGTGCCAACCACATTTCTTTCTCTTCTTCAGTGCAAAATTAAACAGAATATGGAAGGGCAATGAACAAACAGACACATAGATAGTGGGATATACTAGTAAAGCTGATTGCTTAGCACCAGTGAACAGTCCTGTATCTTGTTTGATGTCCTTGATGTTGTGAGTGAGGAAAGTCGCTATTCATTGGGTAGAGCCATCCGCTCCTCGGATTCTAGTCTCTGAAGACATAAGTTCTTGCCATCTCATAAAAAATTACACCTTTTTTTTTTTTTTCTGGAAAGTTGCTCATTTCTTCCTCCTTTTCCCTACCCATCCCCCTCTTTCTTTTTTCTTTCTTTTTTTCATAACAGGGTTTCACTATGCTCTCTGAAGATGCATTGAGTAGGGACTCAGGTCTCAGGATATCTTATATTTTCTCAGTGACTCCTGTGTGAAGCCATGGTTGACAATGACAGCTCTAGTGGTCTGCTTGTGACTCGGCTACACGAGTGTGTGTCCCCTCTGACACTGGATGTAGACAGTTTTCATATTTCTCTATGATTTTGGTTTTCAGTAGAGCAGTGGTTCTCAACCTTCCTAATGCTGTGACCCTTTAATACAGTTTTCTCATGTTGTGGTGACCCCCAACCATAAAATTATTTTTATTGCCACTTGATAACTGAAGTTTTGTTGCAGTTATGGATTGTAATATAAATATGTGAGTTTTCTGATGGTCTTAGGTGATCCCTGTGAATGGATCATTTTACCCACAAAGGGGTCATGGCCCACTGGTTGAGAACCACTAATCTAGTGAAAGCCCATAGTTTACTGTCCATCACTACAAATGGAAGAAATGAACAACTACCATTGCAACCCAAAACCTCACATTTACATCTCTGCGAATGAGACAATGTACTGAAATGTGTATAGTATCACAGGAATGGTTTTGAATAGCCTGGACTATTCTGTCCAGTGCCTCCCTGGCATCTTGACATTTCCATTCCTTGCAGGGAACGAATTGCAGACATAGCCTTGCATTAGGGGGTAGAGGTAGAGATAATGTTCTCATGGCACAGAGAAAACAATCCATCACTTTTTTCTCATAGACAACAGCACAGGCAACTGGGAAATGCAGCCAGAACGAGTCATTCCCATAGTTCCTCTTTCTACTCACATTCATCAAGACCCTATGAAGCCTGCTGTAGCTGTCACGCCCCCTAGATATTTTCCTGTGTTCCAGGTGTTCTATTTGCCTTTACTTCAATATGGCACCTCACCTGTTCTCTTACTCCACTTTCTAAGGCTCCTATTGACCATTGAGGAAGAGGAAGGCATGAGCGACTTTGCCCTAGTTATAACTTCCTTCTCACTTACAATTTCCTGTCTGATCTTTAACAACTCTAGTTGGAAGAAACAAATAGCGTGGGGGCGATGATCAAGAAGCCAAACATCAAAATGGTAGAAAACAACAGATAGGAGAATGATGCTTTTCTCCAAGTATTCCCACCTGCTGAGTGAGGAGTAGATGATTAGTTGTCATATTGTTCAGGGTGACGATTGATGAGCCAAGGTGTGGGACATCTACAGCTGTCGACATCACAATAAGGAGGAGTCAGACATCATGTAGCTGCTGAGGAGAAAATGCAGTAGCTGTCTACAGTCCTGGCAAGCACACAGAGCCGAAGCAGCCCAGGCAACCCTCCTGGTTCTGCTGCCACAGTTCAGGAAGTAGGAAAGCTCACAGACTGTTCTAAATCAAAGTGATAGGCAGAGGTTCAGAGCTTGCAGCAGAGTGTCTGGTCAGTGTGACTAGATGTTGAAAGTGTCACTTTTTCCTGTAAATGGTTATTACTTAGAACCCAGTTCCCAGTGACTTCACAGCTCTGTTCACAATCTCATCTTCTTCACTCTTGTTGCAGAGTTTGAAAATAGGATGCCACTGACTGAACACCAGGTTTTAAAAACAGTCATTTATTCAACCTGATCTACAGGACCCAGTGAATACCTATACAGAATACTTGCAAGCTGGACCAGTCAGTCTATGCTAAGCATGCTCGCGTTTGTGACATGATCGCCCTCTAGTGACTATTTCATACTTAGCTCCATGTTCATACTTGAGCTATAAAAGCTTACTGGTCAAAGCCACTGAATTTGGATTGGACGAGTATCTAAGAGTCTAAGTAGTTCAGCAATTTGTAGAGAATGTCTTTTAAGGGAAAAATATAAGATCCAATCCTTACTTCACTCAATAAAGATCTTCAGGATAGTGCATGCTCATCATGTAATCTTTCCATCACCCTTGGCAGTGAAACACTGAAAGTTATACTTTGACAAATCAGAAGTGACTCATTCTCCATACATCAGAACAGAGATAAATTATCTATATGGTACTATCTATTCACCACCTAATAGAGACACATTGATAAAAATTTAAACTATGGTAGTATGGTAAAAGAAGAAAGGGAAAGAAAAGGTGTGTAAGAAAAAGGATTGCCTGAGACATCTATGTGAAGAGTTATATTTTGTAAAATCATAAGTATATTAAGAGAAGAAGAAAAAGGGCCTCTTTTCCTCCACATCTCTGAAATTGAAGGTACTTATGACAAGCAAAGAAGCCTTTAACAAAAGCGACAGGGAGAATAGTGGGAACAATCTGATTCTTCATTGGCAAAGGCAAACAGAGCTCTGGAAATGTCTCTCTGTGTGAGAGTGAGTAGGGAAAGGTATGGGAGGGGCTTTAAAGTCTTCTAAAGACTCTGGGAGAGGCAGAGAGAAAAAGGGATGGGAGATAACGAACTGATGGTGGAGTTTTGTATCATTCCTAAAAAAGAAAATCTTTTAAGGATCTGAATGCAAAACTTGAAAGTTCCCATTGGTTTCACTCTGAGCAGAT
Organism: Mastomys coucha; assembly: GCF_008632895.1. NCBI lineage: Eukaryota > Metazoa > Chordata > Mammalia > Rodentia > Muridae > Mastomys > Mastomys coucha. The sequence goes on along the minus strand of NW_022196905.1, from coordinate 65,159,363 downwards.
ATAATAAGTCACACTTAATTAAGTGGCTTAAACGGTAGACCACAGTCCTGGAGTCTAGAAACTTGAGGTCAACAGTGCCAGCATAGCCCAGATATGGACTCTTCTCAACCACAGAAAGTCAACTTTTTTTGTATCTGATATGCTAGGAAGAGAAAGGAAGATTTCTCTGAGGTCCTGTGTTTTGCCCCAGTATGATGCCACTTACCTGGTGTCCTAGCCCCCCCAAGAAACAGAAACTTAGAGCATATCTTGTTGATGACATTTTAGCCTAATAAGTTCCTTATGAATATTGTATCTATGAAACTCTCATCATCCGTATATTAATAAGTGTCCTGAGGCTTATTTCATCCCAGTCCATATTACTTGTTTATTTGTATCATACCACTTTTCAGACAAACAAGAGTTATTTGAATAATTGCTCGTAATAAGGCATGGAATCTTCAGTGTGCCTAGGTCAATTTTATAACACAAATCTGATTAACTCTACTACCTTGGGGCCAATGATATATTTTCTGGGATCACTAAGGGGACAGAAACTCTCTACTGCCTTCTCTCAAGCCTGCCCAAATTCACCTGTTCTCAGAAGGTTGGATTGCTATGGGTTATTTTATGCTGTCCCTTTGAGCTCCCAGCATTTTGATCAATGTCACTGTGATAATTAATCCAGGCTACAAAGGCAGAGTACCATAGGCTGTGAGGCATGAACAACAAATGTGTGTGTCTTACAGTTCAAGAGGCTGGAAGTTCATAATCAAGGTCCTGGCAGATTTGATCTCATGGGAGGTCTTGCTCACTGCATCATTTGTCAAGAGCTGCAGTCTTGCTGTTTTTATATGATGGTAAAAGCAAGACTACTATCATTAAGGATGCTAATTCTAGTCAGGTGGTGGTGGCACACACCTTTAATCCCAGCACTTGGGAGGCAGAGGCAGACGGATTTCTGAGTTTGAGGCCAGCCTGGTCTACAGAGTGAATTCGAGGACAGAGAAACCCTGTCTCAACACCCCCCCCACACACACACATACACCCCTCAAAAGATGCTAATTCTACAATGAGCTTTCTCCTGACTTTTACACTGTATCTACTTACCTTCCAAAGCACTGCCTCCAAATGAAGTACCATTGAGGATTAAAGCTGCTCCTTCAATGAAACATGAGTGAAACAGGATCCATGCAAACTTGACCATAGCCTGTTTTTACACGTTGTGTCTTCTTTTTTTCCAGGACTATGGAGTTCAAAAATGGCAGAAATATGGTTTCTTTTTCAGTGCTTAGAATAGTCCCTGACCCCATTCCCCCTCTTTTTCTTCTTCCATTCTCTGAGGTGAAGAGCTAAAGGTCATTTCTTTAAAATCTCTGACTGATGTGGAGCAGGAAGGAGTAGGTCTAGGAGGACCCCATCAGGGAGTAATGAACAGATGACTTACTAAGGAAGAAGGAGAAGGCCTGTGCTGTGCACTAAGTTCTAGAAGCACATGTCAACTGGAGGCATGGCCCATTTGAGTGAAAGATATCAGGGAAAGAAGTGGGAAGAACAAACAGGCTGTGTGAGGACAAATCCTTATGGAGATATTGTTGTTTTATAGGTTACAGAATGGACCACAGCAAAGTCGATGCCATAGTCATAGGTGGGAAAGTTAGTTATCGAAGAGTAAAGTAGCCTTAGACTCCAAGGTACCATGCTTGCATTTTATCCTCCTTATGCAAGGAGCATCCAGCAGATCACAGCCTCTTCTTAGGCTAATTATTATAGCCTTATCTTTAAATTCATTGGTCAGTAAGAGAGCATAGGCTCAGAAATTGTCTAATTGCCCATTTAATTAACCTCATTGATTTTTTTTTAATGTCCATTGAAGATAATGGGGCCTGTGCTATTTTAAAAGCAATGAATAAATCAGAAGGAAAAAAGGAACCGAACAAAGGCATGATAGAAGACTCATTTTCAAATAAAGTTGAGTCAACTTTTTAAAAACAAGGAAGGGTTTTCTAAAATGCATGTGCTGGCCATCCTACACATGGAAATGAACACAGGTTTGTCATGGCTCTTCTGGAATGGAGTCCTTGGTTTTGATGTCCATAGATAAGTGTCTTGTACTATTGGCAGTCTAGTTTTTGCTACCCAGTCTCCAGGGTTCTTAAAATTTACCTTTCATGGCCCTTGGCCCTGTGAAGGTTCTGTGCCCCAGTGTAGGGGAATACCAGGGCCAGTAAGTGGGAGAATGTGGGGTGGTGAGGAAGGGGAAGAGGGAGAACAGGGGTTTGTTCTTGTTGTTGTTTTTTGGGGGATTTTTTGGAGGGGAAACTGGGAAAGGAGAAATCATGTGACATGTAAATAAAGAAAATACCTAATAAAGTAAAAAAATTTGCCTCTCACAACCCCTGTTTGTTCTAATTCCAGCTTCAAGTATACAGGTATAGAAAATAGGAATATAAACTGAACATTTGCCAACAACAATTCATGAAGAAATTAGTTTTAAAACAAATCTTTGCTATATACATTTATTTGGTATTGCCATTTATTAGAGGTAAAAAGGCAAATTTGCATACTAATGAAATAAATGGGTTTTTTACATAAAAATTAAATATTCATTGAATATTTGATAAAACTGGGTGTTGTACCTCACTCTTATAATTCCATAACTTATAAAGCTAAGGCACAAAGATAGCCTTGACTCTGGCTAACCTGAGCTATATAATGAGTTCCAGTACAACCTCAGCTAGAGCAGAAACAAAAATAAACTGTAGCAAACCAACCAACCAAAATCCAAAACCAAAACAACAACAATCAATGATAATAGAAACAGAGCATCATTAATGTTTTTCAAAGTTGGCCCAAGTTTAATTTTGTAGTTCTCTACATGGAGAATGCTGCATTAACTTACATAAATACATTGTGCAAGCTGGGAGAAGTATGTTTAGGGCTTTCAGAAACGGGGAAGTGCTGTCCTGATCGCAAGATAAAATTCATAGAACCAGTTTTCATAAAAACTCAAGTCAGCCACTCCAGCTACATTTTAAAAAATTAATCATTCTAATTCAGTACAATTTGAATATATACTAACTTGGTACATGCTGAAGAAAGGTGAGAAATATTGTCTTTATTTCCTGCAGTCCAACCATTTTGTTTCAATACCAGATGAAAACTTGTTATATACAGTAAAAACACAGTCACTCATAATAGATGGTTATCTGGGGCCTGAGCCGAGGCATTTGTATTGCCTGCAAGGTTTGTTGATGCTACACGGGATGGGATGGGATGTGTACTGCAGAAAGCATATGCCATGTGCTCAAGGCTGCACTGAAGTCACATGATGCAAGACTTGCAAGTGTCAGAGACATCTCTGATCCAATACACACTTCTTTCTGGATTAAGTTTTCACCATTGTATGCTCAGACACCATTGAGTCTTGCCAATTATTTTCCAGGCCACATGCATAATTGTATAACCAGGACCCAGAGTTCTTGCCAATTATTTTACAGGCCACATGCATAATTGTAGAACCAGGACCCAGAGTTTTAGAAGCTGTGATCTAAGTCAAGTAGACTTTGAGAGTGGGAAGCTTAAAGAGGGTGATTCTAATATTAAAATTTGTATGTGTTTTTGTTGTTGTTGTTGTTAGGTCAATGTGAGCCCATCACTTTGGAACTCTGCATGAATTTGCCCTACAACCATACACATTATCCAAATTACCTTGGCCACAGAACTCAAAAGGAAGCATCCATCAGCTGGGAGTCATCTCTCTTCCCTGCACTTGTACAAACCAACTGTTACAAATACCTCATGTTTTTCGCTTGCACCATTTTGGTTCCAAAGTGTGATGTGAATACAGGCCAACGCATCCCGCCTTGCAGGTAAAATAGTGGGCTCTGTGCCAGGAATCCTCAATCCTACCTCAGAAAGAACAAAAGAGCACAAAGCTGAATTTACACAAATAAGTATTGCTAAAGAATCTGAAAGTTAGTAAATTCCAAATATAAGGGAGTGGGAATAAAATGAGTGCTTGAATTCATCATTCAAGCACCAGATGTGGATGCCTTGAATTTCCTTCCATCACATGTGCTTTTATCTCATGTTGGAGGATCCTAAACTATCCTTTGGAATGTAAGTTAGGGATGGGATGCTGTTCAGTGCTAGCACATCCTTTAGAATGTGTTTGGGGACCACTGGCATCCCAAACCTAAGCAAGGCAAAACAAAAGAGAGCGGGTAGAGGGACTGAGGAAGGGCTGTGTCTGCCATTTTTGTCTAGAAACACTGATGTGCTTGCTGTTTTGACATTAATGAAATGAACTCTTTACCAGTGTGTTAAAGGTGCTATACTCCGATAGTACTTATAGGTTAATGTGACTACACAGGGAGACAGAATAGCTGTCCATAGTGGGACAACGATGCACATCATGATATTTTTTTTCCTGTCTGAATGAAAGAAAGACATGTCAGGAACAAAGCTTGAACCTTGGGTCTAAGCAATATCCTGAGGGCCAGAACCATACTTGTGAAGTTAATTGCCAGCTTCAAGTCTTCTCTAACTATTTTGTGCTCTTGTGACAAATTACTTAGTCTCTTTGGACCTCAAGTGCTTTGACTGGTGAAATAACTGTTTTGTATGTTAAGTTTTGTTATAGCAAGAGTTCAAGAAAAGATTACGGACTTAAATAAATTCCGGAGCCTCTGAATTGGCTGCAAGCTCTGTGGTAACTGACACTCTTGAAGATAGCATATGGCTCAATTGTGGCATCCTTCTGGGCCACATGTAAGAGGTTGTAATCAGAGATTGTGCATATTTGAGATGACTGTCCCAGAAGTCACTGTTCCTACAGTCTGCAATGCTGCCTCAAAACGAAGGCTGTGCAGATGTGCTTGCCTGAATGTGAGTGGTAACTATAGAAACCATATGTTGGGATCAGAAGTCACACAGAGCTTTAAGAAAAAGAAATAATACCAATATAAGGGACAGATGGTAAAACAATAAATTTAAGGCTGTATATCAAGTGGATGATGAAGTGGGGATATCTCTGGAGTTGGGGCAGGAAACAATAAGGTCTCAGAATGACTTGGGCAGCTGAACAAGTCATACAAGATGAGGAAAGTAAAGTTTAGTGTTTGTTCAGGCTAAAGTAATTCTGGAAGTTTTATTACATGCCCTTTGAGGTATTGTTGGAGTATCTACTGATTTCATACTGAAATTTTTTGTGAATCTTATTCTATTTTGGCTGAGCAAGGTCGATGATGGTAGTGAATTGCTACTTTGAATAGTACTTCCCCAATTGTGTTTGATTTTTTTTCTATATCTACATAACTTCCCCCAATGCATCAATTTACTGTACTTATAAATGCAAATCCACACTGAATCTCATGGCTTTATAACCTAAAGGACTGGGTTACAAATAGTTCCAAGATGCTATTGAGTGAACATGTTGATAAACTTTTGGTGAGTTTAACTCTGTTTCTTTTTTTTTTTATTAGATATTTTCTTTATTTACATATTATGATTTCTCCTTTCCCAGTTTCCCCTCCAAACAAACAAACAAACAAACAAACAAAAACAATAAGAGCAAACCCCTGTTGCCTTCCCCCTCCCCATGCCTGCCATCCCACCTTCTTCCACTTCTTGGCCCTGGCATTCCCCTACACTAGGGCACAGAACCTTCACAGGGCCAAGGACCTCTCCTCCCACTGATGATCGACTTTGCAATCCTCTACTATACACATGCTGCCAGAACAATCAGTCCCACCATGTATAGGCCTTGGTTGGTGGTTGAGTCCCTGGGTGCTCTGAGGGTACTAGCTTTTAACTCTGTTTCTTAGCTTTACTAATATGTCTTTCAATTTCAGTGCCAGCAATAGGAACATTTTGATATTTAGGCATGCAGCTATTTTATTATAACATACTAATATGCTCCAAAGCTTATGGATTAATGCATAGCTCGTTTCTACTGAGTTTGTCTATTAACCTTAACATTTAATTTTTAAGTTGTACATCGGAAGATAGCCAGTCTTACTGAGTCTCCCAATGTGGAAAAAAATTGAGGATTATTATGTCTCATGTTCAAAATCCCTTTTAACTGAAGATGTAGCATCCTGGCAGATGCCTAGCACTGAGGGCCACACAGAACTTGACAAGAACGTCCTTAAACTTTTGGTGGTGCTGTTAGTATTATTTTATAGTAAGATTCCAAAGTAACGGAGCAAATGGTTACCTTAAGATGACAGCTATGACTGAGCCCTATATTTGTTGTATATATGCAGCAAAACTCTAATGCAGCAGACAGTGCCTGAATAATATTGAACTTACCATTCTTTTAAGCTGAATATGGCAACAGCCCACATTCATCTTTGTTGAAAATTCCAAATCTAAACTAGAAACTGAATTTTATCTTTAGAACAAACAAATAAGCAGTATTGATGGCAGCTGAGGAGGGGAAACAGAGGCAGATCTCCAGATAAGCCAGCATAACATGTGACACCCCTTCCCTCCACTATTCATCAGAGTTCTCTCCCTGGTCCATGGTGACAGGTGATGGGGAATGCTCAACATTCCTCTGCTTAGAGGCTACGAAAAGGCTAGAGGATGTTTACCTAAAAGACAGAAAAGTAGAAAGCCAAAGGGAAGAGGGTCTGAGCTTGGAGAATATTTAATTTTTGTCTGCAGTAGTCTATTGTAGTGAAGGCAGCTTGGTCCTCTTTATCCAGATATTGCTTGTTTGGATTTCCTAAGAGACAATTACATATATGTGCATGCCTATATGCCTCTACACACTTCCTTACACAAACAGTCCCTCGTAGAATGTAAACCCAAATGCATTCTGAGCATACATTTCCTACGGAGCTATATGGCTTCTGACACATTCTCTTTCTGCTTGTAGACTCCTATGTGAGCACTCCAAGGAGCGCTGTGAATCTGTTCTGGGGATCGTAGGCCTGCAGTGGCCTGAAGACACAGACTGTAATCAATTTCCAGAAGAAAGTTCAGACAATCACACTTGCCTCCTGCCCAGTGAAGACGTGGAAGGTTAATATTCCAGTTGATTCCAGTAGGACATCTAACGTGGATGTATGCGTCAGCCACTTTTTGCAGTCTCTGTATTAGGGAGAGCTGTTGTTGGTTTTCTATTTAGTTGTCAATTAGGCTGTATAAGTACGTGGGTTTAAAAAGTACTTGATTGCTCTAGAAGGTGCTGGCACCTATTGGTCCACTGTTGTCATTACTAGCATATGTAAAATATATTTAAGCAATAAAAATGAACTCAGAGGTGAGTTTAGTCATCCAGGTATTTTCCATGTTATGCATGCTCCACTGGTTAGTTGTGGATGCTATTTATTTGAGGAGCTGTGAAGCTAACCACAAACACCAACCCTTGGTTCTTCCATCAATAACCCTTGGTTTATTCCATAATAACAGAAGGGTTATTAATAGAAAAGTAGACTTTAGGACTGGTCCATCAAACGAAAGACTAGAACCCCTGGGAAATTAGGATCATAGATTGCACAAGGGATTTCAGGCTCAGGCCATTGTTTAGTGTCTATTTAGAAAGGTGATTAGCTATTGTAAGGTACAGGTGCTAGGAGCAGATAGGAGGTGATGGTACCAAGGATGAAGGAGAAGGACAGAGATTAGCAGAGAGAAGAAAGCCACGTGAACTTCAGGTGTGTTGGCTGAGGAGAGCTGTTCTTTCTTTAGTGCTTGACCATACACCAACACCCCAAATGGAAACACTCATGTAGGTTGACCCCTCTGCAATTCTGTCCACTGAGAGAAGCACTACTTTTTTGACAGAATGCTCTCCGAGTCACTTCAAGTGCCGCTCAGGACGATGTGTTCTGGGTTCCAGAAGATGCGACGGCCAGGCTGACTGTGATGACGACAGTGATGAGGAGAACTGTGGTATGTATGTGAGGCAGCATTGCCTTTAATGTACAGCAGTAACCTCCAAGAATAAGTATCTGTGTTGGAATATGTAAACCATTTGCTTATTCTAGGAAGTGCCGTCTGATCTAAAGCTCATGCATTTACTTCTGAAGGCAGCAGACCATAAGGCATAACTTGATATGACTTTTCTCTGAAATTACATTTTAATTTATAATAAAATTACATTTCAGCTTATAGCCTTAAATATATAAATAGTAAAGGAAAAAAGTAACGATTTGTAAATGTGAGGAACCATTTTTGTTATTAAATTGCGAAGCAGTTGTTATCTGGCTTATGGGAAGAATGCCAATGTGTTGACATAGCCGTCCTCAGCCACTAATCAGGCAACTCTCTCCATGAAGAAGGTTCAGGTAACAGCGCTCACATTTAATTAAGATTCATTTTCATGCTCCTCTCGCTTTGCCTCTGTTGAAAAGGATAAAGCTCTCCCTGATGCTCGTACCATTGAGCCCCAACATCACCAGTGGGGAGGCTGGAGATGCCAGGGCCAATTGGAACACAGCCGTTCTCAGTTTATTTCCCTGAAAACTGTGGTTCTTGTGCGCCGAGAGTGTGCCAGGGAGCAGAAAACAGACAATACCTTTCAACAAAAAATGCCTGGCACAGAGCAGAATGATTGAGGGGCTATCTAAAAGCTAGCTTGCTTGTAATTATTTCGCCTGTCATGCCCCCCAAATAAGACTGACACCTTATTCACTGGAAGCACATAAGGCAATATCCATTTTGAGATCATTTTATTCCGTTGGCCTTTGAAGTATGAAATATTGCCTTTCCCCTCCAAATGAATTTTAGTAGTAGTAAACACTGTCCTCCTGGTCAAGACAAAATGCCATAAGCAATCAACTGACCCACTATCAGCTACTATAACCAAGGACACACACATCTTCTAGGAGATTACAGCTGTCCGGACGATGGTACAGAGGTCAGTGTGATTTTGCTGTGGAGCAATATTTAATAATTTGAGAACTTACTATAGTTTGCCAGTTCTTGTTGGTAAGTGTTTTGTAAATAAAATAAAAATAAAAAATAAATATATCGCTCACTGTCATTTGAGTGGTGTGTCCAGAATGAACTAGATTGTTCCTGTAAGAATGTTGGTATTCTAAGGTATGGTAGTCTAAGGTATGATTTCAAGTGGATTAACTTAGAGTATTCAAAGTGACTCTATGACTCTATCGAGGAGACTAACTCTAGATTTTTAGAAGGTCACTAAATATTTGGCAAGTGCTCGGTTGAAAAAAAAGTGGCTCGTGCTGCTTGGGGGCAGGGATTGTACACCTAAAATCCCAGCATTTGGGAGGTAGATGCAAGAGGTCAAGAGTTCAAGGTCACTTTCAACTACACAAGGAGTTCGAGACTAACCTGGGCTGCCACTTGAGGCTCTGAGTCAAGAAAACCACAACAAAGCAAACAAAATACATCTTGCCAAGAATAAATGGTCTTCATTCTAAAATACAGCATGAAGCATAAATTCATAGTACTATTAAAAAGTACTTAGATGGACCTAAAATGTCAAAATTATAGTTAAATAATGAGTTTTCATTAAAAATTTTCCCTTAGAAGAGAAAAATACCACAAAGATAAAATAAATGTCTTAGTCAGAGTTTCTTTTATTATTATTATTACTAGATATTTTCTTTATTTACATTTCAAATTTTATCCCCTTTCCTGGTTTTCCCTCTGAAAAGCCCCCTATTCCCTTCCCCCTCCCCTTGCTCACCAACCCACCCTCTCCTGCTTCCTGGCACTGGCATTCCCCTACATGGGGTCATAGAGCCTTCACAGGACCAAGGGCCTCTCCTCCCACTGATGACTGGCAAGGCCACCCTTTGCTACCTATGCAGCTGGAGCCATAAGTCCCACCATGTGTACTCTTTGGCTGGTGATTTAGTCCCTGGGAGCTCTGGGGGTATTGGTTAGTTCAAATTGTTGTTTCTTCTATGGGATTGCAAACCCCTTCAGCTCTTTGGGTCCTTTCTCTAGCTCATTCTTTGGGGACCCTGTGCTCAGTCCAATGGATGGCTGTGAGCCTCCACTTCTGTATTAGTCAGACACTGGCAGAGCCTCTCAGGAGACAGCTATATCAGGCTCCTGTTAACTTGCTGGCACCCACAATAGTGTCTGGATTTGGTGATGGTATTTAGTCAGGGTTTCTATTCCTGCACAATCATCATGACTATGAAGCAAGTTGGTTTTATTCAGCTTACATTTCCATATTGCTGTTCATCATCAAAGGAAGTCAGGATTGGAACTCAAGCAGGTCAGGAAGCAAGAGCTGAAGCAGCAACCATGGAGGGATGTTATTTACTGGCTTGCTTCTTCTGGCTTGCTCAGCTTGCTTTCTTATAGAACTCCAGACTACCAGCCCAGGGATGGCACCATCCTCCCTCCTTGATCACCAAGTGAAAGAATGCCTTACAGCTGGATCTCATGGAGGCCTTTCTGCAAGGGAATCTCCTTTCTCTGTGATAACTCTAGCTTGTGTCAAGTTGACGCAAAAAAACAGCCAGTGCAATAAACTAATCTTTATTTCATTTCCAAAACATCATGTCCACCATCAATAGCTCTGATGTAAGAAGTTAAGATTTGATAAGAAATTAGTTCATTTGGAGCTAAACTGATTGCTTTAATAGTAATAATTTACATGAGAGAAATTTGCACTGTTTTCCAAACAGTGATGGACAAGTTTCCCTTTGGCATGCATGCATGCACTCAGATGGTCTGTCTAGTGTACTGGGAGGACACATTGCTGGCAATTAGATAAGGATGTGAAGTTGACAGGCCACACAGGACTCTGGGTATGTCATCCAGTTCATGCTCTGATGTTCTCAGATGTCATGTGCACATTTGCTTATATGGCAATGGAGACTGGGAGCCTGGGCTGCCAGTCTTCCACCTTTCTTGTCACTCTGATGTATTCTATACCTCCTGTGCTGAAGGCATGCAATGCCTGGGGTTGCCTGTCACGACTCTACAGCTCACGTAGAAGTTTTAACAACACACCTGGGGTTCCCTTCAAAACAACACTTAGTTCAGTTAGGAAGCACTTGACGTGTCCGAAATTAAATTGATCATGTATTTCTTTAGCAATTTCATATCTGGAAATGGGATTGCCATTAAAGCACACTAAGCTATAGATGTAGTTTTTAAAATGAATGTACGAGAACTTAGCAAGGAGGGTTTTGCTCATAGCGGGCTCCTGCTCTTGTGGTAAAATTTTCACTGATGTAATTGCTAATATAAGCAAGCATTTTAAGGTTTGTTAATAGTCAGTGTGTTTTCAACACATGCTTAGAAGATCTATGCAAGCCTGAAGGCATCGGTGAAGAACTGACTCACGGGGGGATGGGGGGGAGGGAGCCTTGGAGACATGGGAGGGATTGGAAGAGTTAGCACTTCTTCATCTTCTACGTTGATAGCTTGTCGGTGATAAAATAGATGACATTTCCATATACAGTTAAACTAGCAACTCGATAAAATCAGTTTATCTCCAGCATAGCACTGTGTGGATAGTAGCCAGTCCTGAACAGAGAAGCAAACATGAAAGGCATGAAGAAAACAGCCACAGGATTCTGTATTTGATTTTTGCTGCCAAACTTTAACATTGACTGTGTAAGGCTGAGGTTTGCTTTCTCTGGGGTTTATGACCACAGTCTGTTCAGCTATTATATAAATGTGGTCATACCTGTGCTCTGATTGCAGAAGTGGGTCTTCTCAGTGGGGCCATTAAATAAAAATATGGTTCGAGCAAATTCTTTATATCTAATGTAAAAATAGAATCCTTAATTACCTGAATCTACATTCATAACCAATAACATCATCACAACCAATAAAAAATCACTCTCCTGAGTATAAAATAATGAAATTCCTCCATGCAGAGAAAGATTGATAGCAATACAAACTCTTGAGTAGCGTTTCATTTATCTTCACATTAACAAACAGCACCTTTATCAACTATCCTTGGTCCTTTATAAAACTCAGATAAAACAAAAACTTTAGATGTAACCAGAACTGTTTCTCAGAATCCAATCCTCTGGGGATCCTCAGAGGTTCATTACTATGATACTTTCAAGTTTCATGGAAAGTTTTATATATTTTTTGTATTCTTTAAGAGCACTGAGATAATTTACCACACAAAAGCGTTGCTTGTGGATGGGACCATTTTGCTCGGCAGCCATCAGAAGAGAGAGATTCATTGTGTCTGTACATGGCACATACCCCTAACTGTGCTTTGGGGATGAATCTGTGGGCTTGATTTCTGATCCCTGAACAGACTCCCACTAAAGGAGAAGAGTGATCTCTTTCTTTGGCACTTTGCTGCTTGGTTCACGTATCGTCTTATATTGAATGTTAGATGGGCTTCTCAGAGTGGTAGGATGCTGTGTGGAGACTTAGGTTTGGCATCTGGACTCTACATTTAGAGACCCTGTCAATTTTAGCTTGCCATTTGACGCTGGAGCTAGGAGCATTCTGGGCAGATCAAGACTTGATACCTTGCCTCGCACTGCCCTCCTTTGGCTTGCCTTGCTGGTTTTCCCTGTGCAGGGCAATTGTTATTCTGTTTGGTCTCATAACCTAAAGCTGTGTGAAGTATCCTATCTCATCCATATTTGTCTGAACACATACTTACATCAAAAATGTCACTTTATAGACAAAGTGATTTACTCACGAATAACACTGCCTTCCACATGGCAAATGCCATGACCTCCTCTCGCTTTACCTCATCTGTTCTTACCGTCTTTATCCCCAGGAGATGTTTACTTGTACAGACTTTTCTAACAAAAATTGTACATAAAGGAAACATCAGTGTCACAGAATACTCATATAACCTTGGAGAATGCAGATACACAGTAGATAACGAATGCCATTGTTGTTAGTAGTGTTGTTGGTCTGAGTATACGCTACAGGATGCCTGATGCCCAGTGATCTGTTCTTCTGCTTGTTTTTTTTTTATTAGTCCCTTCCAAATGTACAGATTCTTCATTGTTTCAAAGGTGTCCCTGCATCATGCTTCTTTCTCTCATCCTCCACTAGCATAGTGGTTCTCCACCACCACCAGCAACAACAATCTTTTACACTTTCTGTGTTTGCACTGCTTTCTGATGGAAAGAGAAGTTTAGGCTATTGGGCAGGAACTGGCGCACGTGGGCAGATTTCAGAGTTCCTTTTGAATCTCTAGAAGACATTACCATCATAACATTGCAGTTAGAGTTGGCAGCCTCTGCCAGCTGGAAACTCTGAATCCCATCCAATGAACTCATTCGTAGAATTGATGTCTGGACCTACGACCAGGTGAATGGCCAGTGCAGGTCTCTCACCATTTATCTCTCCCATATTTGGGTGATAAAACACTCTAAACCTAATTTTAGCTCAGTAAAATTTCTATTCTGGTAAAGAATTTGAACCATTTTTAACAGGGAGACTTTTTTTCCAGTGACTTCCAAGAATCCTGAGTTAATCATCTATGAGAGCTCTCTGAATTCTTTGTAATAGGTCTGATGAGACATAGCTTTTAAGAGTATCCTTATTTGGTCACTGCTTTGTGATTTAGATATCTTAAATAATATTTTTCCTGAGAACCAAAGTTTGCTGTTCCTTAGATGAAGAGAAGTTGCATTTGAATTAACCATGAATTGAGGGCCTAACCAGATTCTAAGAGAAATTATGGACATCAGAAAGGTCAAGGGAGCACGTGACTATAATCAGACAGGTGGGTCTTGAGGTCAAGGATAGGTTAGACTACAGGAGAAACCATCTCAAAACCTAAAATACGTAAAAGTTCAAAGCTATGATATCTTTTCCTTCATACCCTCACAGGATGGTCAGGACCCTGGATCCTCTGGGGCATCTAGTTACAGTAGGATCTTGGCATATCTTAGAAAGCATTCAAACACATTGCACTTAACCAGATGATATGTAGTAAATGTAGCCTAAGTGCTTGCTCCTTGAAGGGAAATTTAAGATCAAGTTGTAAACCCACAATTCTTATCTTTTCCAAATCATTTCCATGTTCCATACTAACTGACAAGGTTTCCAACCTCAGATCTCTGGCCCAGAAAAAGTAATAAATTTTGCACCTGGCTTTTAAATGAATTTTGTAAGTACTTAACACATGAGGGGCCTCTTTCATGGAACACAGATGGTCCCTCAGTTTGTAGACTGAAATTACATCTTAAGATTGCATGGATTTACATCTCTAGGCTTTGGCATACGTGCTTAAAAGCAGGACTCACTTTATAGATGAGCCGTGTGTGTTGGTGCGCAGACTCAGAAAGCAAGAGGAACAACTCAGGAAGGATGCTAATGCATAGCTGCTTTTTCACATTTTTTTTTCCATTTCCAGTATATTGATTTGGATCTTCTGTTAGGCATGTTGTTCTGTTCACAGGGTAGAATGGAGACTCCTGTTAGCTCCTACTTTCAGGAGCAATCGCGTGATTGATAGTCATCACAGATGTCCAAAGTCTTCAAGAAGAAACCAGGCCTTCATGCTAACGTTTTTTTAACCTTATTCAATTAAATTTTGCCATCATTTTCAACTGTGCTTCCATCACTAATAGCTTTTTCTTCTGTTTCCAGGTTGCAAAGAAAGAGATCTTTGGGAATGTCCATTTAATAAGCAATGTCTGAAGCATACATTAATCTGCGATGGGTTTCCAGACTGTCCAGACAGCATGGATGAAAAAAACTGCTGTAAGCGCCTTTATGAGTTTGCTAACAAACAGTGTTTTGTATTTTAAATACATATTGCTTCACTTTAAACACATTTGGAAATTTGGAAATTTGGAAACACACATGAAAAGGTTTTAGTTTGTTTAGTTCTTTTGACCAAACTTATGTCTACAAAGGTATATATTACGAGAAGGCTAATGTTTTTAAAATACAAATATTATTGTAATGATATGAAAACATGAAAATACCCCTTGCCAGTAACCAAAATGGAAGACATAAAATGTAACCACAAGATGAAACACATTGTCAACATTAAACTCACACGACAGAATTATTTGGCCTGGGTTCGTTATGCATCTTTAGTTGATGTGTTAGTGGATTTCCTATTAGTTATCAGGATACCCAAGAGAATTGATGTAAGAAGTTGGGTTTATTTTGCTTAGAGTTTGGGATATTTCAGTCCATGGTTTAGAGGAGGAAACAACAGAGAAGCATATTGACTTCAAGGTTGTGTATTAGGAAAGAAAAAGAAGAGGCTGCAGTCCCACAAAGTCCTTGAAGATACACCTTCACTGGCTGCGAGATGTCCCTGACATCTCCCCCTTTTTAAAAGGCACTTCTTCAGCTTTCCAATCGTATTGCAAGCTTCAGAGTAAATCCCTAAGAAATGGCCTCAAAGGACACTTATCTCAAAGACAGCACTTGAATAACAGGAAGTATACAGTAGGATGTGCAGTGTTGTCTTGAGTTTCAGAAGTAAATATACATAGCTAAGACAAACATCAGAAGGTCATGAAAAGATTACGCTTGTCTATGGTGGTGGTTTTATGTTTTCTGTGATTTTGAAATCTTTTATGTCTAAATGATATACAGTCATCATCTTCAGTACTAGTTTAAAAATATCTTAAGGCATTTTACTTACAATTAATAGAAAGCTTAACACAATCAAACAAAAAAAATGAAGGCATTTATCATGTGTATTATACATGTCTTGTATTATTATAGTAAAAGTCTTGGCAAAATGAATTCACAAGGCTACAATGAAATAGAGAAATACATCATTTTGTATGTGACTCTTTCATTTTAGCCTGGCCTCAGGGTGGATGAGCTGCCTTGATCATGCTCAGTAGGAGGAAGGGAAGATTCTGTTCCTTTCCCTGGAATATCACTAAGGGATGCCCCATGGGTCAACAATAGGCAGAGTGACAGAGTGTAGCAAGGGGCTTCTGTATGGATTAGAAAAGACATTTCCTACAAACACCCAAAGCTCGGCTCCAGGCAGGGATTAGGAAACGCTGAGTGCTCCAGTCTGGCCTGGTTCCTGGCTAAGGCACATGGCGTGGTCAGCAGAGTTTAGGTGCATGCTATTTTGTAATGCATAAATCATAAAATCACAGAGCAAGGGTCTGTTACAGAATTGCATTTAATCCTGGACTGATAATTACTCTCAGAAAAGAATAGTCAGAAAAATGCCATGCCTATGTGAAACTAATCAACATCCTCCTCTGGGATAAGGGATGGTTGGTATGAAGCCCTGGACAAAATCAGGTTTCCTTTTCATAGATGGAAGACGGGAAATGGATGCTAAGTAGGCAATCAAGGAGATTTACTATAATTTTAAAAATCAAAAAGAGATTTATATGTGACTCAGAGAGTAATTTAATAGTAGGATCCCTAAAAAGCGTTTTATCTACATGAACAGAGCTTACTTTCTTCCTGCGGTGTCTTCAGTCTGCTTTCTCAAACATTTCCATCTTCTTCTTCTTGGTCTCCCCTGCCAGCATTTTGCCAAGGTGATGAGCTGGAATGTGCCAACCACGAGTGTGTGCCCCATGACCTTTGGTGTGATGGACGGGCCGACTGCTCAGACTCCTCAGATGAATGGGGCTGTGGTAAGCTTCTGGTCCACCTGCCCTGTGTTCATTCACATGCCTGTCAGCCGTCTAAGCTATGAATCCTAAACTACTTCATGGGTTTTACCAACCAAGTTCATCTATTTTGCTTTGCTGTTATAAAAGCTGACAGTGGTGATTCATGCGAGTTATTTCTAAGTGACAGTAAAATTTCCCCCAAAGTTACTTCTAGACTTTAAATGTCTATATTATTTGTATAATATTTTTGCATTCAAATGCTTGGAGGCATGCCATTTTTGAACTTAAGTTTTATTTATCACCAAGTTCAATAGTGGTGAATAATCAGTGAGTCTTGGGTCATTTACATCCTCAAGAAGAGGATAGAGTAGTGACCTCTTCATCTGACCTATACGCCCTGCTCCTCACCTTGATGAGGTTTCTAACGGTCTAGTTCCTGCTCTGGGCAGAACTGGAAGACATTTCAGTCAATGTGGCAGTCTGTCTCCTTGTGTGCACATTACTCCCCTAATTCACTCAGTTTCTACCTTAGTCTTCTGTATCCACTGGCCAAATAATGAGTTTCCCGTGCACTGTGATCAGGTACACAGTATTCCACAAATGACCCGTGGCTGATCCAGTGCAGAGGCTGGTGGTTTGCAAGTACACCACACCAGTCATAAATGTCTACCACCCTCTTGTACTACCAAACACTGAAAGGAAAAAAGTATGGAGTTTCAAATAGCTGCTTGCAATTAGTTTGGCTAATCCCTGTGTAAATTCAAGGCAGTGGGGCTCTGCCCCTGGCCACCTTCTGTCTCATAAAGAAAAGTCCAGAGCTGCCTTTCATTTCTTTCATTAGAGTCTGCAGTGTTTTGAAAGCACTGCACATATCGAATTCACTTTTTTCAGTCTCCTGTCACATTGAGGTAGCAGTGATTTGCACAGAGGGTCAACCCCAAATGGTTCTCAACTAAAATAAATACAAATGGAGGCAGGCAATCAGAGCAAAGACCTACAAACTTACTATGGTCCCTGGAGAAGAAGTGTTTTTAATTAGGCTTTCTCGCATTTTCCCCCCTTAGTGACCCTCTCTAAAAATGGGAACTCCTCCTCATTCCTGACTGTTCACCGGTCTGCAAGAGAACACCACGTGTGTGCTGATGGCTGGCAGGAGACGTTGAGTCAGCTGGCCTGCAGGCAGATGGGTTTAGGGTAAGGTCAGTAGTGTGTAGCACTTGATGAATTTCTCAGAGGACTCTGTGGATGTTAGCAGTAATATCTTCCTTATGATTGATGTACAACTGGAAAACTCAGAGCTCTCCAATGCCCTCGAAGTGCATCCTGTGTGAGGAACTTATCTAATTCTAGGCACCTGCTCTAAAGAGTGTGGGCTGCAAACCTGTTATGGTGAAGTCTCAAAAGTATATGAATTACTTGTATTTTGAAGTACGTGTGAAATGGAATACGTTCACTGTTTATAAATGCATTAAGATGGTCTCTTCTGTGGAGCATGGATGGAAAACTCTTCGTACCCTTTCCTTGAGGTTATTGGGAATTTCTTTTTAAGCAATATACATATATTACATACATTAAACAAAAATACAAGTTGAGAAAGAGAGGTCAAAGCTGCTGGTATTTCAATTCATCCTAAGTAACAAAGGAAATACACACCAAGGAGTAATTCAACATTTTGCTTTTTAGTGGAATGAGAAAACCCACCCTGTCCTTTTCATAACCAGAATGGAATGAAGTGTTCACACACTGTTTTGTTAGGTGTTCTGTTTCTGGTCATTCAGCAATAGAGAATACTGCTCTGTACCACCACAGAACACATACAGGATGATGTATACATATGTATCTGTTATATCATTGTATGGTATTTTGTTTTATTATGCTAATGATGTATGTGAGATTTGAGTATAAATATAGAAATGAGAAAAATAAAAGATCAGGGGGTCATGCAACTCTAGACTTAAAAGCCAGAGCTGATGCCATTTCCCAGGATCCACTGAGCAAATGACAATTGTTTACAACAATGAGCCATTTGACTCAGCAACTAGCTGCATATTTTTGGTGCCCCAGTTTGAAGAATCATATCACTGCTAACATCTTGTGTCCTTTTCTTCCATGTAAAGGCCCACATCTTTGGAAATTTGAGGAACTCTTAATAATTTATAATAAAAGAACTTTAGTCTTTTCAAGCATTAGAAAAAATTATAGCTGTCATGATCCATTAAATTATTGTCCATTTTCACAGTTTCTTTATTGTATCTAAATGAAATGGGATATGATTTTTCTTCAATAAATGAAAACCCCTTGAAAATGCTTATCTTGGTTCTTTCACCAAGATACAGGAGTATTGCTTAATTGAAAATTCAATTACATGATGAGACTTAGCTCTACTAAGAGTTCAGAGGGTAAAACCTGAAAAGATTTATAAGAACAAAAGTTTTGACAAACCACCTGAAATGTAACTGTTAAACGGCAAACAAAAGATCTCTTATCTTAAATGTCTTACTTCATCTTTTTTTGTATCTCTTGCAGATTAGATTTTTATTGAGCTAACCTACATGTAACGAATTTGACTATTTCAGTGGCACTGGGCACAGTCACAGTGTTTGTGCAACTGTCTCTACTGTCTAGGTCCATGA
This sequence comes from Mastomys coucha, assembly GCF_008632895.1. Lineage (NCBI taxonomy): Eukaryota > Metazoa > Chordata > Mammalia > Rodentia > Muridae > Mastomys > Mastomys coucha. The sequence continues at coordinate 65,140,258 of NW_022196905.1, read as the reverse complement.
CATTTTTATCACCATAAAAGGAAACTATGTGACCATGTGTAGTCACTCTCACTAGCCCTCCAGATGCAGTAAATCATTCATTTACTTTTCATCTCTATGCATTTCATTTCTGTTCTGTTCTGTTCTGGATGGTTTTTTGTTTTGTTTCATTCAATGTATTTTATTAGCTATTTTCCTTATTTACATTTCAAATGTTCTCCCCTTTCCTGTTTTCCCCTCGGAAACCCCCCTATCTCCTCACCCTCCCCTGCTCACCAACCAACCAACCAACCAACACCTGCTTCCCTACACTGGCATTCCCCTACACTGGGGCATAGAGCCTTCACAGGACCAAGGGCCTCTCCTCACACTGATGACCAACTAGGCCATCCTCTGCTACATATGCACTTGGAGCCATGAGTCCCACCATGTGTACTCTTTGGGAGCTCTGGGGGGTACTGGTTAGTTTATTCTGTTGTTCCTCCAACTGCAAGCTCCTTCAGCTTCTTGGGTCCTTTCTCTAGCTCCTTCACTGAGGACCCTGTGCTCAGTCCAATGATTGGATGAGAGCATCCACCTCTCTATTTGTCAGGCACTAGTAGGGCCTCTCAGCAGACAACTAAAACAGGCTTCTGTCAGCAAGAACTTGTTGCCATCCACAATAGTCTCTGGGTTTGGTGACTGTATATGGGATGGATCCCCAGGTTGGGCAGTCTCTGGGTTGTCATTCCTTCAGTCTCTGCTCCACACTTTATCTCTGTAACTCCTTCCATGGGTATTTTGTTTCCCCTTCTAAGAAGGAATGAAGTATCCACACTTTGGCCTTTCTTCTTCTTGTGTTTCATGTGGTTTGTGAATTGTTTCTTGGGTATTCTGAGCTTCTGGACTAATGTCCACTTATCAGGGAGTGCATACCATGTGTGTTCTTTTGTGATCAGGTTACCTCACTCAGGATGAATTTTCTAGTTCCATCCATTTGCCTAAGAATTTCATGAATTCATTGTTTTTAATAACTGAGTAGTACGCCATTGTGTAGATATACCACATTTTCTGTATCCATTCCTCTGTTGAGGGACATCTGGGCTGTTTCCAGTTTCTGGCTATTATAAATAAGGCTGCTATGAACATAGTGGAGCATGTGCCCTTATTACAAGTGGGAGCATCTTCTGGGTATATGCCCAGGAGTGGTAGAGCTGGGTCCTCTGGTAATACTATGTCCAATTTCCTGAGGAACTGCCAAATTGATTTCCAGAGTGGTTGTACCAGCTTGCAATCCCACCAGGAGTGAAGGCATGTTCCTCTTTCTCTACAACCTCACCAGCATCTGCTGTCACTTAAGTTTTTGATCTTAGCCATTCTGACTGGTGTGAGGTGGAATCTCAGGGTTGTTTTGATTTGCATTTCCCTGATGACTAAGGATGTTGAACATTTCTTTAGGTGCTTCTCAGCCATTTGGTATTCCTCAGTTGAGAATTCTTTGTTTAGCTCTATTCCCCTCTTTTTAATAGGGTTATTTGGTTCTCTGGAGTTTAACTTCTTGAGTTCTTTGAATATATTGGATATTAGCCCTCTATCGGATGTAGAATGTAGTAAATCATTCATTTACTTTTCATCTCTGCATTTCACTTATGTTCTGGATGTTTTAATAAGGAACCATATAGCATGTGATCATTTTGTCTAGATATTATTCTCACTTATCTGTGTTACATTATGTACAATGTTCATAGCTAAATAATATTTCATTGAATGTTATTCCACATTTAATTATCCCCTCAGATACTTAGGTTGTTTCCACTTTTTGTTGCATATGAGATTTATAAATAATTCCTTTAACCAGATATGACAGTGAATACCTGTAATCCCAACACTCAGGAAGTAGAGACAGGAGGATTGCTTCGAGTTTGAAGTCATCCTATTGTGAGCTTCAAGGGTGGCTAGGTCTTCAGAGGTACTCTGAAAACACAAGCTCACTTATTCTATTTTCTCTATTTCATTGACTCCGAGAGTGAAATGTTAGTATTTAAGATATTTAAAGCCCTAGTAGACATACATAGTTTTTTTTGATAACTATTTCCCTGAAAGACAAGAAAAATATGATAGAAATATAGTCAATATGCCATAATTACTGACTGAATTTCTTAGATACATGGGTAATAATATCAGGTCATCTGAGACTGACTTCAGGTATATTTGTCAATTTATTTTGGTGACTCATAGGCTGAGAGACATGTAGAGAAGCGGAACAGGGAAAGAATGAGGATAATGGGCAGGCAAGGCTGCATCCTTGGTATGAGGATGCGCTACTTGGAAAGCTGTTTCCTGGGTCTCTAGAGACTAACCATGTTGTATAAATTCATACTTCTGCTACTGATGCCTCAAACAAGCTCTACACAACCTTTGAATCTTCCAGTCAAAGTCCTTGATTGCAGAATCTTCCTGACCATGATTGGTCTACACTCCAAGTAGGAAGGGAAAAAAGACTGGCTTTCCTTCTTGGTTTTCAGAATGGAGTGCCCCTTGTACTGACCAGCCTTGAGCTTCCAAATATATTCTACTTCAAAAGTTGAACCTTAGAAACCAACCCTTAGCTGGTTCTGCTTACTTTCCATACTCTATTTCGTTTTGTGAAGTATGTGCTTATTATGAGTGGTGATCTAAACTAGACATTGTATAGAGGATGCCTAGGGGGACACCATCACTGGGCTTGATGGTATAGTAGGAGAGACATGTTGGAGACCAACAAAGGATATAGGTTTCATTTCATTATTTGACAATGACACAGACTTAGAGAAGAGCTTAGGGAATTCCTATTTAAAGTATATAAGAAAAATATATTGAGCTCTAATCCTTGGGAGGATTCGTTCTGTAAGCACAGATTGAATAAAACATTAATGTTCAGTATCCAGAAGTAACTCACCCTTCCTCTTAAAGGGGTATTCATTGACTTCTGTGCTTAGTTTATAAACTAGTTTATAGAAAACTCACTCTTACCCCTAACTGTGTTTTCCAGGATTATACAACGATATTTCTGGTAGAGGCAGTTGAATAAAAAGATGGTCATGGGCTTTGTTTTCTAGGCAAATTCTACTATCCATGTTTTAGAGTAAAATGGCAGACCTGTAATTAAGTGCTTGTCCAGGTGAAAAGATTTGGTGTTTTTGTTAAAACTGAAGACATGCTTTCATCTGTGGGTTGTTCCAGAGGTCACCCCAGCTTCGAAGCATGATGCTTTACTGGTTAGACGAAGGCATAAATCAAGACCCTGAATTCTTTTGACAGAATATTGTCTCCTACTTATACTATCAGAAACATATGCACATGTATTTAATGAACAATACAAATCAGGACTTGTTCAGCTCTCTAATCCTTGCCAAATGCAGGGTTGAGACATCTGGCATTTGAGGATAAGTTTAGGGGGATGGGAACTTTTCCTGTCTCCTGTCTCCACAAGCTCTACCACTACAAAATGTGAGCTCATCTGGAAATCTGTGTCCTGGATCTATTTGATTAGCGCGGTTTCTTTATGAAGCTGGCTATAATTTGATTTTTTTCTCTTAACCTTTTAATGTTAATCAAAAGAAAACTATGCCTTTGCAGAATGTGTATTTATTTTGTGCAAAAGCACAGTTAAAGAGACCATGTATTATGTGACCTAGTAGTCCCTAGTAGTACCTTGTAGAGTTTATCTTGTCACTGCCTCCCAGGGTTTACTGGGAAAGAATTATTTACTTTAAGATGGTTACCTTATTCATGTGAAACTTGGAAGCTCTCTGTTGCATTTGAAAGTCCAGCCTAAGATGCTGCTGTCATGCATATGAACCCTGAGTCAACATCTCCTGATTGTGCCAAGGTTTCAAAGGGTGGGCTGTAACTTGCTTATCATAGAATTAACCCTTTCCATTAGCACTATTGCGCTGCTTTTTACCAGACTCACAAAGTTACATGATCGACACCATCTGATTTCAAGATTCTTTTATTAACCTCACCCCACTCTTCCCCAACCCCCAAATGCATGGCTATTACCAGCCAATTTGCTTCCAGCCTCTGATGACTACTAATGTATTTTCTGCATCTGTGGATTTTTCTACAGAGTACATTTTCCATGAGTAGAATCATATAAAATCTGCTTTTGTGTCTCATTTTTTTCCATTTAGCATAGAGTTTCACAATAGTCACCTGTAAGCTTTTCCACAAAAATACATTTTCAAGTTTCTTAGGCATTAAATATTTAGAAATATAATTGCTATAGCAAATGGTAACTTAATTTAATTTTTTGAATTGCTGCCAAACTCTTTTCCAAAAGGGCTATCTCATTTTATACTCCCACCATCAATGTACGAGTTATAATTCCTTTATATTCTTGTCAACTCTGATTGTTAAGTACTTTTTTGATAGCCAGCCTAGTTGGAATGGGATAATATTTTCACCTTGAAATTGATTTGCATTTTCATGCTTGCTAATGATGTCCAACACATTTTTTTTAAAAATTGTCTTCCATTTCTGCTTTAGATTCCCAGAAAAGGTAGAACTCTTTATTCTTAGAGACTCATTTATTTTCATTTTGTGTGAATTATGCTTGTTTGCTTTGCTTGGTGCCCATGGAAACCAAAAGAGGGCATCAGATCCCCTGGAATGGAGTTAACAGACAGTTTTGAGCCACCATGTGGGTGCTGGGAGCTAAACTGGGTTCTCTGCAAAAGCAACTAGTGCTCTTAACCACTGAGCCATCTCTCCAGCCCTATAATACTTTTTCTTAGCTAATTTTCTGAACAAAATGTATGCATGTGTATAATATATTTTTATCACATTCACTCTTCATTACCTTTTTCATGTTTATAGACTGGGGAAACCACCCTATATAACATAACCCAAGATTTTGGTTTTTTTTTTTTTTAACTTCTTGGTAAAAATACCTACAGTACTGAGTAGGTGTTTGCATGTCTAAGGGAGAAGCCATATGAAGCAAGCCCATGATTTATCATGACCTTCACACAGCAACTTAGAGGCATTTCTGGTACTCTTGTGTTGTATTCACAGGGAATTGATTTCTTATACAATCCTAAGAGGTGTGTGGTTAAACATCTACGTGGAAATGTGTGTATTCATAATGTTTGCTAGAATGTTGTATTTTGGGTAAAAGAAAATCATTGTCCTGAAAATGCATCTATAGGAAGAGGACTGATTTTCTTTGAGTTCTTCCAGGAATCTACATGGTTCCAGCTTTGAAAACAAAGACAAAGTATTCCTGTTGTCAAAAGAATGTAAGTTTATGGCCAGTCATGGTAAACCCTGACAGGAATTTGGATGTCTATTAGCAAACTGAATTTCAAAGTGTGTTGGTTGAGTCTGTGAATAATTTATAAAGTGGAAATTTCTCAGTGAGGTAGAGGAAGTCTCTATTATTAACTGCAGTGGCATGAGGCAGGATTTTAAGTCAATCAGAATTTGTTTTTTTCTCATACTATACTTGGTTGTAAACAACTCATTGAAATAGATTGCCAGCAATGCTTGTCATGAAAACCAGCTTCCCACCAGTAATAGCAGGACCAACAGTGAATCATGAAATTCAGGAGCAGGGCTGACTTTGGTTCACACAAATCCTTAGGATAGCAGATGCCTGGGTCATTCAGTAGGTAGAGCATTGACTTGGACGTGTATGTAGGTGAAACCTGGGAACATGAGAATGTGGTCCAAATTGAGTGACCTTCACTATTTGGCCCAAGAGGACTTGAATAGTTTCTAAAGGAAGTTGTTACATACCAGCATCCTTTTGAAATGGTACTGGGTACTCCCAGTGATGGCTGCGTTTCTGATCTTGGGTCTTCTTCCACTTGTCTTTAAAAATTACTTCCAGTTGGTATATTACTGTATCTCAAAGTTACATGTCTCTATTCAATTAAAATCTGTACAGAAAGTTCAGTTCTTTTGTTCTAGCATTGTATGAAATGTCAATTCTTGTTATGCCCTACCCACCTTCAAGTTTTCTCTTTGATAAATATTAGACATACTGACCAGCTTACAGCTGCTCTAACACTCTAAATTCCTTCCCATGGGGGCATCTTTCCATCCCTGGTCTTCCTGCCTGGAATTCTGATCACAAACCCCTAACCCCATCATCTTTCATGTCTCCTACATGGATGAATCAGATGCTTTTGGACTGAGGCGGCCCTCACTCTTCCATATTACTTGATCTCATCTTTTTTGAAGCCCTTATCCAGTACCTCAAAGAACTTTTGAAAACAAGAGTTTGTCTGTTTCTCTCACGGAAATGATAGCTATTAATTTCTTGTTTCAATTTCCATTTTTCCTTATTAACTCACAGTTATCCATTTTAATGTCTGCCTGGCTACATAAGTCATTTAAATTCTCTTGAAGTAACATTTTTTTTTGAGTTCCAAACCATCTGATAGCTAGAACTACACATATGAACATGACGGGTTAACCCCATTTAATAAATGTAAGTCAAGTTTAATTTTAATGCCCTCTTTTAATCTTTTACATTACTCAAAAGCCAACATACAAAGGACTGTATAGATTCCTAATCCCAGGGCTCAGTAATCTCTTGAAATAAAATATTCCTCTTAATGTCCCTGGTAGCAGACAAACCATTTATCTGCATTATCCTCCTTTGGAACACACGGCCCTTGCTATTCATGAACCTGTTTTACTTTCCACTTATCTCTGGAAGACAAATGAGTGCTCCTGTCTTTGAACATGACCTCCTCTTCTTGGCTGAGGTGAAGGTACATTAATCAAAACTAGATGAGAGTACCTCACTCCCAGGTTCTTGTGAGTGGCGTGCAGATCCTTAAGACTCTTCAACAAGATGTGTTTCAGTCTGTCCTGGGGGAAACGTTTTTCCTTTTTGGTCACAATGCTGATTGAATGCTTAGTTTTTATTGCTATTATGAGACCAGTCCCCCGACTTGTAAGGGAAGTCAGCTGAGGACAGGAAGACCACTGCTCCATCTTCTTCCCTCCCTCACTACAGAAGGAAATGGAGACCAGAGATGCAGAGAGTTGAGGTATTAGTTTCCCTTTGAAAGATGAGTACATCCCTTTGCTGACTGAGCTCACCTCTCTCTCCTCTGACACTCAGGTATTGCTGTGCTGGTATCCACACTCAGCTACTGTTTTGTTTTGTTGTTTGATGCAGTACTATGTAAGTCCACAATGTAAAGTTTTCTGAATTTTGAGTTCTTTGTCTTGAAAGCCCCATGTTTTTCATGTTTCCTACTTGAATCAAGTTGTATATGTGTTTAGAAGCATTTTCTATGCTTCCAAAGACAAAGAGAAGGAAAAAGAGGGCATCTGACAAGACAAGGCACTTGTTATAGAGTTAGCTTTAACTCGTGTTTACAGGCACCTAAAGAAAGAAATGGCGGATTTCTGAGTTCGAGGCCAGCCCTGTCTACAGAGTGAGTTCCAGGACAGCCAGGGCTATACAGAGAAACCCGGTCTTGAAAAAACAAAAAACAAAAAAACCCAAAAAAGCAAAACAAAAAATAAAGAAAAGAAAGAAAGAAAGAAAGAAAGAAAGAAAGAAAGAAAGAAAAAAAAAAGAGAGAGAAATGGCTCATTGAAGTGGAAACTGGTCATCTCTAGCCTTACACAATGATAAATATAAGCTGAAAATCGATCAGCATTTACTTTAACACCAAAATCAAGGTGCTATCCATAAAATACTCAAGTCTTTATTTGCTAAAAAGTAAAAGTGGTGCCCCAAAAGGTATCAAAAAAGAAATGGGATTTTTCCAACAAAATATCCAGAAAGACAAAGAATATATTTACACAAAAATATACTTATCAGTTGGCACAACTTATCCAGTTATGCAAAACTGAGGTTTATTATCAAATGGTAATTTAATTTATAACATTTATAGTTGATTGCTGTTTATAACTTAAATGTTGTTTTAAATACTGTTATTAATGTTCTAATAATGTTAAATATTATTTAATTGATGGTTATGATTAGTAAACATTTTACTTCACTTATAATTTTGTAACTTTTCATACTGAAATGGATTAATTACTCTGCTTTTAATATTTGTGAGATATGAATAGACACCACCCCCACTCCAATGAAGTCTTGTGACAAGCCCAAAAGCTTGGCCACAGACCAGAGGCAAAAGCTTCAAAGGAAGCCAGTCTCTTGGAGTTCATTTGTGGCATCTCCTAACTCAGAGGTAGCCCAGATATGTTCTTGCGAACTCGTGTGCTAGGTGCCCACCAAGATATGATTTACTAATAGCTAAACAAAATTAAACATTACTCTCTGACCTTTAGCAATGTTCCAACATCTTAGCCAAACCCTGGCTTGGAATTTTGTAAAGAATGTAACCCTTCCAGACTAATTGCCTCCAGCATTGTTAGGGAGATAGTAAAGCGGGTAGGGCACTGAAGCTTACAGAATGGGAGACTTATCCCAGGGCAAGGTCAAGTAGAATCCTCATTTTCAGTCACATAAGGCAACTGAGCCACTCCTAGGAATTAACAAGAATGAGACTTCCAGAGACTTGTCTCTACTAGCCCAGAAGATTAGCATAGTGGGCGTTTTACTAAGGATGGGCAGGACCTTGAGCCAAGTGTATGTGTGAGACAGTATGCAGTAGTCAGCATTCGAGCTTCGAGAGACTCTATGGTCCTCAGGCCTCCAGACCCAGAACCCTCGGGCCAGTGCGGGTGAAGTGCATGTCCAGAAGAAGTGGCTGTTTTAGAGCCAGTGTGTTTTAGATGACCTCATATGTATCCTGACCTCTGAGCTGCCAGATTTTTCTTTTCTTTTCTTTTCTTTTTTGCAATGACTGTAAAAGTCTGATGCCATTTTTGAGAAATACACTCAGATTCAGCACTTCCTTGTGTTGTGTCTGCCATTATTTCTCCGATGAAGCCTTGTCGACCTGTACCAGAGCCCTGTTTCCCCCATGGGTTGAGGGAGGCCGAGACTGGCCGACCTGTGGCAAATAGTGTGATTTAATGCTATAAGTTAATATAAAATAACAAAAATGCTATACATGGGCTGGCAAGATGGCTCAGCGGGAAAGAGCACTGATTGCTCTTCCAAAGGTCTTGAGTTCGGATCCCAGCAAGCACATGGTGGCTCACAACCACCCGTAATGAGATATAACGCCCTCTTCTGGTGCGTCTGAAGATAGCTACAGTGAATTACACCAGAGCAAGTGGGGCCGGAGTGAGCGGGGCAGGAGCGAATGGGGTGGGTAGAGGTCCTGAGTTCAATTCCCAGCAGCCACACACATGATGGCTCACAGCCATCTGTTCAGCTACAGTGTACTCATACATATAAAATAAATAAAATAAATCTTAAAAAATGCTATATATAATATAAAATAATAAAAAGTGATTTTTGTCATTTATACTATAGATTGTGCCCAGCAAAGTATTTATTTCACCTCTGAAATAGACCTCTGAAAGAGATTGTAAGATAAGAAAACCATCTATTTTCAGTTAGGATTTTACTGGTATATTTTTTAATTATGGTTTACTAAAAAGATAGACTCAGATATCGTGCCCAAACATTTATACTGAAGAGAGTTGTCCTGTAGCAAGTGTAAGCTGAGCTGTCTAAACAGGAATGACTTAATAGTAGTGTTCATTCATGTTTATCTGAAACCTATTAATGCCATTCTGTCAAAATCTTAGCTCATTCTTCAGTTTGATAAGTAACTTAACCAATCTTCAATTATTTGACTTGTAGTAGGCCTGAAGTTATTGTATTACTTTAAATTTTATCTTCAAAATAGGACTCAAATAAGGATTATGATATGATAGGGTTCAAAAAAAATACCTCAGAAGCTGGATTCTGAGTATTCTCATGGAAACGGTCCACATTCTGAACAAGATCCTTGTGCGTTGTCAACGCAGGCCTTTGTATTTCAATACCAGCTCTCAAGCACTGAGAACAAACACTGGGGTTCTTTTACCCCAGCAACAAACACACTGGAACAGAGTTTATTGTTGTGGATATGTGTAAGCCATTGCTGCTCTCTTGATGTCTAGTTCCAGGGTCCCTATCTTTTGGAGACTTGTGTCAAACGCTTGACTAGCGTGAGCCCTGGGATTGAAGGCTTCACTAAAACAAAATAAAGTGTCATTTGTCAAGATGTTTCAGAACTCTTAAGTAAGCTTTGCCATCTCATTTCAACAGTGGAAAAAAACACACATTTGTGTTTGTCTTCTGCAACTGCAAAATCCCCGAAGGCAGATTCTTTTGTGGAATACAGTTGGCTTGCTTTCTATAGGGGACTGATTCTAGGACCTCAACCCTGTACATTCACTGTGTTTACTAGTGAGTCCTGTGGATTCTCTGATTCTGTTTGGTAATGAGCTATAGGATAGGACAGCATTACCAGTATTGAAGGATTTAGTTTTATGCATGAGTGTTTCAGAATGCAAGGAAAACTTTTTTTTTTTAATAATAGCATAAATTTTGCCTAATGGTGAGTTTCTCCAACATTCCATTTGATGTAACTAAGATGAAAGCTAGTTGCTTTTCTTCTTGGAAGCTTGTGATTGAAAGATAAAGAAAGCACACAGTGTGTAGGGCTTCGTGGGGCCTTTGTCCAAAGTAACTAGTTGGCCTGATCATTTTGCTAACTTTCCCTTTGCTAATCATGCTCCATCCGAATTCTCCTGAATACATTTCTTTTCTTGAAATATCGATTTACAATGTGGTACATTTTAAAGAAATGAATCCTAAATAATGATAACACCTGTTCAAAGATCACTATTTACCAGAATATTTACCCAGCATTTCCCTTATATCAGAGAGCCATCTGTGACAGAGCTGATCCAAGGACAGGAAGGCCAGCAGTGGCTGAAGCTGCCCTCCAGCTGGGAGAATCTCAATGGGAGCACCGTGCAGGAGCTGCTGGTGCACAGGTAAGAAGCCCCACGGCAGCCATCTGTGTGCACATCCTAGACTAAGGGCTGAGCAACGGTGTTTCCTCTATCTCAAACGTGCAAACGCTCCAACTTGCCACACTAATAAATAACCCTCACAGAAAGTCTGTCCGCCTTTGCATTTCAATAGTGGTGGACTCTTTATAGACAGGATGAATTTTATTTTGGCAAATTTCATATTTAGTCAGAACTACAGGATCTGTTGTGCTAGAATAATGTCTCATTTTGAAGTGAATTCCCCCATCTGTAATCTGTAGTCCTACAAATGCTATGCAGGACTAGTTAACAGGGAAAATTAAGTTAGAGTCTGAGAAAATAATAAACACAAATCAAAAATCAAGCCAGGCAGCTTTGACATCATCTCTTAAATGGTGATGTGCTAGACAAGTCTGTGTCCTTTATTGGTGGGCTGAAAGAGGAATGGAAGGAAGGGATGGATGTTTTTAGTTTTTTAAGATCTGTTTTAGTGTACACATCTGGGTGTATGTGAGCATGTGCATGCAAGTGCAGATACTTTGTGGTTCTATTTATTTATTTATTTACTCATTTATTTATTTAATGTACATGAGTACACTGTAGCTGTCTTCAGGCATACCAGAAGAGGGCATTGGATCCCATTGCAGATGGTTGTGAGCTACCATGTGGTTGCTGGGAATTGAACTCAGGACCTCTGGAAGAGCTGTCAGTCCTTTTTTTTTTTTTGGTTTGTTTATTTATTTTTTATTGTTTATGTCTTTTTTCACTTGATATTTTCTTTATTTACATTTCAAATTTTATCCCCTTTCCTCATTTCCCCTCTGAAAATTCTCCTATCCCATCCCCCTCCCCCTGCTCACTAACCCACTAACCCACCCACTCCCACTTCCCTATCCTGGCATTTCCCTACACTGGGGCACCGAGCCTTCACAAGATCAAGGGTCTCTCCTCTCATTGATGCCCCACAAGGCCATCTTCTGCTACATATGCAGCTGAAGGCTTGAGTCCCTCTTTGTGTACTCTTTAGTTGGTGGTTTTTGTATTTCCTGGTTTAGTTCCTGGGAGCTCTGGAGGTACTGGTTGATTCATATTGTTGTTCCTTCTATGGAGGCTGCAAACCCCTTCAGTTCCTTGGGTCCTTTCTCTAGCTCCTCCACTGGGGACCCTGTACTCAGTCCAGTGGATGGCTGTGAGCATCCACTTCCAAACCCAGACATTATTGTGGATGCCAAGAAGTGCTTGTTAACAGGAGCCTGATATAGCTGTCTCCTGAGAGGCTCTGCCAGTGCCTGTCAGTGCTCTTAACCACTGAGCCATCTCTCCAGCCTGCTTTGCGGTCCTTAAGATATAATCTACCTAGCACTTCCATCTTGTAGTCAGATAAATTGGCTTGCCTTTTCTATCACTCACCATCTGTAGACTTGGCCTTTGAGATAATTGTTTAAATATTCTTAAATCTAACCCTTCGTTTCCTTGGCTGTTAGAATAAGAGTTATAATTAAGAAGTTTATTGTAAGGAATTAATGAGTCATGAGGCCAGAGGGGTTCCCAGACCTCTGAGTGACAGGCCTCCTGAAGTGAATTCTGATTATAGAACCCAGGTCTTCAACAAGGGTACTTCATGCCCTGAACTACTGAGCCACCTCTCCAGCCTCCTCCTTTTTTTTTCATTCAATTCATTCTTTATTAAACTTTCATCACATTCATGTATTAAGATCATATAACTCTCAATGACCAAGGGGTCACAATATTATTTGTAAACAAATTGTTTTCATTAAGTGTTATGACCAAATATTTTACTGATAAAGCTATTACTAGTTCAGCTAATCTTTTTAGAGTCTGAGGTCTTTATTTCTAACAAGCCATAAGAAGTTGTTAATACCACTATTCAGTGTTAGCCTCCTCCTATTTTAAGAGATACATTTTTATTTTTAATAAGAGCATTTTTGTCATCCTCTGGCTTCATGCATGCTAGGCAAGCACCTTACCACTGAGCTATCTTCCCTGCCCAAGGATGGATTCTTATAAGACACATTACGTTACAGATACAAGCCAGAGTGTCTTATCTAGATTGACCCATTAATTCCTTAAAATAAGCTTCTTAGTTATGATTATCTTAGTCTAACAATTGAGGAAACTAAGGATTAGATTTAAGAATATTTAAACAACTATCTCGAAGCCAAGTCTACAGATGGTGAGTGATAGATCATGCAAGGTAATTCATCTGACTACCTGACTACAAAGTGGTAGTGCTACAAAGATTACATTTTAAGAACCACAAAGAAAAAATGTAAAAGTGGCCCTTCACCCCTCGTGAAATCTGAAGACTACCTCTTTGGTCAAACTCTGCCCTCAAATTTCTGAATACTTGGTCAAATGAAGTACTCGCTCCAAACCAATGACTTAAATCTTTCAAAACAATGATGTTCCTCTAAGCTGGGTAAGGGAAAAGCCTTCCTGGTCAAACAAATAAATAAATAGCCATTCTACTTTGGGAATTTATAGATATGGCTCACTAACTACATGAGATGCTGTATGACAAGCTTGCTACAAAGAGTCAAGTGCCCAAACTTTATGACTCTCTACACAAAAGCTGTAATTTTTTTAAAAATAAATGTAATAATTAAATTTGCAACTAAGTTTTGAATATCGGGTTTACACTAGGTCCAGGGCTAGTCTCAGAAGGAGTATAAAATTAAATGAAAGTAAAGAAAGATGTGATTCCAAAGAATTTATGTCATTTGAGTACATTCAGTGACTAGAAGGAAGTCTAAAACATAATTTCTGATATCAAGAGGGCAAGGCTAAGAGAGATAGCTCAGTTGATAAAGTGCCTGCTTTCTAAACATAAACATAATAAACCTGAGTTAGTCCCAGTCACAGTCCCAGTCATAGGAATAACAAAACCGAGTATACAGAGATATATGACTTTAGATTACAGGAAGGTAGGAAGAAAACTAGAATATGTTGTATAATTAATCTTCTGGCAGTATTTACAGGTGACCAAATGCAAATTTATTCTTAAAAATGAAAATACAGTAAATTTTCAAAACGGGAAGATTTATGGTGCATAGAAATGGTATATATGCAAAGGCTGATTTTTTTTAATAGGAGAGATCAAGGATTCATAGTATTTTTATGAGTCCCAACAAGCCTTCCATGTTTGTTATTTACATG
>NW_022196905.1:65095601-65126196 GCF_008632895.1 Mastomys coucha | reverse complement strand
AAAAAAAAAACGTTAGATGGCCAGAAAAAAAAATTGCTGATTACATTTAACTTAACCTAAAGTGAATTCGTTTGTGCAACCACACACACACACACACACACACACACACATGAGAGAGAGAGAGAGAGAGAGAGAGAGAGAGAGAGAGAGAGAGGAAGAGAGAGAAAGAGAGAGAGAGAGGGAGCTTGCCTATGGCTTTGTAAATTAATTGAGATTTTTAGGGAGCCCAGAAAGGATCCACACTTCCAATAATGAGTTTACTAGTTCTAGTCATGACATCTGGAATTATAGAGAATAAATTCAAGCTCACATTCTCCTGTTATCTCTTCCTACAGTTTAACTTTGACAGTCTGGGCAAGTTTTTTTTCTTTTAGTCTAAATATCCTCGTTCATTGATCTTCTATTTAAAAATATAAGGTAATATTTTATTCCTCTCAGTCCATAGCTCAGAGTTTTTTTTGGGGGGGGAGGTGGGGTGGGTGTGTATCTGATCTTCTCATCCTTCACCATAGACTATCAACTATGGTGATGATGAATTCATGATAAGAATTGCTCTTTCCACAAACGTGACATCTCATTACGATATCAAATAAACTAAAACAAGTAGTGTGCATGTTTCCAGTGTGGATCTGACCACACCTGTGCACCGAGAAGTCTTGCCATAAGACAACTGTACTCGGAGAGTATGATCTCCTCTGACGGTGGACCCTGTGTTGCCTGACATTGATAACATGCTTCAGCATGTAACTTCACCTTATAACATTTTATGTTTCCAATCCTAGGCAGTCCTGCCCAAGCAGAAGTAAGATTTCCCTTCTGTGTACCAAGCAAGGTGAGATTGGTGATGTATCATAGGGATATGGCATTAGCTGTGCTGGCCCCTGGGAAACAGAATCATTTGTGCATAACAGCCAGAGCTCAGCATCTGCTTGGATTTGGACATGAATCACGGACTTTGATTTCTGATCCTTGTTAGACTGTGGCCGCCGCCCTGCTGCCCGGATGAACAAGAGGATCCTTGGGGGTCGGACTAGTCGTCCTGGGAGGTGGCCGTGGCAGTGCTCTCTGCAGAGTGAACCCAGTGGACATATCTGTGGCTGCGTCCTCATTGCCAAGAAGTGGATTCTCACAGTTGCCCATTGCTTTGAAGGGTAGGTTGCAATGTTTCTTTTCACGTTTCGCTGGATCTTACCATTTGTCACTTGGGAATTCTCAGTGGTATATGTAACTAAACTCAAATATCATAGCCATTCTTCCTCCCAGGAGAATGGGAAGAGTCTTCATCTGTGGAGCTCTTTCTGCCCTCTGGTCTTCCACTCACCTATGTCCAATAGCTCTATGGTACTTAGGATGTATGTGCTAAGGAGGGAGGAAAACCACAAAGTTCGGAGACTGAATTCTCAGCCACTGCCATTCCACCTCCATTCTGCACATCTAATGGGGATTTGTATTATACGTGTGTGAACATACATGGAAATGATTGTTTGGAAGCTACATGAGGTTCAGTTGGACGATGTGCAGGTGTTTGGGAAGTAGAAATAAAGGTATATTTGTGTTAGGTTCCTCAAAGATCCAGAACCAAGTTTTTGTCCTAACAATGTGCTTCTTCACAGATTTGTGTGTTCAGGAAGTGAGATGGTCTATTTAAAGCCGTAGGAACCATGCTGGGCAACAGCTAGTAAGCCTGAAAAAAGTGTGTTTAACTTTAAAGAGTATTGCTGCAAGCATGCCCTGTGCAATGCCCCTGGCATTCTGGTCTGTGTATACTTGCATTTTGCTAGCTGTATTCAGCTTGATCCAAGCTTCCTTTTTCACTTCCTCATCATTCTAAAGGTAACCCCTCTTCCAGCCTGATGAACATCTCTCCATGGCTTCAAACACATCCAACTGTTCACATGGTGTCACTGTTGTACATTATCACACGTTGTACATCATCAATGCTTTTCCCTTTTGGTAATATACCATGGCCATTCCTCTAGGTTGGTTCTTCTAGTGCTAATACATGTTTTGGAAGCTAAGTACTAGTCTGTATAGACTTGCCGGGAATTTTTTCCTACTAGTCATCAGTTGATGAACATTTGGGATAGTTTCGATTTGCTGTAATTATAAGACTGCTGGGGTAAAATTCATCTGGTGTAATGCCAGCATCCTTGGGTGCTATTGCTTCTAAGGGAGGCTGAGAAAACCACTCAGCTTTATACAGGGATTACAGACATGAATACTTGCTTTGGCCCTTGAGGGGCTCGGTAGGAAGGCAGTAACTTTATTTGGGATTATACTATAGTTAAATCATTTCTCCCCTCCCTTTCCTGCCTCTAGAGTCACTCATCTACCAACCTTGCTCTCTTTCAAATTTATGGCCTCTTTGACTTTTGATCTTATTACAAATATATGTGTATACTTTTAAATATATAAATACAATTTGTTCATTCTACAATTTTACTCATGTTTGGATGTTTTCAGGGCTGACAGTTTAATATTGGGTAACCAACTGGTGTGCTCTACCCTGCAGAAGACTGTTTCTCCCATTCTGAGCATTCCTTAGTTGCCTGTAGTTCCCTGTCTAGGGTTGAGGTCACCTGAACTTCTCCTACTTTATCCATGTTAGCATGTCTATTAGTGTCGTCACTGTCAGGCCATGTTTAGTCAGCCATATTAGTGAGTCTTCATGGGTGTGACTTCTCTGACATTTCTAGAAGACACAATTTCATAGAAAGTTCCTTGATTCTCTGGCTCTTACAATCTTTCTACTGAGTTTTCTGCAATGATCCCTGACCCTTAGGTGAATGCGATGTGTTATAGATGTATCAGCTGAGATTGGGCTCCACAACTCTGCATTTGATTGATTGTAGTTTTCTGTGATTGTCCCTGTCAGTTGCTATTGTATGTGTACTACTACTGTGCCCTTAAGGCTATTGTCCCTTACTGGCTATCATTGTGGTTCACAGGTATGGAGTGCTTTTGATTTCATCCCATCTTTAGATGCTTGCATGACATTTTCTGATATTATAAAAGCTAATGTTTCAAGCCAGATCCAATACAGAGACCTGTAAGTATGTCTGAAATGCATGATTCTCCACTGCTTGGAGTTAACCAAGGGCAATAGCAAAAGCCTATGTTTGGGGAGTCTCTTGGATAATTCCAACCAACAAAGGAGACAGACAATTTAAATATATATTCAGGATATGTGACAAGTGGTGACAAATAAAAAAATGCGATAACTTTAGATCTCTTTTTTAGGGAAAAAAATTATATGTAAGTATCAAACCAGTACCTTTTCTTGAGAATTCTCATATGTGAGACCCAGAATGATCCAGAGTATGTCTAGAAACACACTGTGATGTTCTTGCTCTAGAAGGAGCCAGATGTTTTCAGATGTCTTTTATAGTTCTAATTTGTAGCCCACAACAAGCAAAAGATTATTCTAGAGAAGCACATTCATCAAAGGTGAGTACCTAAATGAATCCACAGCTTTTTAGAGGAGCAACAGTGCTAATGTGCTTATTAATTCAAGTTTATGGGCTGCTCTTACCATTTCCACATGTGGTATCAAAGTTTCCTCTTGCACTGGAGGACCTACATAGTGAGGAAGGAAGCCTTTAAGAAGGAATAAGTGTGTGTTTATAGTCCATGACATGGAAAAGATACCAAAGTTCTTCAAGAAATTTTGTAGAATTTAACAGTGCTGTCAAGAAGGGCCTGATCATCCAAATGAGGTTAGAAATTGCCCAACTTCAAACAAGTTCATTTTGATTGCATAGTCATAACCTAATTCTGTTTTATGGTCTCACAAGTGGCACTGCTGGCTTCTCAGAACTTTTAATTTCAAGGCCTATTCTCTGCTGGGGCCATCAGTTGCTGCAATTATTGGGATTTACTTCATATTCTGATCCGTACTTTGGCAAGGCATAATATGATCCATCTGTGAGCTTTTTCATTCTGTCTCTTTTAATTATATTGGTGGGAAAGGAAAGACAATTTGCTTTTCATTTCCATGGAGAGGTATTTTAAGATACCAAACAAAAAATTAAAACCATGAGATACTAAGTTGACCACATCGAGCTCCATATTCCTCAATACCAACTCAACTTTAAAGGTTCTAAGGAGGAAAAGACTTTAACATTCAGGGGTAATTTAACAGGTAATTCCCTACCTTCCTTCACCCTTGAAGGACTAAAAGACAAACTTCCTGGGCCAGGCCACAGTGAGTAAATATTAAAGCATCTAATTCCTTTCCAGGAAGTGTGCATGGAAAGCAGTCATCCTGTCCATATCTTTAGTCCCATTATGTCACCCGTGTCTTGATTTCTACCACACCAGCCAATCCAGAATTTTGGCTATATGTCTGCATTTCTGCCCATATTGCCTAGCTTCTCTTCTTTTCCCACAACTTGTATAGTCCCATAGGTGGATCACATCTGTTCTTTGACAAGACCTTCAACATTCTTATTCCTGGATCTTCCTGTCAGATACAGCAGGAAGGACTCCAAGGTGAAGAACACATTTTGTAATGTCTGACTTTCAACATCAGTTGGATCCTTAATAATCCCTGAGTATCTTTCCATCTAAGTTGGGAAAGTTCCTTCTCTTATTTGGCACAGAAAAAAAGCATGTCCTTAATGTCTCAACTCCACTGATCTGGCAATTTTATAATTCACTCAGAAAGGAATTACTGAGGTCTGTGTTGTGTCCTTAGGAGTACCTTCATCTTGGTGCTTATGAACAAGGTCAGCCATTCATAGTTTATTTTTCTGTCTCATCTTCTGGCAGGATTTGATACATTCCCATGAGTAAAAATGTACATGAACACATAACTTCTCACATTAGGAGCCACACCTCTTTTATGGTACTATTCTCAGTGTTATTGAAGTGTAAACTAATGTGGTTTTAAAAACTCTCAGGTGCCTGGAACCTGGCTCCATACTCCTCACTGTTCTGTGGCCTCTAGAGATACTCTAAGCTCCTTTCCGTTTGTACTATACATAGTAGTTGGCCTGAATTACTAACCAATCTCCACAGTTTCTGGAACTTCTAACACCAAATGCGCCCCTCCTGCTTTTAATTTTCGATTAAAAGAAAACTCTAGGCAAATTAAATTTGTCAAAGTTGAATTAGAGAAAGAACAGTGGTGCAGTGGGAAGCCTTCGGAACAAAAGAGATGGAGTTAACTGCTTCCGGTGTTATCATTTCCTGTTCCGGTACAGTACACCTGGGACAGGAAGATTGACCGCTGTTAGAGGATAGATATCATGCACCCAATTGCTAACAAGCTCACGTCAAATGCACAATGCACAATTATGAACCGCAAATAAGCATCTAACTAATGCAACAGAGACTTTCACAGTGAAGTCAGTTTTCACCCTAAAAGACAGGTTTTGACAGCTTTTGACAGCTTTTGTCTCAACAAATCATCGTCCTATCATTCATCACAGCTTAATCCCTTGTTCCTAAACTTTCTTTGTATCATTGGTCTTATGTCTTATTTTGCCTTTCGTTGTGATGGATGATATGCCCCTTCCATTAAGCACAATCATGTCCCTTCATGAGCGTTACTCCTCACAGCATCATTTCTTTTCTGCCTCAGTTGCTCCCTGGGAGCTGGATGGATCCTCTCCCATTGGTGCCTTAATTTACTGACATAAGATGCCCTCTGTTTGCTTTACTTCTGTCTTCAACTATTGCTCTATGTTGATTGCTGTTCACTGGGAGACACCTGAAATGTCTGCAATGGTTACCCTTTCCATGCCTATCTCAGTGTCTCCTTAGCCTGTGGTAAGCTGGGCTGTCACCAAAGATAGCAAAGAAATGATGCTTACTGGAGTTTGGTAATGACTTCCACCTTGCCAAGCCCAGTAGTGCATTTTTGATTTCCACTCACTGGTATGTCCCTTACTGTCCTATCATTGCATCCTCCTTGGAATAACTTTCTCTATTTTTAGACTAGAATAGTGAAAGAGTCTTTGGCCTTCATCTTGTTTTCATGACCTACCATTTTCTTTCTTTCTTTCTTCCTTTCTTTCTCTCTTTCTCTCTCTCTCTCTCTCTCTCTCTCTCTCTCTCTCTCTCTCTCTCTCTCTCTCTCTTTCTTCCTTTCTTCCTTTTTTTTTTATCTTTACCCACTCTTGGGAAACTGAGTGTTCAGGGGCCACTGTCTGGCTTTTTAAATCTGTCTTAAGTTTCTGATCCAATTAAATGCCATTTTTAGCAAATATGAATTTCCTGCCCCCACCTTATCTTTCCTTCCACTTATCATTACTATATACTACTATCACACACACACACACACACACACACACACACACACACACACTTTACTGCTTAGAAAAGATACCCTTTTAAATGTGTAATGAACACCCTATTTTACATGGCTATTGATTGTTCCTGTCTTTCAATGATCAGATAGATAGTCAGTAGTCTATCGTTGGCTCTTCCCTTGTTTTGAACAATCCATCACTTCAGTATTGCAGTGTTTTAAACACACATATATTAATCATATAGAATGTTAATTTTATGGATATCAGCTGCATATCATTCTTGAATGGAGATGTGGAAGCAGAGGGATATTGTAGACAGACTGCTGTGCTTGGTTCCAGTTATCTGTTAAGATGAAATGAGCTGGAATAGACAGCACTTTTCCCTCTTTTAATGGGATCCATTTCCATTTCCCATGCTTTTCCTTTGAAACAAACTGCGACTCATTTTACAGCTAAGACTTTTGGTAATTGCTGTAGGTCTGTGATACTCTTTGACAGACTCCAATTCCGCAGTGTTCCATCCATCTGTGGTCACATTAACTGTTCAGATGGCTCTTCCCTTACCCCACTTACTGGGATCACTTGTGATGGCAGAAGACACACAGTGAAGGCTACTATTTCTACTTAACTTTACTACTAACTAGGGGACTTTGTGACTGGCTCCATTATGATGCCTGTCTCCTTCCTTCTTTCCTTCTTTCCTTTCTTCCTTTTTTCTTCCATCCCTTTTCAAAACCCTCTTAAATCTAACTGCAAAGTACTAAGACACACACACACACACACACAGACGTTTTTCTGGGTCCTTGCCTTACAGAGCTCTTCACTTTCTATAGTTTTACACTGGTGCCTGACTTCTATCACACTTTGCATGACAGTATCTCCCCTTGTCATCTGCCATCATCTTGCCCACAAATGACTTTCCTTTCACCTGACAAGTTTTTCTTTCCTAGTACCTCAGTTGATATCTATGGATGCTTTTCACTGCCTCAAGGTTTAATAGAAAATGTGTGGTGTAGGTGTTCAAAGGACTACCTTTCTGATCCCATTAGTTATTATTACTGTCTTTGTGACTTACATAACTTACCATTAAGTAAGTAATGCACCTCTCATAGCAGATAAGATGAGGATCGCTTGAAATAATGTGTAAAAATGGTCGGAAAATTATAGGGCTCATAACCAAATGGATAATCTAGACTGTGTATCTAATTTGCTTTTAAAACCCTTCATCTAACCTTTGAAACTTGATGTTTTGCATAAAATCTACATATTTGGTTCTCCTTGAACAACTGGAAGGTCAGATACACTGGGTCTTCCACTTCATCAGGACAGTGATTAGCTGACAGCAAGAGGTGGAAGGTGCTGAGCTAGAGCTCATGGCTGACATACTTTTCTCAGTAACTCACACCTGCCTCTTCCTGCATTTACTTTGCAACCACCCTAGTCTAAATTTTGTGCACCCTTCCTGCAGACAACAATTTAAAAATACTAATGACAGAGGACAATGTTAAAAATAAAAAGTTTCCTAAGATTTGTAGAACAGCAGTATGTGTCTTTCCTGAGTGCAAATTTTGATACTTTCAAATGGCCTTCAGATCACCAGTTAGCTGTGCTGGGTAAGTCTTGTAATGCAGGATAGATTTTATTATACTTGTTAATTATGGGTATCAATTTTTCAAATGTCAAATGGGCAAAGTAGTTCATATAAAATAGTCAAACACAAAATAGAAACTGCAGATGGTAGAACATTTTGTATCCTAAAGAATATAAAGACAACAAATACTTGTAAATCTGAGTAGATGAAATGGAGGAGGCCAGCCATAGGTAGAGGAATTGCTAGCATGCCCAAGGCCCTGGAGTCAACCTCCAAAAGAATAAAAACTTCAAAGTGCATTTGATTAGCGGAACTAAGTCATATTTCAATGTCTAAACACTAGAGTTGAACATGGTGAATAACAAACCAAAGTGACGGGCTTATTTGCCCAGGGGCAGATGCCACAGTTCATATGACATATGCAAGTCACTAGGTTTCCCTTTAGACTTCATAGTTGAAGACTTAAACATTGAAGTTATATTAACTCATCTGCCTCACCTATAGCATATATTCATATAAGCGTGACACATTTGGTTTTTGATGTGAGCTATAAAACTCACAGTATGTCCGCAGGAAGAACAAAAGGAAAAAAATGTTAGCTAACACAGCTTCCTGCGCCATTTTCATTCTGGGTCATTGGAGTCATTGGCTCTATTTGAGCCTGATTACTCAGTCTTAGAATAAGAGCTCTCTCACTGTGTGTGTGTGTGTGTGTGTGTGTGTGTGTGTGTGTGTGTGTGTGTGGTACATTCACATGTACATGTGTGTGCCTAGTCATGTGTGTGTCAGGGAAAGGGGAAGAGGTTGAAATAATCTCTCAGTGGTATGGAATTTGTCAAATAGAGTAGGCTGGCTCGCCATCAAGCTCCAGAGACCTGTCTATCTGTTGTCTCATTCCCAGATGAGTTTACAAATGCACGTGGCCATATTTTTGCTAGTGTGAGTTCTGGGGATCTAACTCAGGTCCTTGTGCTTACAGAGGAAGCACTTAGCATCAGAACAATCCCCTCAGAACAATCCTCTCGGCTGTGAGAACCAAAGAGGTTTTGCACAAGTATCACTAAGGATGCTGTACTTCTCTTTAATGCTGTTTTGAGATTTGGCATACCAATGGGAAGTTATCTTCTTTTTTTTCTTTTCTTTTTTCTTTTTTAAGCCTATAGCACCCAGTATTCCCAGGTGGTCTCCCATCCAAGTACTAACCAGGCCCGACCCTCCTTAGCTTCTGAGATCAGACGAGATAGGGCGCATTCAGGGTGGTATGGCCATAGACCGAAGTTACCTTCATTATGCTTAGGATTTTGTGTTCATATACTTAGCTTCTTGTATCCTGATTTCCATTTTTAACTTTATAACCATGTCCTGTTCCTTTGCTTCTCAGTGAGTCCATTTCACTGATAGTAGATTCATGTTGCATCCATGTAGCCCAGACCTCTTTCCCCAAGTCTTTTTCAGCCAAGAGACAGGGCCTGTACCTGTTGTCTCTGTCTTCATTTCTGACTCATTTTTCCAGCTCATGCTCAGTATGTTCCAAGCCATGTTTACCACCACATGAAAAATGACTGGTTTGCATAATGAAGTTAATCTGCCATTCCCACACCTCTCCTTCACTTCAGAAACCCCTTCCTACCTTCTCGGTTCTGTTTTCCACAGCCACAGAGGGAAACCATTAAGAAGCACTTTGTATTTTGTATCATGTGCATAACCAAACAGAAAAGAATAAGTCTTATCTACTTTTGCCCCGTCTTGCTCTTGATGGATGTTAATGCTCTGAGGGTGTTAGGCTGGGTAGCAAAACTGAATGTAACTTACTGACCCCTGTGTTTTATTGTTGGACTTAAACTAACCCCACTATAATTGACTAATTTTGGTGTTATTACATTTTATTACAAATAATTAAGAATGTTCAATTACTTTAAATATTGCTTATGACTGAAGCAGAGGGTAAATTGTTGCAACAACTAGAGCTAAGTCATTGTGGTTCCAGGGTAAGAAGCTTCAAACGGAGCATTGAATAAGTCAGTCTGAAAAAGTGCTGTTGATTTCAGATGTCTTAAACAATAAAATTCCACGTAAATATAAGATTTCCTCAGTGGACATGGAGACTGATTCCTGTAGACTAGGAAGGGTTCAGGGAGGAGCAAACGGCTACAGAAAGGGAGAAGACAGGAGGGAAAGCATGCGCTTTGAGTGATGGCACTATGTAATAAAACATCATTTTGTAACATTATCTTGTCACGCCCAGGACATAACATTTCCTCCAACTTATTATAGTCCTTTCATGCATTGGCCAGCTTCACTCAGCTTCATCATCCAATTTGTATGATGGCAGAGGTCAGCCTTTGTTGTTTGTTGTCATCTCTAGCAGAATGCTTGGTCTAGAAAATTTGAAATTTATTTGTATATCTATTGTATCCAACCCATGACATCATTCTTGTAAGTTTGACATCATTTTCTTTAAAACAAATTGCAAATGTACAGATTGTCTGTAGAGCAACCAAACCACCTAAGACACCTCCTAGGCTCATATTTTGAATGTTTGTACTCTAGCACATAGTGCTATACTGGAAGTTAGGGTCTAGAAGTGTATGGGGCTTTGGACGTTATAACCTGGCCTCTAGTTCCACCCTTGCTCTCTGCTTTCTGTGCTGCAATATTGTTGAGGAAGCATTTGCCACATATACTTGCTACCGTGGCTTCCTTATGACAGTGGACTGGAGTCTTCTCAAACTATGAACCAAAAGAAATCTCTCCTCACTTAGGCTGTGTTCGTGGCATGGCCACAGCAATGTGAAAGTAACACATAACATAGTTTTTATTTCACTGATATAAAACTCTGTGAGGGCAAGGGAAAGAAAGAGAGTAGACAAAGAGATCAATCAACATCAAATATCCTTGATATCGGTGAAAAACATGAGACAGAAATTAAAGCAGGTTCATAAGCAGAGAACAACAGAGAAGGCATTCAGGTTCAGATTACACATTGATAGCCAGATTCTGCTGCCCCGAACATTGGGTTTAAGAGAGAAATGATTCAGTTAGTCACTGGTAATGGGAAGCACTTGATTTCCAAAAATTCTGAATGATTAATCATTTACCAATCATGTAGACAAATCTTGGCTATTATCAAACATGCATGTGACCATGTTTAATAGACAATTGAATCAAGTTTGTGACTCGGGTCAGAGACTATAGCTCAGGATATACTTTCAAGATTCACCAGAACATGGTATGTTTAAGACCATTGGTCTGCAGGAAAACATGAAGGGGGTGAGGCATGCATAGAGGATGCTGAGGAGGGGTCCCAGAGCACACCAACATTGACATCAAGGGGATGGGAGAAAGACCCAGGAAAAAAGATAGCCAAGGGGCAGGGAGCAACTCATGAGATTGGAGGAAATTTCTAAAGCTGATAGGACCTGTAAACTTGGAGAAGAAAGCTAATTTTGAGGTTAAAAAAATTGCCTAAAATATTGAAGACAAATGCTCTTTCAAAATGGGACTTGAGATTGGCCATTGTGGTTTGTAAGTGGGCATTTAAAACCTTGGAAATAGCTGCCCTGAAAACCTGGTGCTTCCCTGAAGGGTTTGTTCTCTCTTGGAAGAACCTCTTAGTTTTGGCTTCCCCATCCTCTCCATTCTTCTTTAATGTTCTTCGATGCTCCTCTCTGTTTCTCTTAATTTTCAAGCATCATTCTTATGTCATCAAACAGCTGACTGCCCCTAAGACCAAGCAAGCTCTATTTTCAAGAGTGTCCTATTCCAGAAGGCTGAGTACTTGCTTCTAGAATTGCAATGATGAATGGGAGATTATCATGGCCCTACAAAAGGATGATATGCAAATTTGTGAAGCATTCCATATTTTTTTTAAAAAAAAAATGAAATAATTAAAGTAGTTACAGAAGAAATCTGAGCTTTGCTTCCTCATATAATAATGTTCAACTCTTCATTCCTCAGGTCACTGTGTGGCCTCTTTTCACATGAATGTATTAGGAGACAGGCGTGGGAACAACCGCTGTTTATATACAAAAATTACTGTTAAAAGCATGTACCATCGAAGCAGATAGAACTGAAGGTAATCTCGGATTGTTTTTAGGAGAGAGGATGCTGATGTTTGGAAAGTGGTCTTTGGCATAAACAACCTGGACCATCCATCAGGCTTTATGCAGACCCGCTTTGTGAAGACCATCCTGCTACATCCCCGTTACAGTCGAGCGGTGGTAGACTATGATATCAGCGTGGTGGAGCTGAGTGATGATATCAATGAGACAAGCTACGTCAGACCTGTCTGCCTACCCAGCCCAGAGGAGTATCTGGAACCAGATACGTACTGCTACATCACAGGCTGGGGTCACATGGGCAATAAAAGTAAGTGAGTGTCCTCAGCCATGATTTCCCACTCTGCAATGAAAAGCTTAGGGTGGCTTTTAGGCTTTGCCCATTCACATGTAAAAACAGCCACATAGGGTAAATACTTAGCTTGTGTTATATTCTCCTCTCTAAGCCAATTGCACACACAAACCATCCATCATAACGCATAAATAAACTTGCCCAACCTGAGATGCAAACTCAAGCATTCTTCCATACAGCTCTGATCTTTCTTCAGAGAGCTACTACAATGTTTTGCAAGGTGTGACCTGCCCAACATCCCTGCTAGAGAGAACAGTGGTTTGGGCTATCTTTTGGCAGAATTGCTCGGAGGCTGTGTGGAATAATTAGGCAATTCCATTTCTGCAGCCAAGCTACAGTCATACTTTCAGTTTTGTAATTGATTTGTTCCTATCTACATAGGCAGCACATCCTTCTATGAGGAAGTGTGATACATATCTATTTAAATTGCTTAAATTGGGCTTCATGGAAAGTGATTTAAACACAAAACACATAGAAATAGTTTGACTTATTTAAGTAAGTCAAACTATTTTATTTATTTATGACTTATTAATAAGAGCCGAGAACAAAATAGTTGTGTCAGCTGCAGGAGTGGGCCATTCTTCTCTGAATGATGGCATCTTGATATTAGCCACAAAAACACCAATTTAAAGGAACTCGCCATCACTCCTATACATGGTTTTATTTTTAGCATTGTAACGAAATGAGCAGAATATAGTTCACAGTGTCTCTATTTGTGTCCATCACAAAATATCTATATAAACTCATAGTAGTAAGGTGTCATGGCACGTACGCCCCAGTCAGGAGATAGCATGAAGAACAGGCAAATGGATTCATTCTGGAAGATCGAATTGACCCTGGCCATTCCAATCTCTTGCGTTCTACAGAAAGAATGAGATGATCGTAGAACACATGAGATTATTACACAGGGAATGGATAGCACTGTGGCCTATAAGATGCTGGTGATATGAGCCTTGTCTACCCTAGTGTACAGTACACTGTTGACTGCAGTACTCATCATCATCCTTCTGGTTTGTTAGGCTTGTACTGCATCACATTTGTTTTCTCCAAAAGATTATTATTAGCACTGCTTCCTCATCATGGCTTCGAATCTGCATGGTTTTTAGGATGTGCAAATAAGATTTATGAGGTTTTGCTTGAAGACAGCCACTGTTATTCCTGAGAAACTTTAAGCAAGACAGAAGCCATATACTCTGTCTATTGTAAGCAAGAGATGATATTGTCCCTTTCAAATTTGTCACAGCCCCTAGGATGAAAGTTTCCACATCAGAACAAGGATCATAGGAACACATGTGAGGGGGGCCTCTCCCCGTGAAGGTCAGCAGGTTTTCTCTAATCCTAGAGCAGGATGGATATGCTGAGCTAAAAGCCCTGCCCTGTTCTCCTTTTCACAGCACATGTCAAGGGGACAAGCCAGTGGTTCTCACCCTTTCCAATACTGCAACCCTTTAATTCATGTTCCTGCTCTAATGGACCCCAACCATACATTTTAGCTACCTTATAACTGTAATTTTGCTACTGTTATTAGTCATAATATAAATATCTGTGAATGAGTCACTCAACCTCCATAGGGATCGCGACCTATGGGTTAAGAAATTCTTATTTAATTGATGTGTCTCATTAGAACAATAGGAGTTTCATCAGATAGATGGTTGCTATCAAAAGTTCTAAGTAGAAAATTCGGATTTCAAATAAATCTTCCCCTTGAGATGATACTTAAGGGAAACGATGTAGTTCTCTTGGTGTTATGAAAATATCCCTGCAATGGTAGCTCATTTTGTATTTTGCTGGCCACGCTTTTGTCAGTCTTATGCTCATGTGTGTTTCTCTTTC
Organism: Mastomys coucha; assembly: GCF_008632895.1. Classification (NCBI taxonomy): domain Eukaryota; kingdom Metazoa; phylum Chordata; class Mammalia; order Rodentia; family Muridae; genus Mastomys; species Mastomys coucha. The sequence continues at coordinate 65,112,108 of NW_022196905.1, read as the reverse complement.
TTCTTCTTTTTTGAATGCAGTGCCCTTTAAGCTGCAGGAGGGGGAAGTCCGAATCATTCCTCTGGAGCAGTGTCAGTCCTATTTTGACATGAAGACCATTACCAATCGGATGATATGTGCTGGCTTTGAGTCCGGCACTGTGGACTCGTGCATGGTAAGCTGCCTTCTGACGACACCAGAAATCAGGATCCTCCATGACTTTCGTGAGCTTGCAGAGCTGATCACAAGTCATGTATGGTCCCTCAGGAACATTTATGAATATTACTCACTGCTAGGAGGACAGTTGAGGCAGCCCATCTCCTTTGATCAATTTGGTGACTAAGACAAGCCTAATTATGAGAGGCAAGTAGAAATCACAGCGTCTAATCCACCATCTTAAGCAGTAAGGTGACACTAGAGGACATTGCTAGGTATAACCATCATGACATTAGGACATACATTGGCAGCCCAGCTCCCATAGTATGTAAAAAGACTTCTGTCTACAATTGCTCGATATGTCATGGCCTTCATTTGACTACCAGCCTGTCATTGTCGCTGCCCCCAACCTCAGACAGGACTTATGGCCATTGCAATCTTCAAAACATGCCTTATATGCAGTGTTTGGGAGGTTTCAAACATTTACTTAAACATTCGGCAGCTATTGTGCTGAACTGTGTCTCTCTGGCATTCAAATGGACAAGTGCACAAAGTAACAAGGAAGTGAGGAGCAGGCTGTGGGTTTTCTACACTGCTGCTTTGTTGCTTTGGAGTGATCAAAGTGCTCCTCAGAGTTTTTTATTAAGCAAAGAAAAACCATGCTCATCACCAGCCCAACACAATTACATGACATTTGGAATGGTTCACTTTAGAACATTATGTACAACTGATTAATTGGGGGAGGTTTTAATTTTCCATTTTTGGGTACTCCCTACTTTTAGAAGATCAATCCAACTTAAACAATAAAATTGTTGAGATAATTAGTTTTGATGCATAAAGCCTTTTTTTAAAAAAAAATTTATGACATTTTGTGGTGTGTTCTATAAGTCTTCTGACCTCATGACAAGACAGAACAAAATTTCTTTCCTCAGTACATCAGTCCCTTTAAAACTCAGAATCCATCATGTTTATTGGAATGTTCAGTTTATACAGTGGAAAGCAGATGCCCTCCAAGGCTTACTATGGAAAACTTTGTTGAAATTTTCCAACTCAGCTGGTTTGGGCTATCCCTTAGGATGATAGCCCCACCACTAGATCTCTGAATTCCCATGACTAACATCATTTGCTATTCCTTGCAGGGAGACAGTGGTGGGCCTCTGGTTTGTGAACGACCCGGAGGACAGTGGACATTATTTGGTTTAACTTCATGGGGCTCCGTCTGCTTTTCCAAAGTTCTGGGACCTGGAGTGTACAGCAATGTGTCTTATTTTGTTGGCTGGATTGAAAGACAGATATATATTCAGACCTTCCTCCAAAAGAAATCTCAAGGATAATCAGAGACTTTGTGGGAAACCTACACGGAGAATGACCCTCTTGAATGGGAAGTGTGTCCTGACAAGAGCTGTATGAACAGGCGTTTCATGGGATGCTCAATATGCACTGCAGGACATCTCCTGTATGTGTTAGATGAGTTTTACTCAGGCTTTAATCGTTTTCAACGTTATCATTCATTAATTTCATGAATTCTTTTAAAAGCACAGAGCAAAGTAGTTTTTGTTCTCTTGCTAGGCTAACCTTGAATGTAGTGTGGAATTATCAATCCATAGAGACATTTGGAGCACTATAACGAGTTATAGAAAGCTCCTTTTCTACTATTACAAAACACACATGGAGATACATGCTGACTGATCTCCAGTTTCTGCTCAAGTCCAGTAGCTTAGGGGGCACATTTCAGAACTGTTCTTGGAGACTGGCTTTTAATTTATAAAAAGCCAAGATATTATACATGCTTTTATTATTTACTATACTCTTCTACATAATTTGAAGAAATTATGAAAGACAGAGAAAAGACCCACAGTGCTGATCTAGACAGCTGAAGTGTCAAGAATGTAAAATTCTCTAGCCAACAAAACTAACACTCAGTAGTAAGCATAAATCTATCCTTTCTGTATTCATATTAAGATTAAAATCTCCACCAGACTTGTCCCATTACTGGGGATTTTCGTGTATGTCGGATTTTAGATGACTGTGATGTCAAAAACCAGGTCAATCCTTGAGGAAATAATTTGTTTGCCTATGTTGGAATGAATGAGAACTTTTTCCATTCTGTAAGACATACAAGTTGAAAAGGAGAAATAAACCAATATCCCACCCCCAATTAAATCTGAAAATTAGTCTGCTTGTATTCACCCAAACCAGAAAAGTTACAGAAATATATTTCAAAGTGTAGCAAATGTTTCATGGAGTATAACATTTTGCAATTTCCCCCTCTAACTAGATGTCTAACATCTGGTATTGCCATTTTGCCTCATTGATAATTAAAACTAAATTTTAAAGATGACTTTAAGCACTGGGCCACTTTATAGGAATCAATTTCCAAAGCAATTAGTGGTTAAAAGTATTTTTTCCCACTAAAAAGCTTCAAAACACAAACCTTCATATATACTTAATTTAATTAGCCAGACATGAACTATGTAACATCCAAATGCCTTTTTGAACAAGTAGGATGCACTGCTAAACTTCACCAGCAACCAAACTGCCTCAGTATTGCAAACAGGGACTACCTGCAAATTTTATATGTGTATTTTGTACTCTTTTTCTAGATAGTTCAAATGCAAAACATTGTTTCAACCCTTATTCTCCATGTTATTCACCTCTTGCCCTGGAACTTGTTACAAAGAGTGTGTAGCAAATGGTTGTACTGTGGTCATGACTGTATGAAGGCTTAAGACCATCGGTCAACCGAGGGTCTTTTGTTATAATTGTTGGCACATAATTAATAAAATATTTTTTAGCATTGGTGACTTGTAGTCAGAAAAATGTACCTGTTGGACTTATTTAAACAATTTTAAATACAAATAAAATGATACAATCTTTTTTTATTTTTTTTTCTGGAGGACTATGGATAGAATATAGAGACCAAGTTCCAGAAAAGTGATCATCCCTCTAATAGCAGAGTGGTACCCAGTGTTGTATAGCTCACTCTCACAGGAACCTGCTCTTCTGAACTAGTAACTGTTTATCGTTAGTCTAATGAGTTGTTAATAATTTTAATTGTGGGTTGGAGAGATGGCTCAGTGGTTAAGAGAACCGTCTGCTCTTCCAGAGGTCCTGAGTTCAATTCCCAGAAACCACATGCTGGCTCACAACCATCTCTAATGAGATCTGATGCCCTCTTCTGGTGTGTCTGAAGACAGTGACATACACAGTCACATACATAAAATAAATAAATCTTTAAATAACAACAGCAGCAATAATAATAATAATAATAATAATAATAATAATAATAATGATAATTGTTCACAGAGTACTCAGAGAACATCAATCCTACTAAGAGAATGAGTAGTCCATTTTTGGAAGTGTTCCTCTGCTTTACAAACCTTTTATAACAAAATCATAATTTTAAACTCTTTGTTATTTGTTTTCTTGGATTCCTCAAACTTTGTTGAAATATTCTAAATATAAAGATAAAGTATACCACACTAGCTTTGTTAATTTTGCATAAAATTATTGTTCTATAAATTCAACCTTTTAAAAGCTTTACAGAGATCTGAAAATCTCCTCAGCGCAGGACAAGGTGTGTTTCAGAAGGTTTTTTTTTTTTTAATTAAAGAAAAATAGTTAATCACTACGTAATTAGACATAGCAATACTTTCTAGCAAGATACATAAATCATTGCATAAGGTATATAAATAGCTTCAGATTTATCCAACACATTAAGTTTGGAATTAATTTATGAGCAAAGTTATGAGGATTTTGGAGCTGTAGGTACAAGATTATAGCCCCATGACATAAACATTAATGCTTTCCTAAATTCTTATGTACAGGTAATTTACATTTTGGAAATGACCTGCTTCTTCCTCTCTTCATATTCCTTTAATTTTTATATTATAACCTTTTATTGCCTATGAGTATCGCTTTAAGGTTTATTTGGGAAGTGATGATCTCAAAGACTGAATTCCCGTTGCTATGGGGATGATGAATGATCTGAAATCAAGTGATTTTTTTTGTCCCCCATAGACAAAAAGCCCCAAACAGCATTCTGACAAAGGCACACCTTGGTGTTTTCCTTCTCAGCTCTAGCATCAATTACAGCCAAATTCAGAGAGTAGTTACAGAAGTGATGACAGTTTCCAGTGAACATCATTTATGAAATAATTTATTTAAAAAAATCTCAAGGAAGCAGAAGGCAGCTTCATTTAGACACATGGTTTTGTGACAGTTCCAGAAATCAGTCTATGTGAAAAGACCATTTAACAACGATACCAGGAAGGTACAGAAAGCAACTGGGGTGTACCCAGTGGGCAACAGTTAGGCCCTGAGAATAACAGTTTATAAGACTTTGATGTAGACACTGACCTTTAAACATAGAGGTTCATGAAGAGAATTCTAGACTACAAGGAGGTGGCAGCTGTCGGGTGGATATGGAAGCTTTGAAAGACTTCAACAAGAGTACATGACTTCACAGTAGCAAATTGACTCGACTAGTGTAATCTAGCTTCTAGGCACTAAATGAAGCCAGCATCCATGCGTGATTTGTCACAGCAGAAACCTTGCTACAGATATCTCTACCCTCCAGCATGTTTATTTTTCTAAGAGCCTCGGAGATTCCCATTCTGTAGAGGGCACAACACACAGAAACTAGTGAGCACTGTTACAACTATGAACTCTCAAGCGGTCTTGGGAAGACTTTCCAAGATGAGTGTCCCATTTTAATGTGGGTGTCATCAATTTTAGAACCCAGGAGTTGCTCACGGCCTGTAGGCTCAGCTGATTGTGTTTCTCGGCCATTTGTCTGTTTCCTGGTTGACAACATCTGCACATAGGGAGTGTCTGCGTCTACTCAGTAACAGAGTAAACAGTAAGCAGAGCAGAAGGCAGCCTGGTGCTGTTGAAAACTCTAGCCTTCTTCCTTGCCCTTCCCTACAAAGGCTCTGCTTAGCACAAAGCTGAGATGATCGTGCTGACAAGCACGGTTAGTCGGGGGACCATGAATAAGCCTTCTCTCCTGACAAATAAAAGGCTCTGGGGAATTTGTCTTCAAATTAATGAGTTTTTCTCATGAACAATTTTTAAAAGTACTTTCTTTTTTCATAAGGAGAATTCAGGTTGGATCTCTCCTAAAGCATTTTTTTTCAAATGCACGAGGCTTATCTGTAAAATAAATATATTTCAAATAAGTTTCTTTGATAATGACTGCATTTATAAGACAATTAAAATTCCTTTACAAAAATCAAAAAGTTTCACAAAGACAACATATTATCCTGAATTAAATATTCCATTTCCCTAAACTCTGCTCAGGTCAAACGCTCTCCCTTGTTTACAAATGTCCACAGGTATATAATTGTAGACATGCTCTTGATTTTTTTCATGCCACCCCAAATGCTGATGCCCCTTGTACAAAGCCACAAGTAATCCATCTTCACTTCTGAGAGATGCCTCTTCTACATCCTTCCAAACTTGAAAGACTGCCAGCAACTCTAAACAGGGTATCCTGAGTGTTTAACTTGCTGAGGGTCCAGTCATCTTTGAGGCCCCAGGTTCAGAGTAGTAGAGGTCTAGCACCGTCTCACATGTGCTTTGTTCAACAGTACACACTGTTGCTGACTTCATCGCAAGGACAGCGGAAGAGCCAGGCGTGGGTCTTCCTGACTTAGCAGCTGATTGGCTGGCACACGTAGATGCCCCATGATTGACCTTTGCAGTCCCTCTCCACCTCTTGAGAGCTTCTGCTCTCTCCTCTGGAGGTAGTCTGTCAAAGTACTTGGCTCGGAGAATTGGAGATGGAAACACGGATCCCTGAAGAACTCGGTACACAAACCTAGGTTACAAAGAACATCGTAGAATTATGTTCACTCCCATTGCATCAGGGGGCCCACGGAGAATACTGATCAGTTAAAAAAAAAAAAAAAGGAAATAATCACTCAGCTTCTGAGATAGAGGAAGGTAAGACAGCTATAAAATGGAGATTAAGAATAATATTAAACTGAGCATGGTGGTAAGCTTTTATAATTCTAACACTTAGGAGGTTAAATTAGAGGGAGTAGCCATGAGTTCAAGGCCGCCTTAAGCTTGACAGTAAGTTTCAGGACAGTTTGGGTTACTGGGCAATACCCTGATTTTAAAAACTCAAAATAATGAGAAAATATTAAGCAACTTAATATTTGTTTAACATTAGCAAATAGTAAGCACCCTCTAAATGGCTGCCAAATATGCATAAAGACTCCCTTCTTCTCCCGCCACAATGGTAATAAAGTTCAACATGACTTTTGTGGAGGGAAATAGCCAAAGCACAGGAGACTCTTCAGCACGAGTGAAGATGGGTCCCGTTAGCAGCTCCATCCCGAGACCCACAGGAAGCTTCTTTTCTTTTGGCATGCGATAGATGTTGTACTCTGTAATAATATGTAGGGGAATCTTTACGAGGTAACAAGGCTATGTGGGTCTGCTCATCCACCTTTGCCAGGGGTGGATGCAGCATTAAGGTTTCATCCTGGGATGACCTGCTTGGACCTTGACGTGGGACTCCCCAGCCTCCAGAGATCCAAGCTCGGACATTTCTGTTTGTCAGTTACCCAGTTTGACTATTCTGTTGGAGCTGTAAGGCAGACCAAGGCAAGGGCTTAGGGGATGGCAGAGCAAAAGATAGGACATGATAAATCCCCAGATAATCCCATGAAGCAAGGTCTCTTTATTCCTGGGAGCTATCCATCAAATTGGATCTTTCCATGACAGAGACATATACGTCTTCACTCACTTCATCTTGGCCTGCTGATGGTACAACAGCTGAAACCAATATTTTAGCTAGCATGCAGGCTGGCTTTCTCATTGCTGAACAGGGTGGTCTGCGATTCATTCTTAGCAGTTACTTGAAGCCTCTGATTCCATGTACTTACTGTCTTGAGAAGCAAACAAAATTACATACCTGGGCAGAAGCGCTACGCAGGTTGTAAGAACACAAACTAAGTAGAACACAGGGTCTAGCATGTGCTTCTGCATAATCCCGTAGGGGTTTGAGGGTGGGTTGCAAGTGACACATAAGGCTCCAAAAGCCAAGGCAAAGAAAAAGTAGGACAAGATGCTCCCAACAATGACCAGCATGTGGATCCAAGTCTGAAAGACAGAAAGGGCCCGGAAAGGAATGCTTACTGATGGCAAAACCCTCTCTGTTAAAGGAACAAAGTACATCGGAGCTCTGAGTGGCTCATGTTACAGACCTTACCACACAAGACCCAAGGGCATAAGGGAAGACCATCATTCAAGAGTGGCTTGTGTTAGTGTTTGAATTCTACAAACTTAAATCAAAAGTCAATGGGCAATTCTGTTGTCTGGTTTAGTTTGTACTGCCCATGTACCAGCAAGTGCTTGAATTTCCTTTTTCTTTTTTATATAATCCCTCATTTGTTTTCTTATACAGCCACTCATTGATTTGATTAAAGGTGTTACCTTACTTCAGTAATCTTCAAAACTTCAGCTATTCACATATCTAGTAGAAACTACATTTGCTCAGCCATACTCTAATTCTCTTCCCTGAGTTAGTATTCAAGTGGCCTGCAGCTCTCTACTCCCCTTCAATAAAGCAAGGATCAATGAGTGGGGACGGACATTTAGAACTCTCAGTGGAGAAGCTTGTAAGAGCTGCTGTGCCTTCTTCCATGGCGCTTAGTGCAGCATGTGTCACACCCAGCAGTGTGCATACTGTTGGTGTGTGTGTGTGTGTGGGGTTGGCTTTCCTCCTACTCGAAACACTGTCATTATAAACCTCTTCTCTAGAACTGTAATTTTCAAATAAGGTGTAATTCACTCTTACTTTGTTTTCGACTATGCAAAGTGTTTCCCCAAAGGACATGTCTTTGCATAAGTCACAAAGATTGTTCATGTTTTATAAAATGTAGCTTTCTAGAAAATGTTGGGTAATTCCATGTTTAACAATGTCATGCCTCTAGAACAATGGGTTTATTCTTTATTTATTCTTGCTTTCTATATTCTTTCTTCCTTTTCTCCCTCCCTCCCTTTTCCCCTCTCTTGCATTCATTTCTTTGTCTCTCTTCCTTTCCTCCTTCCCTCCCTCCCTCTGTTCTTTCTTTCTTCCTCCCTCCCTCTTTCTTTCTCTTTCTTTCTTTCTTTCTTTCTTTCTTTCTTTCTTTCTTTCTTTCTTTCTTTCTTTCTTTCTTCCTTCTTCCTTCTTCCCTCCCTCCCCTTTCTCTCTTCCTTCCTTCCTTCCTTCCTTCTTTCCTTCCTTCCTTCTCTCCTTCCTTCCTTTCTGCTTTTCTTGTTCAAATACTCTCCATTGAATTTGAGCACTATCCAGTGTCTTTTTCTCTCCTTATGTGCTTCTACAAGTGAGACGATGACATGGCAGCCCATAGTTGTAAATGAGTTGACATAAGGAAGTGAATATGCAGAATGCTGGGTAAAACTGCCCAGGAAGTGAGAGGTGGCCACAATACAGGAGCAAGAGTTTGAAGGACATGTTATTCATGAGCTCAAAATGGCTAACTCTTCTAGAAAGGGCACTACAAAGTCCATGAGCTCTGGTTGTACATTCTCTGGCAGGAGAAGCACTACTTCAAGATGGAACTTCTACAGAGACACTTCTGTATTTTTAGCTTTATCTATCCTTCTTGGAGAGAACACTCAACATTGAGTATAGTGTTAGCAACACACTCCTCTCATTCTAAAGCCTGGGACTGAAGCCAAGGACTAAGGACTCCATCACCTGAAACTGGGACTCAGGGACAGAGAGGCAAGAGAAGAAGAAAATGCATGAAGTGGGTTCAGACCAGTATGGATTCTGACAAGTATACCCACTAGTTTCTCCTCCCTGGCCCTCTGTTGGCTCCCTGAGAATTTCATGTTTGTTGAACCATAGTTTCTCAACGTAATTTTCAGAGCAGTTCTACTTGCTTAGGTTATCCAGAATGGACTGTTGCTGCTTTGAATGAGTGAACCCCAACTGGTATACACGATGTGTCAGTTCCTCTGGACACACACAAAGTCTGTGGCAGGTCTTTTGGAAGAACCAAAAGTATCCCTGACAATTGATTAGAAGTTAAACAGATGTTCAGCCAACCTGCTGTTTGCATGTTAACACTGTATCACATTTAGGATTTATAAGATCATCCTTGCATAAGAAAAGCATAGGATGCCAAGAATATGTCCATTCCTACTTTATAACTTGTTAAAATAATGATAATATAGCATCATTTATTTTAAACCATAACCTCACTCATGAATTCCTGTTTGAAATCCATTTATTTACCCTGATAGTAAATACACTCCCCAAATGGTCTGGTATCTTCCTCTTCACTCACAAGGGTTACTCTGACTTAGCCTTCTCTCTGACACTGGGTTACGTGGTGAACAAAACTGCCCTGAGCCCTGAGCTCACAGAGATTGTAATTTGATGAGGAAGATGAACACGAATCAGATAATCCCATCATTAAATGAATAATATAAATTATTTTTAAGCTTATGAATAAAAGCAAGAGAGTCAGATGGGCTAATGATGAGTCAGGAAAAGTTGAAGGGGTAAAGAGTGAGTGCTGAGATACACAATGATCTAAAGTATTATTTTTGAAGTTGGTAAAAGTTATAAATACAAGGTCTGGTGGTTTGAATAGGTATGGCCCCTGCAGACCCTTGTGTTGGAATGCCTGGCCATAGAGAATGGCACTATGAAGAGGTGTGGCCTTGTTGGAGGAACTGTGTCACTCTATTGGCAGGCTTTGAGGTAATATGTATAAATATATGTTCAATGTGGTACATAGTCTCTTTCTTGCTGCCTGCAGACTAAGATGTAGAACTCTCAGCTCCTCCAGCACCATGTCTGCCTGCATGCTGCCATGCTTCCTACCATGATGACAAAGGACTGAACTTCTGAAACTGTAATCAAGCCCCAACTAAATGATTTACTTTATGAGTTGCCTTGGTCATGGTGTCTCTTCATGGCACTATAACCCTAACTAAGACACAGGAGAATCTAAAAGTATCTCCACAAATAGCGATGGCAAGTAGAGAGGTTTTGATGTTGACAATGAACTGAAAGCATCTGAGGAGCTGGAAGAGGAATGACATTGTGCCATCCCTTGACTAATGAAATGAAGCTAGGCATGAGTTAAGAGTCTCACTGCATGAGTTCTGATGAGCTGTATTAGGGTTTTCGAGTTCATCCCAAGTGTAATAAGAAAATATATAAAAAGAAATCTTTACCCAAAAATAAAAAAATAAAAAATATTTTATATTATCTCAAGGACATTTAGTAAAGACAACAGAATGGGGTCATGGCGCAGGATGTCGTTGACTTTGGTCCAAAGCATCAGCTTGGTCTCAAAACCTATTGGGCACAGATGGTGAATTCTTGTCCACTGAATAATACACACTGCTATGAAGTTCCTACCAGTGACTGAAACAAAGACAAGGGCACCATTCCCTTTTCCTAGACTTACCATCATGGCACCTGGTGATCCTGAGTTTTTCCCTGAAAGACCCTTTTCCCACAGTCTCATGGCTCTTATGAGGACTCAGCAGGCCCACTGCTAACAGAAGACATCCCCCCAAGCATAGGAATGCACTCACCAAACTCTTGCTTTCAATCACCAGGTGGAGGAGAATGATGAACAGAGCTGCTGTGTTCAAGGGATTCCCAAAGGTAAAGATGTCAATGCCAGAGTCCTGGTAGGTCTACAAGGAAAGAACAGGGGGTGAGCGTGAGGAGCTGCACACACTTGTTAGAGGAACACCATTTTAACTCTGGCTCAAATGTAGCTAGAGCATTCTCTGCAATAGTTCTACTAACTGGTTACTTAGGGAAAAGGACCATTTCCAGGAAAGAGACTCCCAGGTAGACTGTCTTTGTACATTGTGAGTTTTTAGGTGGAATTCCTCTTCATTCTGAATCATAATTCTGGAAGCATCTGTTCATAGTTTTAGCTCCTGAAGGCACACAGACATATCAAATGCATTTCACCTAATACATCACTGAAGCAGCAATAAGCAACCTAAGCTTATACTTCTAGGTAAACACCACCTTCTCCTACCCGTGCATCTTGAAGTTCTTACGCCATTCCTCAAATGATACAATTCCCTGCTTTTTCAGTTGTTCCTATTTCTGAATGTACTTGCAGTTGCTTTGTATAAATTCCTCTTGAAGAGTAATATAGCCACATATTCAAGGGAGCCTAATTCAAGTAATTTAATTTGAACAGGGCAGAGAAACTGACAGCCTAGTGAGTGAGCATCATTGGCTTTTACTGTCAATGCTGTGATCTGCCAACCTATTTCATGGTCACACACATGTTTCTTTCTGGAATAAGGTGCAGACAGGTACTTGCAACCATGTCTGTTGTGCTCCGTGCCAGTGTGAACGTTTAAAATGAACTTTTTCACACTCTTTGCCTACTTCTATTACCTTCTAACTTATTTGTAAAAAGTGGTTTCTATTAAATTTTGAAGATAGTCTGTATTTAAATTTAATATTGTATGTAATGCTGATAGAATTAGCCTCCTAATAAAGCTCTTATATTTCTTATGTTAAGTTTTGGATAATTTTTTTATATGGCCAAAATTTAAATTTTATTTAAGCCACTGGAAAAAAATCAGTAGACAATTTAGTGTTAACAAGAGACCTAAGAGAACTCAACTGAGTACTTAATTAAATCCATGAGCTAGCATATTGGGTGTGTGTGTGTGTGGGGGGGGTTATAAGACAGTCAACTGGAGACCAGAAGCAAAGTACATAGAAGCACCATTGATTCATTAGTGGCAAACACACCAAGCAAACAATGACTTACAAAGTAAGGCACAAAGAAGCAGACCAGGCTTTGATAAAAGGCATCCAACAAGGTGATCCAGAAGGTGACGGGCAAGTATTCCTGGAGATGAAATACAAATCGGAAAGAAGTAAAAGTTAACAAGAGTCAGAGCAAAATAATAATCTATTCCTTCGTTCTCTGTTTCATGATGCATGGTGGGAGAATGAAGCCAGCAAGCGAAGACATCTTCTCTGTTGTACCGGTATGGCTGGAAATGTAACAACCGTAAAGGAATTCTGATCCATTTAAAGAGTGGCTGGACCAGTTTACAATTCCATAAACAGTGACTGAAGGTTTCTTTGTCCTCCAATCCTTTCCAGCATGTCAGGTGTTTTGTAGCTCTTAGCCATTGTGCATTGGGTAAGATGTATGAATACATGCATGTGTGTGTGTCTTTATATATACACATATACATGTAACAATAACAACTGAAGAAAAAGAGGTCATGATTTTGAGAGGAGACAGGGTGAGATGGGAGAAGTTAGAAGGAGGAAAAGGAAGGAAAAAATAATGTAATTATGTTTTAATTAAAAAATAAAATAAGGTGTACTTTATCAGGATCAACAAGTATGTACTCGTGCATGTGTGTGTTTGTGTATGAATGTGCATGTGTGTTTGCATATGTGCATATGTGTGTATGCTGCTTCTGCTTGGGACAGACTGAACTACAGGCCACATATGTTAAGCATGAACTCTGCCACTGAGCTGTATCCTAAGCCCTTGTGTGTCTATGAAATACTGGAAGCAGGGATAGCTAGTTGTAATAACTTTCCATGCCTACTGATCAGAAAGCATTATTCTAAAATGTATCCAAACCCATCACTGATCTCTGCATATATTGTCCCCCACCATTACCATCAGCTTTGTCTAGGATCCACTAGACAGCCATCTTAGCAACCTTCTACACTCCCCTCTGTACCCTCAACACAGTCTCTCATGTTATAATCTGAATGTCCTCTATCTCTCATGTTATAATCTGAATGTCCTCCAATCATCTTATGTCTTCTAAGCGTGGTTCCAGCTGCAGGTACTGTTGAGAGATTTGGGAATCTAAGAGTGAGGCCTGGCGGGCAGAAGTAGGCCAGCCGAACTCTAGCTTTGTCTGCCCAAGTGCTGAGTCTTTGAATTGCTCTGTCCACCATCTTCAATCTTCTCTCCTCCTGTCCCTCCTAACATGACCAGCCATAAACAAAACAAAACAAAAAAGAAAAGACAAAAAAACCTGTAAGGTAAAAGAAATCTTTCCTCACATAATAGGTTATGTCAAGTATTTGGTTATAATAATGAGAAAAAGAAAGTTGAAATAAAATGAAATAGAGCTATAAAGCTAAGCAGAAGCTTCTCAGAACAAGAAATAAAATGGCTAGTAAATAATTTAAGAACATTCAATACCCTTTGGCTATCAGGGAAGTGCAAATTAAAACTAAAATATGATGTTTCAGTCAGAATGGCCATGGTCAGGAATACACATGGCAACAAATGGAGGTACAGATGTGGGGAGAGGGGCATCCTTACACAGTCTTGGTTGGATTAGGGCAGCCACTCTGGAAATCAATCTGGACGTTTCTCAAGAAACCAGAATTAGAGCAAGTATTTGATCCAGCTTTAGCACTTCTGGACAAACCCAAAGGACTCTACATCCTACTTCGAAAATACTTAGAAGTCCATGTTCATTGCTGCTGTAGTCAAGATACCTAGAAAACAGACCCAACCTAGATGCCCACCAACTGATGAGTGGATAATGAAATCATGGTTCACGTCCACTGGGCATATTGGACAATGAGTGGATGGAACCATGTGGACAGTGAGTAGATGGAAGATCATGTGGATGGTGAGCTGATGGGAAAAAGTGACTGCTTTCAGGATGGGACTCCTCTGGCTGTACATTTATATACTTTGTGGGAGAGAGAGTCTGGAGGGAGCTTTAGAAAGCCAGGACAAGACCTCACATAACATAAAACTACTCTGGAGGCCATGTTCAAGGAAAGGACAGATCCTAAAAGAGAAATGCAATGGAACTGCCTTTTTCCTATGTGTATGTGCAGGAACTCTGCCCACTAGATTGAATTTTTATGAAATAAGAGAGCTTAACAGAACACTGTGCACAAAGGAATGATCATGGGGCTCAAGGGCTGGATGCAATGAGCTCAATTCTAGCAAAAACAAGAATGAAGTAGTCAGCCTATACAAAGGGGTTTTCAAGTCACTCTTGTAACACTTGCCACTGAAAGCTTCTGCTCCTGGGGCACATGTGACTTAGCTGGGGCCTGGGGTGCTGAAAAGTGTTCAATGGCTCTAATCACACAGTCTACCATCTGGGCCTTGAACTAAAGGCAGACTGGATGGCTCTAGGGAAGCTCATTGTTCAGTTTCAGAGGACTGTGTGCTACTAAAGGTTTATGCAGATCTCTTTCTCCTGGCAGCTGAATGTGTGGCTTCTCTTTGCTGGTTGTTCCTGTCAGGTGTAGACACTGAATCACTGACTATCAGAAATGATGTTCAAGTCAGAATAAAGTTTGAGAAAATAAAGGCATCGTTTAAAACCTCTTTCATCGAATATGCCCAGGATCAGAGGTGAGGAGGACACAACATCTGTCCCAATACCGGGAGTACCTGGGACCAGCAGGACTAGGTACACAGGAACTCCACCAGCCCAGTGGCTCTGGTTGTTTTCAGTTTGTCTAGGCCAACTGGTGCCCTGAGCAGACCTTGGGTGAAAGCTCTGCAGCCCGTCCCACAACACCCAGAGGAAGCTCCACTCCCAGGTGGTCAAACAAGCCCAGGATCACAGGATCCCAGAATCACAGGATCACAGAGACAACTTGACTCTGGAGAGTTCTGACACAACCAGGATCACAGGAAGGACAGACTCCAGTCAGATATAGCAAAGGCAGGTAGCATAGAGATAACCAGATGGTGGGGGGCAAGCATAAGAATATAAGCAACACAAACCAAGGTTACTTGGCATTATCAGAACTCAATACTCCCACCATAGCAAGTCCTGGACATACCATCACACTGTAAAAGCAAGATTCAGATCTAAAATCACTTCTAATGATGATGATACAGGACTTTAATAAAGACATAAATAGCACCCTCAAAGAAATACAGGAGAACACAGGTAAACAGCTAGAAGTCCTTCAAGAAGAAACACAAAAATCCCTTAAAGAACTACAGGAAAACACAATCAAACAGGTGAAGAAAATGAGCAAAACCATCCAGAATCTAAAAATGGAAATAGAAACAATAAAGAAATCAGAAAGAGAGACAACCCTGGAGATAGAAAACCTAGGAAAGAAACCAGGAGTCATAGATGCAAGCATCACCAATAGATTACAAGAGATATAAGAGAGACTCTCAGGGGCAGAAGACACCATAGAAAACACTGACACAACAGTGAAAGAAAATGCAAAAAGTAAAAATCTCCTAACCCAGAACATCCAGGAAACCCAGGATGCAATGAGAAGACCAAACCTAAGGATAATAGGTATAGAAGAGAGTGAAGACTCCTCCCAATGTAATGGGTCAGTAAATATCTTCAACAAAATTATTAGAAGAAAACTTCCCTAACCTAAAGAAAGAGATGCCTAGGAACATATAAGAAGTCTACAGAACTCCAAATAGACTGGACCAGAAAAGAAATTCCTTCTGTCCCATAATAATAAAAAAACCAAATGCACTAAACAAAGAAAGAATTTTAAAAGCAGTAAGGAAAAAAGTCAAGTAACATACAAAGGCAGGCCTATCAGAATTACACCAGACTTCTCACCAGAGACTATGAAGGCTAGAAGATCCTCGGCAGATGTCATACAGACCCTACAAGAACACAAATGCCAGCCCAGGTTACCATACCCAGCAAAACTCTCAATTACCATAGATGGAGAAAACAAGATATTCCATGACAAAACAAAATGTACACAATATCTTTCCACAAATCCAGCCCTACAAAGGATAATAGATGGAAAACATCAACATAAGGAGCAAAACTACACCCTAGAAGAAGTAAGAAAGTAATCTTTCAACAAACCCACATAAACCTAATTCCACTTCTTACAACAAAAACAACAGGAAGTAACAATTACTTTTTCTTAATATCTTAATATGAAAATTAATATTACCAGCATATCCTAATCAGTTGAAATCCAAAAATATGAGGAATTAGAAATTTGTTGATTGTCATCCAATGGTCTCTCTAATTTGGTAATTGGAGAAATAGGTCCAATATTGTACACTCTCTATACACTTTCAGCTTGTTTGTTCGTGACAGTGTCTTGCTGTATACAACATAATGGTCTTGACATCTTGCTTCTCCTATCTCAGCCTCTCTATTAGTAGTATTGTTTACTTAATGTTTTTACACTATATTATGGTTTTCAGAACAGCTTACATAGTTCAAAAGTATTTATATACCCAAAAGAAACATAGACGATTAACTGGGGAGTTGCTTGTAAGAGAACAACAAAGAGTGAGACTGAATGCTTTGCTTGATGTTTTTAACTCTTGTATCTAGTTTGAAGAAGAGGACTTTATAAGTTACTCTTTCTCTGAGATGAATGCTT
>NW_022196905.1:65049357-65095382 GCF_008632895.1 Mastomys coucha | reverse complement strand
AGACCATCTTAATACACACACCATTTCTTAAATGAATGTAATCTGTTCTCTGTGGACTGAGAATAAAGTCACTCACTCAAGTCAAATAATTTTGACCATAACAGGAAGTCTGTATTCAAAAATCGTGCCTACAACTCATTCCTTGGTGCAGTAGAACTGTCAACTCTCAGCTTAGCTATGATGGAGGTACAATCCTTTGGTGATGTGAGGGTCATTGAAGTATAGCCTTATTACAATGAAATCCAATGTCTAAAAATTGTTTCTTATTTTGGGCTTGTACCACAGTAAGAGCCAAGATTTTAAGCTCTACTAAATATACAACAAACAAACAAACAAAAAGATTTTATATATTTATGCTCATATAAGAAAATACTAGTAGTGATATATTATTTTGAAATATACAGTTATATGTTTGGAGTTTTTTAAAATTTTTATTGAGAAAAACATGCATTTTCAATATTGCTGTAGACAAACATCTACATAAGACTGTTAAATTGATTGTTGTTTGATATCAAACAACTTTTATAATACTCATTTTTATTGTTATAATATCTTATAAATTTTAAAGAATATGACAAAAAAGATATTATAAGTATTGAAGGTGGTCTCGGGGAGGAGTTGGGGACAAAAGGGAAACAAGAATGTGATTTAATTCTATTTACTTAAAATGTTTTTAAATGTTAACAAATTCAGATAAATTGAAATCATGTAACTTTTCTCATCATAATACAATAAAACTTAAAAAAAAAAACCTCTTTCATCAAATCTATGTTTATGGCCAATTGTTCAAAATAAAAATACCGAGTTCTTAATGTGCCTGGAAGTGTTGTATATGCTTATCTTCGTTAATTCTATGCCTTTTCCAGACAGTAAACAAACTGAACTGTGGGCAAGGTAAAGAACTTGACAAGGTCACACATCCAAGAATCAGAAAGTTAACTTTCAAAATACTCTGTAATTCCCAACCCATGCTGACGTATGCTAGTGTCTTCAAGGCGGCCCTTGGTGACCAGCATACAGATGTCTGATGCTCCCATAGATGACCTTCCCAACCCCACCTATCTGCTTCAGCTCTGTCTCTGGGAATGACATAAGCCCTAGAACTGGGCAACAAGAAGAAGATGGTTCTAGCCTTGGTGATAAGTACCAGAGAAGTTACATGACAAGCTCTGGACTAAAACATCAAAGCTAGACATGTATAACTGTATAATTGCTTAGAGGAAAATATGCTGCCCCCATTGCCCTGGAGCATGGAGCTGTGTGCGTTCATGCATTTCTCTTTTCCATTAGGTTGGCCGAGACATTTCTTTTCTTCTGTTTCTTTTTGCTTTCTCTTCTTTCTCTACCCCGACCCTTCCTTGTCCCTTTATTCTTCTTTGTCCATTACAAATGTAAGAACTCTGGCAATCCTCATTCTCAATAGTGTCATACGTGACCACTTGGGGCTACTCAGCTTTGCCCATACATAGGTATCTAAGGCTCCTTGCTCACCTCTGTTGGCATCCTCACAATGCTCATATAATAACATTCTACATTCTGGCCTAAACACCACAGTGGGAAACCAAAGAACTAAATGGACCATCAGAGCTCTTTCTGCAGCACAGCACAAAGGCACATTGCCTGGACCTGGAGATCATAGATCCAACTGCAACACTCACTATCTCAGAACCAAGAGTAGGTTCCTAAAGCCAGCATCTTATGCTTGTCTTGCACCACCTACAAAGTAGAGGCAGCCCCTCTCTTGAGGGATAGTTGGGGGATTAAATTACATTAACACTTAGAACTGTGTCTTCCGTCATGTAAATTTCCTGTTACAACCATGTTGGCCATTGTTAATCTTTAGAAAGATGAATCAGAAACAAGAGTATTTAGACAGCTATCCTAGGTGATAGGCTATCCTGCCTACTATCCATAATCCTTCAGGGGAGAGATGATAGGAGAGCAGCAGATGCAGAGACAGGAGAGGAGCCAGTGTTGAGTGGCTAGGACCTAGAGATCAGTGGACTGGAGATAGGAGCCTGTCAAGTGCCATCTAGGCTAGGCAAAGGCTAGCAGGTGGCCTTCCTGGAGGTGGCCGACCATTTTTGCATGGTCTGTGATGGAGAGCTCTGAGAGGCAAGGCCCCAAAGAGACTTCATCTCAGGATTGCTTCTTGCAGCTGATATGCCTTTCCTGTCACCATTAAGTTAATAGAATAATCCCTGGGCATTAACTTACCCTACTGAGCAGATTTCCTGAAGATCAACATAGAGATGAACTTTTATGAATTAATGCTGTTTAGATGAATTAAAGATTTTATAGAATTCCTGATTTGATCTTAGGAAGAATGTTTTAAGAGATGGCTTTAGTTGTTCTGCTAGAAAGATGTAATAAAGTTAGAATCAAGAATAGAATGTGCCCACTCCTCATAACAGTAAGTAAAGCCTATATAATAAATACAATGAGGTTTCAAAATTACACTAAAAAGAGATATAGGCTTGGAACAAATTTGTGTTCAAGTAAAAGCATTCAGGTCCAAGGATGAAGCCACAGTTGTGCACTATGACAAGACAAGGCCATGAGAAACTGTTGCTTTTAACTTATAATGAGCTTATAGAATTAAACATTGCTTTGAAGTTAATATCACCATCCTCTGTAACTCCCATTTCATGTAACATTTTATCTCTGAGGCAATTTTCTAAAGACCTTTCATCTACAAAAAGGCCAGAGGAAAAAAATAAAGATGATGGTTTGGCTTGGAGGGGGCAAGGGAGACTCTGCGCCATCTATCTATCCATCCACCCACCCACCTATACATCCTATCAACCTACACATCCACCTACCAACTCATCCATCCATCCATCCATCCATCCATCCATCAAAATGTAGCAGTGTAGCCATTTTCCACATCACCTGGTTGTGTATGTGTCTTTGTGAGTAACATTTTTCCTTTCCTTTTCCTCTCTGGTTCAAAAGAAGTTAACCAGCCCGGCCAGTGAGAATTTCTAGCTGCCTGGCCAGAGAAGGTAGTACTAGCAAGAAATCCTTTACCTCATCTCCGACTGCTATACAGAATGAATTAATTACCACAGACCAGCAGTGTTTAGCTTTAGGATAGCAAAAAGTTTAAGAAAGATAAATATTACCATAATTCCAGGCGGACTTCCAGACCTGGGAACCCTATAGATGCAGGGAAGGTCCCCAGCAGGAGCCACTCTGATCACTTCCATCTTGTGTGGCACCAGACTCTGAAGAATTTGACTCGGGAACCAGAATGAGCTGGTTTCACATCCTGGCTCTACCGTCCATTAACTCTGCAAGTTTGGGGGAAATTACTGACTACACTTGAGGAGTGGATCCTCATTTTGGAGTGGGAAAAGCACTGGATTCTGTCTCAAAAGGTGTCTGTGTGAAGATAAACGAGGCAGAAAATGGTTTCCTAGGATGCCTAACAGGTTGAGCAGCGGGGGTTAACAAAGGTCAGCTGGCCTTAACAAGGTTGCAAACTCTGAATGTCTTATAAGTATGTAAGAACTTTTAAAGATTTATGCTGATACCACAAGCCACTGACTTAACATCTGCCATGTGCACAAGAGGAAGAGGTTCTCAACCCAAGGGTCACAGCCTCTTTAGAGGTCACAGTCCTGATAGCCCATATACCAGATATTTACATTGTAATTCATTAACAGCAACAAAACTACAGTTATGAAGTAGCAACAAAATAATGTTATAGTGGGGGGTTAACTACAACATAAAGAATTGTATTAAAGGGATACAGGAGCTAGGAAGGTTGAGACATACTGGTCTAGAACACTGAAAACAACCAGGCATGTTAAATACTGCTAACTATCTTATACTATTCAGACCTGCCTGGCTGATCAGAAACATGCTGGCTTTCACCATCTGATATGGCTGACATGGTTCTGCTTAAACCCTTACCTCTGATCGCTGACCGCTCCGGTAAAGTTCAGGCAGCTGCAGGAGGGTCTCTGCCGAAACATCTTTCTCCAAAACCCCATAAATGATGGGGGGGACAGATGTGAAGAGGAGGTTGAAGAAGATCAGAACCCAATAGTCAGTCATAGATGTTCCTGAAAACCCACAAAAGAACTGGTACCAGAAAAGGAGATTCACATAGGCCTGGGGACACAAAGAAAGACGTTCAGATCTTAGAGTCTTCCATATGCACTCTGAACAGGTATCCTACATGCTTCACTGCTGAATCCCATGCCTTCAGTCTTCTGCGGCTTTGTTCACAACCACAGATGGAAGAATACAGCTTGTTATGTTTTGTTTTTAATTTTGTTTTGTTTCTAATGGATATCTTATTAAATTATACACATATACACACCAGTCTGTATGTGGTGCTGGCAAAATTCTAAATGATTTACAAAGAATTCATTTAGTCTTCCTAACAACTTAGGAGTTACTGTTGCTCCCATTTTATAGGTGATGAATTAGAATATTCCTGATTCCTCGGAATATATATATGCAAATCTCCACTACAATGGTGATAGGAGCAGAGGTCAGATGCTAAACTTAAAAGGTCATCATGGTACAGTCTGTGGGGATGGGATTAGCATTTCTATAAAATGCACCTCTGGTGGCTTTCCTCTACCTAGAGAGGATGTAGCCAGAAAGGCCAATTACCAAAGCCTAAGCACACCAACTCTCTGATTTCAGACTTCTGGCTCCTAGACTGCAGGAGACTTCCATTGTTATTATTGTGGTACTTGGCCATTGCATGCCAAATATTCTAAGTCACTAAGATGCAAAGAGAATAAGACATTTGCACAAAGCTACTCAGTCACTTATTTGTCATGTAAGTGGCAGAGTTGCAGATATTTTCACTCTAGATGAAGAGAACAAAGGTGAATGCCTGGCTCAGAGAAGACAGGCCACACATGTATTTTTTTTTTTTCTCTACTGTCCTGCCCAGTTATTTCTTAGTAGTTATGAGGAATGGCACCAACAAAATGGGCAACAGTTATCTTGAGACTGAGAGTCCCAAAGCATGGGATTCTTGTGCTAATATTGGATGGTCTCTTTGAAAAAAGGTATGGGGGAGTGGCTTCCCTAGAGGTTCGCCTTTCCCCCAGCATCATATGTTAAATGAGGCCAGCACAGCAAAAACTCCGTTTTTAAAGACCAAGAGTAAATGTAGTCTGAAGACCATTATGTAGTTACATAGTCCACCTTGAAGAATCAAATGGGTCAACATGAATGTGTAAAAATGAAAACTGAAGTCCAGTATGCTGCTATATGTCTGTAATTCTAGTGCTCAGGATGCTGAAGCAGGGGCATTACTGCAAGTCTGAGGTGTGCATGGACTACATAGTGAATTCCAGGCCGTCTAGGGCTCGACACTGCCTGAAAAAAAATAATTAAAGAAACAGAAGGAAAGAAGAGAAGGAGGAAGGAACAGAGGTTTGTGTAATTTAAATGGAACACTAAAGATGAGACACCAGGATTTCCAAGCAAATTCTGATTATTCCAAGCAATAATAATACCATGGTCACAAAATATCTACCAAGCTTAAGTAGACTATTATGAGCTGGGTAGACAATCCTTGCAATTGGGTTTTCCTCTCTTGCCCTCTTTGATATATTACAGGAGCCATTACTTTGGAGCAGTAGACTTAGTTATCTATTTACTCATTTATTTACTCATTTGCCTCCCCCAAGGGCCACAGAAGCAAACCTTTTCATTTTCTCCTGACAGCTTGGAATGTTTTGTAATCCTGCTTGTCACTATCTTTTTATAGAAGGTCAAAAATTGGATTTTAAATGAACCCGTCAGGCCTTAATGGAATGTAAATTCACGGGGAGCAGAGCGTGCCAGCAGATGGACAGGCCTAGCAATTTGTTGTCAATAGTTCAAACATACACCTTCCCAGATTATCTCTGAAGATATTTGGAACAGCTTCCAGCTGCCTTCCAGATACTAATGAACACATCGAGTTAGCATCATAGTATTCCTCCGCATCCCGGAGGCAACCAGCCATAGAAGGTTGGATTAGAGAGGCGGATGGCAAATTCTCAGCAGCTACATACCACATTCTTGTAGAAAAAATAGAGAATCATGTTGGAGAGCCGTGTGTAACACCAGTGCCCATGCACCAGGAGAAGCTTGCAGAGATGGCTGAACCGAGAAATGGCAAAGTCACTGGCCATCACAGCCTGCAGAGGTGACAGGGAGGGAAAAGAACACACTAGAATACACAGCCTAGCAGGTGCGGCCCGGCCAGCAGCAAACCCACACAGCCTGGCAGGTGCGGCCTGACCAGCAGCCAACCCAAATCAGTTAACTTACCTTCCAAGCAGATCCAGAGAGAGAGACTACACATACACGTACGGACATACATACATGCATAACACACACATACACACACACACACAGTCTCATCTTCCTCATCCTCATTCTCTCACGTCTCCTTTCCTTTCCCTTCCCCTATCCCAGTTCTCTACATTTTTCATGTCATGTATTAAAATGATAGTAGATTTTTTTTTCCAGTGAGAATTTAACAAAGCCATCATATGTCTACAAAGCGAAACCTTGTAATGTCCATGAGCTTTTAAAAAAGAGAACTCATGAACATAGCAGAGACTAGCTGGAACCACATAATAGTCACAAGTGACCAATGGTGGACTGGCTAAAGGTCCAGCCTCCTTCACTCCCCACACCATAGCTTCATTGTCCCACTACAGTTTTATCATGGAGAAGGTTTTCCTCCATAGGCAGATTATGATCATGGCATTAGGGTGTGTACTCACCTGCATGCCTTCTTGACCTGAGACACCGATCCCAATGTCAGCCACTTGTATCATGCTAACATCATTGGCACCGTCACCTTCACAAAACAGAAGAAAACATGAGACACCTGAGAGGAGTAAATATTCAAACTGGAACTATAGTGGCTATTCAAGGGAACAAGTTGGCCCTATGAGCTTTATCCCATGTTCCAGAGTTACTTGGTATCTAGTTAAGCAGAATTAAATGTAGCATCTCACTGCCATCAGGAAAAATTCCAAGTTCAATACTGTCTTCAAATCCTTCATGTTGTGTATCTTAAGAGTCTATTGCTGTGATCGAACACCATAACGAAAAGAGCCACTTGAGGAGGAAAGGGCTTATTTCATCTCATGAATCATAAGTTATGACCTAGGGAAGTTGTCAGGAACTCAAGGCTGGAACCTGGGAGGCAGAAACTGATGCAGAAGTCATGGAGGAGTGCTGCTGACTGGCATCCTATTCCTAGCTTGCTTGGCCTGCTTTCCTATACACACTAGGACTACTTATCCAGGGCATCAGTACCCACATGGGCTGGGCCATCCCAAACCAATTACCAACTAAGATAATGTCCCTACAGACTTGCCTACAGGCATGTGGACCCTGTGGTGGTTTGAATATGCTTGACGTAGGGAGTGGCACTACTGGGAGATATGGCTGCCATGCCCACTCATCTACACCAGTAAAGTCTGCAATATCAGGGGTAAAAGCCTGATCAAGGACAAGAGGTGGTATGACTTCAAAGGGAGTTTGTGCCTCCTGGGTATTCAGTCAGTTGTTGGCATCTCCTAACTCAGATGTGTTCCAGATTAGTCTTTCCAATCGTCAACATGCCTTCTTATTCAGGCATAAAGGTACCCCAAGAAATGATTCGTAAATGGCTTAAAAAAGGGCGTTGTTCCCTGGCCAGCACAACATTCCAATATATCCTAATTTATTTCCAAGCTGTCCTTAGCTTGGAATTTCTCACAAGGAAGCTGCCTTATCAGATAGGATGTCCTCAGAGTTAGCAACAAAGGTCAGGAACCATTGCTTACTATTAACATAGAATTCTCAGGGTAGTCCCACAGAAGACAGAACTGTTTTACATACCAGAGAGTAATTGAAGGGCTTCCCTCACTTAAAGGCATTTTCAGGAACTGCTAGATTGGAACTTCCTGGTGCTTGCCTCTAGCAGACCCAGAAAATTAACATGGGAATACCAAAATAGCCCCAGCGGAGAGGGCACCACTGCTGTTCTACTTCACACCTGGATACCTGATCTTACCAACCTTGATGTAACCATCACTTGCCTATGTGATACTGACCTTGATGTGACTGTCACCTGCTTATGCGACTTTTGTCATTCATCCTGTTTTCTGTTTACTATATAAGCCTGGTTTTCATATTGTACAAGGACTTACTAGAACTCAGATGGACTAGGACTTAGACTTAGATTCATTCATTCAGATTCAAGCTTGGAGCCTCATGCAGTCCGCAGCTGTGCCACCCCCCCTCAGAGCGCTTGGGCCCGGGGGGTGAGGGTGTGTGCAGCGCCTGTCCAGAAAAGGTGGCTGCTTTAGACCCAGTGTGTTTCAGGTGGCCTCAGATGCACCTCAACTGCTGAGCTGCCAGATTTCTTTTTCTCTTTTGCAATGACTGTAAAAGCCTCATGCCATTTTTGAGAAATTCATTCAGATCCTGTACTTCTATATGTCATCTCTGTCATCATTTCTTCACCTACATCTTGTCAACCTGACTAGGACCCCATTTCTCCTGCGGGTTAAGGGAGGCCTAGACTGGCTAGTCCGCTGCATGTGGCCTTATTGGAGGAAGTGTGTCACTGTGGCAGTGGGCTTTTAGACCCTCTTCGTAGCCACATGGGAGCCAGTCTTGTCATGTTTGCCTTTGGATAGAAATGTAGAACTCTCAGCTCCTCTTGCATCATGCCTGTCTGAATCCTGCCATGCTCCCACCTATATGATAATAAACTGAACCTCTGAATCTGTAAGCCAGTCCCAATTAAATGTTGTCCTTTATAAGAATTGCCTTGGTCTTATATCTTGGTATCTGTTTACAGCAGTAAAACCCTAAGACAAGTTGGTACTTGTTACTGGGGTATTGCTGTGATAAGCCTGACCATATTTTTGTTTAGAAGAATGTGGATTTGGGGACTTCAGATTTCCAATGTGGTGGCATGCTTTAAGTGGTGCTTAATGGGCCATCCTAGTAAGAATATGGAAGAAAATGGTGCTGAGCTTGAATTGAATTGTGGGGGCCTGGCTCAAAAGTTTTCAAAGGAGGAGAATGTTAGTATGTAGCCTAGAGACTGTTCCTGTCATATTTTGGTGAAGAACATGGCTGCTTTTTGCCCTTGTCTGAGAAGTCTGCCTGGGGCTAAAGTGAAAAGATTCAGATTAATTAACTGACAAAGGAAGTCTCAAAAAAAAAAAGCCCAATTTAGACTTTATCCTGTGGTACAGTCTTATGAAGAGTATTTTGATCAAGCATTGCAAGCTTGAAAAGTTGAAACAGCTGCTACTGCTCAGAGAACTGAATTTAAAATGGCAAATCTTTTCCCTATTTTTTCAATAGTGTTTGTTAACTGGTATTTCCCACATTTACATTCAGTTCTGCATTCACTTGTGCTAGCTATATACACTATAAGAAAGGTATCAGTTATAGATACTGTTTTATAGCTGTTGCCTGGGGGATAAGGGGAACCCTGGTAAGGAAATGTCACTCAAATATATGCATTGAAAGGGTAAATGTTGCCGGGTGGTGGTGGCGCATGCCTTTAATCCCAGCACTTGGGAGGCAGAGGTGGGCAGATTTCTGAGTTCGAGGCCAGCCTGGTCTACAAAGTAAGCTCCAGGACAGTCAGGGCTATACAGAGAAACCCTGTCTCGAAAAACCAAAAAAAAAAAAAAGAAAGGGTAAATGTTTTGTACAACTAAATTTAACTTTCCTGAAGGTAGAATGCCTGAGGTTTTCAGTTCCACGGTTCAATATCTAACTCTAGGTAACTATGTTGATTTGGGGGTCTAAGATAGAACCAACAGGATATTATCATACTGTTCTCTGTGATCCATCCCTAACATCAGGTTCACAGAGGAGATCAGAGGGGCAGGAGGGGAGTAAAGTAGTACATACAGAAGTGAGGGGAGGAAAGAAAGTACAGCTCGAAAAGAAAATACAGAATTATAAGGAGATAGATAGACAGACAGACAGACAGATAGATAGATGGAAAGACAGATTCTGTATATTATATACAGAAGGAAGAACAGGTAAAGGATCAGCCCCTGGGGGTATACAATGGAGAACACAGGGCAGGGTCCCCATCCTCCTATCTCCACTTACCAATGGCCAGGGTCATCACATGGAGATGGTTTCGAACCAATTTCACCACCTCACTTTTTTGAAGGGGAGTGGCTCGGCAGCAGATCACAGCTTGGCACCATGCAGTCAGTTCAAGGAACTGCCTTTGCAGACTGTCCTGCAGGGCAAACTCCAGGGTCTTCCCAGTGATAACAAGTCCTGCCCGTCCTGGACACTCAGGAGGCTGAGGAAAGTTCTTTCTTGGTGATGCCAGCTCCGGGGACACTTCAGCTTTCTTCTTAAGTTCTTCCAAAATTGCACTCATCAGCATCCCACAGGCATCCTTGAACAAAGAGGTAGAGATCGTTAACCTTGGGGCGCCACTGGAGAGCTGGCTCAATTTTTCATTCTCCTTCTTTAGCAATTGCTGGATCACTCTGCCTTGCGTAGTGAACCATAGGCCACTGTCAAAGAGTCCACTTCACATCTTTTCAATTTTGCAGCTCTCTCATGGGCTTCTGTGAACTTGAGGCCAGGTAAGAAGGAAGCACCGCAGACACAATTTTTACCGCTAAAATGTCCACATGGGATGCAAAATTCCACTGTATCAGCTGCATCTCTTCCCCAGAAGTGGATGTTGAGAGCCCTCGGGTCTCATGCCACCAACTACTAGCTGTCTGGCTTTATGCAGATGTATCACCTCCCTCATCTGCAAAAGGCACGCATTGCCTCCATCCTCTACTAGGACCAACTGAGATATACAGATGTTTTAGGCAGTCACTAATGTTTGCATCTTCTTTTTACTTGACACATTAATCCTCTCAGAAGCATTTGCTGAGGAAGTGTATGAGAAAACACTCTGGGCTTGGGACACCTGTCCTCACGGAGCTTATGCTCTGGTCAGGATGGTCTTAGTGGTATTCATCACATCAGCTTTGTATGCATTGGCACTCCACCTGACACGGGAAATGCTATAAAGGCAGTTATGCCTTCTAATCTGTTTGGGTTTGGTTCTTGCTGTTTTCGAGACTGTGCTTCTGGCCTAATATATGCTAAGCTTGTACTCTGAATGAGTTACACCCTCAGTTCCCTAACTCACTTTTCAATCCTTATAGTGAATAAAGAAAAAAAAAAAAGGCACTTCCTGACCAGAGACAGCTCATCAGCCAGTGCAGAGCATTTCCTGCTCTTGCAGAGAGCATCAGAGTTCAGTTTCCAGCACTCACTAGAGCAGTGGTTCCTAACCTGTGAGTCATGACCCTGTGGGGAGATCTAAGGACCCTTCACAGGGGTGGCTTAACACCGTCAGAAGACAGACATTTTATATTACAATTCATTAAAGGGGCAACATGACAGTGTTTGCAAGCTTGAGGACCTGAGTTCAATGCCCAGGAGCCCTGGGAAAAGGCTGAGCATGGTGGTCCTGCTGGTAAACCCAGCAACGGCGAGGCAGACACAGACGGAAACAGGCAGACCCTTGGAGCTTACTGGCAGACCAATGTAGTCCAATCAGCAAGTTCCAAAGCCATGGGAGACCCTGATTCAAAAGAACAACCAAACAAAAAGACAAACAGAGAAACAAACAAAAAAATATATAGTTCCTGAGGACCAACACTAGAAATTGACCTCTGGTCTTTACATGTACATGTGCACTCATGTATACACACACACACACATACAGACACACACAGACAGACACATACACACATTGCACACACATACATACACACATAAATATACACACACATACATTTACACACACACAGATTTCTTTAATATTTTTAAAGGGAAACTGGTGCAGACAGCCTTACAAAGCTTAGCAGCATGCCAGTTAGAACCCCAGCTGACCGACCAACTTACAGCTATGTTCATCATTTCCTAGAAACAAAAAAACTCTGCTTGACTCTCGGCAGCACTGCTTTTTTTTGAACTAAAACAAATGGTTGTCTGTGTGTGGTGCTGTTCCAGGAGGCACAAGACACTTGGTGGCTATGGTTGACCTTTGATAACTACAAACCAGTAGCATCCATCCTACCCCAAGTGACCCAACTAAAATACCGCCAGGTCTTACCAAGGGTCCCTTTCGAAGCAAAGCTCCCTTTGGTTGCACACAGTGATTGACACATCTGACCTGAGCAATGCTCTGCCCTGCTTCTCGGGATGACACAGGTCACCATGTCTGTCCTCACAGACACAGGATGCACTTCCCCTGACAAATGCACGGAGTCCCAGGCCCACGAAGCATGCAATGCTATGCTTGGTTTCCCATGAATGCAGACTTGGAGCCATCTGGAAGGATGCCTGACTCGTCAATAGGCTTCCTCTGAGGGGATGATTTTACTATTTTATTTTTTCTAAAAGGTTTCCACGTGGTTTGAATGTTTAATAATGAGCATGTGATACAATCTCAGGTTAAAAGTTTTGACTGTCTAAAAAGCTCTAAGCACTAATAATTAATTACCTTTTATTTTTTTCATTTTTGTTTGTTTATGCATTTGGCGTGTGTATGTCTGTCGGCATACCCATTCCTCGGTGTGCATGTGGTCAAGTTGGTTCCAGGAACCCAGGTCCCATGCTTGACAGCTTTTCAGCAACACTAATTACTTTTCTGTAATTTTTTTTATTTTATGCTTATCAAATCTCTCAATAGACACCAAGACATTGAGGATTCTTTAAGTGCTGCTGGTGTTGGTGACCATCTATCTGCAAGAGGAAGTCCCCAACTGTGCAGAGCCCTTCACTAAACTAAGGCTGACTGAAGACATTTCCTTATTTTTGCTCATAACCACCTTAGGGCATGGGTGTTACCGTCTGTGACAGGCCAGGAAGAAGAGGCCACATGCGGCAAGTAACTCCCAAGGACAGATACTTGGTCAGGAGTGGTAAATATCTCACGTGACGCCCAAGCCACATCCACTGGAGTCACTGCAGTGATCCTGCACCTTGATGGCACTGGATGGGAGATGGTGGTTAGGAGGATAGCTATATCAGAGCACCCAGTCAGTGTTGAATAAAAACAACCCTCTCTCCTCAAAACACATCACAGAGATGAGTGTCAATCGGGGCTTAGCCGTAAAACAGCTAGCCAAAGGTGACAGCCTGTGACATTGGCTCAGAACCTGATCCTACAAGTGGCTGCAGAAGACATCACAAAGTCAGGACACTGTGACAGAATCATGTTACTCCCTGACTTTCATAACAGGATGCACACATCTGGGAGCATGACACATCCCCAGAGCCTTCTACCCATGTAACTTATTCAAATGTCCACCCTGGCACTTAACAGTGGGGGGGAGGATGGTGGTCCAAAATCTTTTCAAGTCATTCTGCTTTCACAACTCCATCCCCTTTATTTCTGCAAATGTTGGACGCTCTCGAGAGCACTATCTAAATGTACCACTAGAGGGCAGGGTTGTGCTGAGAGCCTAATTTTAAAATTTATCATTTAAAAATATCTACTTACTGACAGAAATTACTACTTCCCTTCAACTTAAAAGGGAAGTGGGTCCCAGTCTCAAGATTTCACATGCATTCTCATTTTTATCTGTTTTGACAAATCCCTGGTCATACAGTGTGTGTGCGCTGGGGGGGAGGGGGGAAGGGTGGGAGGGGGAGGGTGTGCAAAATAAAAAAGGAAATTTCTTTTAATGCTTGTATTCGTCCATGATGCCTCTGAATCAGGCTTTTAGAAAAACTACATCATCCTTCCAAGTGCGAGCAAGGTCCCTCAGCAGCGTAACTTCAGGAAGCTACTGACGACTGACTTTTCTTTCTCCTTACATCCATCCATGTCCTAAGGCCCTACGGGCTTGGAGTTTGAAAGAATATTCGGCTCAGGCTCATCATGCATACTTTACTCTGCGTATTGAGGCTGAAGAGCTTGTCATCTGGCTCCAGGAGTTTGCATGCATAAGCTATGTTGACAGCTGTCTCCTGCTTGTCCCCTGTCAGCATCCAAATCTTGATGCCAGCTTGGTGAAGGGCTTCTATAGACTCAGGGACCCCCTCCTGCAGACGATCTTCAATGCCAGTAGCACCTGAAAAGCAATTGAAATGAAAAAAAAATCAAGGTTTCCTAGAAGCCAGAGCCAGTGAGAACTCACTTGGCCATTAAATGAACCTTCTCCATGGGCCACTCAGTCCTGACCTATGTAAACTGCGGGCCAGACGTAAAATATAAAGAACCATGGAGATTATCAAATACACATTGTTCTCTTCGCTACTATTCTTATCAGCAAACTCAAAAGCTGATTCACTTATTCAAGTCCATAATCTTGTGCTGAATTTTACCGTTCTATGAAACTTCCAGGGTTATGGGTAGGCTCTTAAAGAACGCTTGGCCATAAGAAACAGTGTCCACTAAGGACACTGTCTTTCATAGTGTCAGTCCATAACATCCTTTTCTGGAACAACTGGATGCAGCCAGATGTGCTTTAGAACCCAAATTTCCCCACCGGTAATGTGGTAATACATTTCTATTTTGTAATACCTGTTAGTCACACATATTTATACTTCCATAGAAAAACTTGCAGATTTTCATGCTAATTTGGGTATTAATACTAAAAACAGCGTTGCCTCAAATTAGGTTTGACTTTGCTGCCAAATGAGTTTTGGCACTAAGCCCACGGAGCCAGCCTTCTTTCCTTTGGAAATGCAGGTGAAGCAGCATGCATGTAAGCTGCTTACACTGTCAGAAGGAAACAATTAGTATTTAAAAGGGAGCAAGACTATTGTACTTGACAGATAGTAAATGAGAGCATCTTTCCCCTGAAGAGAGGAACGGAACTCAGAGGCAGCTCTCTTGGTGCGTTAGTGATGCTTCTATCAGAATCCACATCTCCATGCTCCAAGGCATTTCTTCTGAACTCGACAGCTCCTCAAAACTCCTCAGGAGGCTTTCAGGAACTCCAGTGTCAAGGTCAAGCACTAGACCAACAGCCCTGGAATGCCTGGGGACATGGTTCTGGCATCAGGACAGTTTAAAGTTCTTTGAGTGATTCCAAATGCAGATCAACCAGACACCAGAGGTGTTGGTTTTATTTGTGCAGTTTGGGTTGGAATCAGGAAAGAGGAGAAGAAAAATAAGACTCTGTCTGATCACTTGCAGGTGCAGAATAAAGGACATGGATCCTATACTTGGGGACACCCGAGTTTCTTACTTTTCAGTGGATGTCTAATCCTTTGAGCATGAACAAGACACTGCATGACTCTGTGATCTATTTCTTCTAAATAAGATGAATGTTTGTAGTTAAGAGCACCGACAGCTCTTCCAAAGGTCCTGAGTTCAATTCCCAGCAACCACATGGTGGCTCACGATCATCTGTAATAGGATTTGGTTCCCTCTTCTGGTGTGTCTGAAGACAGCTACAATGTACCCATATAAATAAAATAAATACATCTTTAAGAAAATGCATGTTTGTTATAAAGATTTAAGAAGATAATACATATATAAGACTTTGCCCCATTCTTTGCAAGACAGTTGCAAAATCCTTCTCTTGGACTAGGGTGTATATTTGACTTTGTATTAAGTGTTGGGTGTTTCAGTTTTATCTTCCTAAGAATGCCCACTCTGTTCCCACCACAAAGGAAGTCTAGTTCACTGAAGTGGAACTAGGGTCTGAATGCACTTGAACGTAGGGTGAGATCAGAATGGACAGGATAGGGAGAATACATATGCTTAACAGAGCAACATGGCTAGCTGGGCAGTTATGGCACTTGCCTTGAATCCCAGCACTCAGAGGCAGAGGCAGGTGGATCTCTGTAAGTTCGAGGCCAGCCTGGTCTACATAGCTAGTTCCAGAATAGTCAAGGCTACAGAGAAACCCTGGGGACAGAAGAATGGATTTAGAGACAAACTCTCTGCTCTGGCAATGCAGCACAATTTACCTACCAAGTAACGTGAGTTTGTTCTCTAGTCTCATGGCAGATTCAACTAGCAATTCTTCCCTGTTGTCAATGCTGGTTTCAGCTAGAAAGTGATCCCTCAGCCACTCTGCATATTCCGTGTCACTCATGACCTAAGAGAGGAAGAAAAGAGGCTAGGAGCTGGCCATCTAACCTTGCAATACCCTACCAGGACTGACTGTGGGCAAAATTCCATGTAGCAGCTTTGTTTCTAATTTCACCCTTGTATCTGACCCATATTCCTTCACCTTAACTGACACAGGATCCCCAAACTCTGATCACATGTATGTGACCCTGCTGATGGAGAGACATTCCAGCTTAGTGTCTCTGGGAAGTTCTAAGCATTATTTTTGGTGAACGTGGGCTACCTATTAAACCAGTCCAGACGGTGGAACAGGCCTCCTATTGCTGAGTAGCTCTGGCCACAGCCAACAGCAGTTCAGGTGTCTTCTGAAGATTAGCTGCTGAGGTTAAGCTTCAGAAGAGGTATCAAGAAAGGTGCCAGATAGAAAACACAGGAAGGCCGTCGTTCTAACAAAACCTAAACACAACTCCTGGGGAAGGAGCCAATGTCATCCTATCTTTAATTGCCATAACAGATGGATCTGTATTTCAGGTCTTAAAACCAGGGTCGAGTAGAGGAAGCAAGGCAATTTTTCTCTTATAAACTCATTTTTGTTTGCATGGTAATTTGATTTATGAAAATATAACATCTATTGGAATACATTCAAGTGAAAATCCAGAGTTGGTTCGACCTCAAATCCTATAACTGTATCATAGAGACATTTGATCTTTCCTGGTTGACTGTGTCTCTTGGAAGTCCACAACAGAGCCAGCCCCACTTTGCCTTCCACCATAATTTATAATATAATGTGGGTAAGTCAGGGAGAGGGGTTGGCATTAACAGCCCCCAAGTGCTTCTGGGGCTCTGCTTATTTCTTGCTACTTAACTTTTTATTTAAAAGGACATATCATGCAACATGGATATGGAGACTGTTTCTCCATAAAGAATAATCAAAACTGGGATAAAAAAAATCTGGCAAGTTTACATGGACTGAAGGATTAATTTATGGGCACATTATAAAACAGGCCAAACAAAACTACCAAGATTTCATACGATTTCACGTTTTGTTTTTTTTTTTTTTTCAAATCTCATTTAATGCTGACAAACAGGGAGGATGTGATCTATAGGTTGTGGGGTGAAGGGGGATAATAAGATGCAGGGGTTTTTACTTGTAGAGAAACAACTGTTTACATTCAAGGCCACTCAGTCATGTGCAGAATGGAGAGGCTACAAAAAGGGGCCGTAGTCGGGGGAACCTTCCTGGTACCTGAGTTTGTTTGGGTTGAGATCTGGTACACAACTCAGTTTCAGTAATAATGGGTAACCAGGAGGAGCAGTATAACCACGGTGCTCCCGGCAGTCTCACCTTCTTTGCTACACACAGAGTGCGTAGCCCTCGTTTGGCATACTCGTCCAGGTGCCTCTGCGTCTTCTCCCTTATTATCATCTGTTGTTCTTCCAGATTTGTTCCATCTGAAACCAGGGATAGAAAATCATTATTCCTGCCAGCCTGTCCAATTAGACTTTTTCCCCCTCTAAAAATGACAGTTTGATCTATAAGAAACAAAAGGCATTTTAGCTTTGAGTCTCAGATGTGAATCTAGGAAAAGAATACAGATGCATAATTCTTCTCTTGGATTCTTTCCTCCCGTGCAGACGCTGCAGTGAAGGGCCGTGCTCTCTAGCCGCTCTAGGGCACTGCTCTCTAGGTAGGCATGGGTACTTCCTGAATTTCACACAGATTGACATTAAGCCTCTCGGGAACTCATAAAAAGGTATTGTGATGCCCATTTCCTCGAAGACCAAATAGGTAACTCTGAAGAAGCCCAGCTAGCTATGGATTTCAGATGTAACCAAGGTCTCAGCCAGCCCTGAGCCTCTCTGCTTTCCCAGCAACCCCCACCCCCTGCCCCGAAGCATTTTTCCTTTTTGAGTGTGGGAGTGGCTCATACTCCCCAGCCAATCTGACCATCACCATGGCAACTGTGCAAACCTACCTGAGGAAGCCATGGACAGCAGCTCCATGATCACAGAATCAGCGCCTTTTGTATACACCACGACTTGTTTGGAAAGAGGATGCCGGACCACCACCGACATTCTTTTCCTTACTGAGTCAAAGGGCAGGATATGTAGGAGTTGAAATGTTAATGAGCCCAAAGCAGCAAAGTCCACCATGACCTGCTCTGGGGTCCGAGACTGTAAAGTGCAATGGTAAGCTCTGGCGGCATACACCAAGGCTGCTTCATCTGGACTCTCCGCCTCATAACACAGGTTGGAAGCCAAGGGCGGTGGTCCATTTAGGGCTTCAGCTGAGCCAACGCCGAGCCCTACGTCACTGTTTTGTGCCTCCATTTCTGTACAGCAAGCTGAGTTACTGGCCTGGGGGATTTCATCCATTTGGGAAGACTCGTCCTCCATAGGAGGTGACAGTTTGGTTCGACTAAAGAAAGAGATTCTGCTCACAAAGGCACAGGGGGTCGCAGAGGTTGAATCCTTACCACTGGCAAGGGATGGTGAACTTGACCTCCGGACAGACAATTTCTGGAAGATGTTTTTAATCTCTTCCAAGGACTTGATGGGCATTCCACCCAGTGAGGAGAGCCCAATCTAGGAAAGACAGGGGAACAAGTTCTCAATAATAGGTCCAAAATGAGGTCATTAAAATTCTCAAAGTGTTACCACCGTCTTAACTGCCAATCTGCTTTCTCCCCTAAAAATTCGATAGCAAACGGGAAGACAAATAAAAGCCACCAGGGAAAACAATGTCACACATGGTGACATTGTGCATTTCTGTAACTATCTGAGTACAAAATGCTAATATTGGATTTCATCATAGAATTGTTTCTAAAGCTGGGTGTGGTGGTGCATGCCTTAATCCCAGCACCTGGGAGGGAAAATGGGTTGATATCTGAGTTCAAAGCTAACCTCGTCTACAGAGTGAGTTCCAGGGCAATGAGAACTATATAGAGAAACCCTGTTTCAAAAAAGAAAATAAAACAAAAAGAAGAAAGGGAAGAAAGAAAGAAAGTAAGAAAGAGTTAATTTTACATACATACAATAACAATTATAAGCAAATTGAATCAGGCATAGTAGTGCTTGCATATAATCTCAGCTCTTGAAGGACAGGAGTAGAAGGACCCCCAAATTCAAAGCCAGGCTGGGTTACATAATGAGACCCTGTCTCAAAGAATCAATTATGAAATAATTAATCACCATTAACATAAAATTCAAGTTAATTAAATATTCAATATTAAAACAAAAACATCTTCTTGAAATATATTTTAAAAATAAGCTTAGCTGGGTGGTGGTGGCGGCGCATGCCTTTAATCCCAGCACTTGGGAGGCAGAGGCAGGCAGATTTCTGAGTTCAAGGCCAACCTGGTCTACAGAGTGAGTTCCAGGACAGCCAGGGCTATACAGAGAAACCCTGTTTCGAAAAACCAAAAAAAAAAAGAAGAAAAATAATAAGTTTATGGAGCATGGATAGATTATTTAAAAAGTTCAGTGCTTTACAGGAACAGTTCAGAAACAGTAAAAAAATAAAATAAA
Organism: Mastomys coucha; assembly: GCF_008632895.1. Lineage (NCBI taxonomy): Eukaryota > Metazoa > Chordata > Mammalia > Rodentia > Muridae > Mastomys > Mastomys coucha. Next base: position 65,075,800 of record NW_022196905.1, on the reverse strand, counting down.
ATAAAGATAAGACCACACATCCCAAGACCACTGGAGGGAAGTGACTAAAAAGCTAACAAATACATTTTTTTCTTTTCCCTTTTTAGAGAGGTTACCTTAACAGTTATAACAAAACAGGCCAGTGCATTCAAGCCAGTTAAGAGAAACTTACCCGAGTCATCACGTGATTTTAACTATTTATTAGTATACAATTCGTTCTTATTTGTACCTTGTCTTCTTTTACACTTTTAATATCAGGGGTTAAACTTAAAACTTCATGCCTATCACGAAAGATCATCCAATGGATTCTAAAATTTACTCATTCAAAAGCATGGGGAAATTTTTAAACATTTTCTTCAGTAACTGACACTATGATTTTTTTTGAAGGGCTGGTCAATCGTTGACATTAATCAGAGACTCAGACATAAAGCAAAGCGCGCACCTTGTCACGGTGAAGTCTTTGTATCATTCGCTTCGCTCTTTTTCTCTCATTACCCTAAGAATCTGGGAGAAGCAGGGGCCCTTTACACCTATAAAGAGTTTATTCTAAGCAGTAAAGCATTACATCCTCTAGAAATAAATCAGCAATACTTTGTAGAGAGAAAATGCCAAAAGTTACCAACTTGGAAAATGGGTGTGAAATATTGAGTAGTACATTTTCTTCAAAACCTCATTTATTTTCTAATTACATAATCACTTTTTTTAAAGAGCTTCTCGGGCAACGCTGTGTTAAATACAGGCTCCGATCAGGTGCAGCTTAATTGAAAGTGAATTACTTTTATGTTAAAGTTCCTACCTCTGAAGTTGCCAAAAGAAAATGATCAGTTGGAAAATTAACATTTAATTGGATTTTGCTGTAAATTGAATTTTAAGTGGATGTGTGGGAGACACAAGATACACCAGGACACTAGCATACCATGATAGATCACCAGAGGTTTTTCTTCTTAACTGGAAATAAATTTCCCAAGAGCTCTTAGTCACAACTACACGAAAAAACTTCTGAATCCTGGCACGTCATACTCATATTGGGTTACAGATAGATTGAAGTAAAAGAAAACCTAGCTGGCACATGAAGAAAGTTTGTCATCCTCATGGCGATTATAGGTCTCAGAAGCCTTGTGGGCAGCTCCAACTTAATGCGGCAATGAAGGTGCAGTGAAAGTCAGAGTAAGCCCAGAGTCCTACTCCATAGGCTCGACTCCCACCCTCAGCCCCATTCTCACACACGGGTTTTGCAACCCTGGTGAAACCCTTCCAAGGAATCTTTACAATGTGGGAGAACATTTTTGGTTATGAGCCTAGCCTTTAACAGCTGAGCCACCTCTCCAGCCCCAGCAACTGATGGAAACAGATGCAGAGACCCAACTGATGGAAAGAGATTCAGAGATCCACAAGCAAATATTAGGCTGAACTGGGGGAATCCTGCAGAAAGAAGGACTGTGGTAACCAGAGAGGTCAAGGACACCACAAGAAAACCTACAGTTGAACCTGGACCCATAGTGGCTCATAGACACTGAACTGCCAATCACAGAGCACATATGAGATGGACCTAGGCCCTCTGAAACAGATGTGCATCTTGGTCTTCATGTGGGACTCCTGACAATAGAAGCAGGGGCTCTCTCAGACTTCGTTGCCTGCCTTTAGGGCACTTTCTCTTTAGTGGGCAGCCTCTTCTAGGCTCAATAGAAGATGTGCCTACTTGTTTTTTTTTTTTTTTTTTTTTTTGGTTTCTCTGTGTAGTCCTGGCTGTCCTGGAACTCACTCTGTAGACCACGCTGGTCTCGAACTCAGAACTCAGAAATCTGCCTGCCTCTTCCTCCCAAGTGCTGGAATTAAAGGCGTGCGCCACCACTGCCCAGCTGTTGTACCTACTCTTAATGAGACTTGATGTGCTAAAGATAGTTGATATCTATGGGAGACCTCCCCTCTTCTGAGGAAAAAGGGAGAAGGAGTGGATAGGAATTGGTAGTGGGAGAGACTGGAGGAGACTGGGGAGGGGAAACTGCAGTCAGGATGTAAATTATTAATTATTCAATATAGTCCTAACTAATTAATCATTTTAAAATGCAGAAGGCCAACGCAGGAGTGCCTAGCTCTCGGGGGTCTGAGAATACTAAACAGATTAGAACCAACAATTGTGGCAAGCGCAGAGCCAAGAACAAATCCTGAGGAAATAGTATACACCTGCTATTCCTGCTGCTTTATTATTTAATATCATCACATAACCCAACAGAGATACCTGGTAAATCCCATATTGTCCTCAGCTGGGAAAACCCTTGTTTAAATTTACCTTTTGGCGAGGTTGGTTCGGAGCAGAAACCACTACCGTGTTGCAAATTGCCAGTGCGATAAAGAAGTCCATGATGTACAGAGTCTCCAGTGGTGAACTCTGTGCGGTACCATCCAGTCCAGTGAAGAGCTGAGGGGTAATCTGGCTAAATTTGTCTAAAAGTCTGGTATCTGGTACCACGTCTGTTTCCTGAGAAGACAATATAAGAAAGTATTGCTATTAACATCTATAACTTCTACAACAGGAATTTAAATGAAGCATGAGATGGGAAACTAAATTTTCATTTTTTTCTACATTTATTTCCACGTGTGTGAATGTGTGCACATATGTGCGTGTATATACTCATGCATATTCTAAAGCACACATGGAGATCAGAACGTTGGTTTTCTCTTTCTACCACGTGGGCTCCAGAGACTGAATCTAGGCTGTCAGGCTTGGCAGCAAGTGCTGTAACCCAAGGAGCCCAATAAATTTAATTTGTGAAGTTTAATGCATATGATATCTTGAGAACAATAAAATGAAGCCCCATATTATATGTCATAAATAGAAAATATTTTGACTGTTCAGTTAAATAGGAGATAGAAATACCACCTTCTATGAAAATCTAGTTGAAAGGATTCTCACTTTGACATACATAATGCTAGGCATGTATTTTATTGTGCTTAGAATTCTACCATGGCTGTATTTTACTCAAAAACTGATGAACACCAGTTATTTCAAAAGTGAAATTTAATTCATATCAAGAGTGTTGAACAAAATATTTTTTAAACAACTTTCTATAGGAAAAAAAAATATCATAAGCGGGCTATGAGACTATTCGACATTCCACAAGCAGGGTATTCACAGCAACTTTCTCATCAGCAAATATGTTTGGCAACTCTCCCTTCTCTTCCTGGTAAAGATGTTCTCTAAGAAGTCCTGTCACCAGAGTCGGATGCGGTGCAGGAACTCCAGGTCATCTGTCAGGGTGCATCTCAGACTCATTTGAGAGTACTGCTGTTAACAAACACGTCGTCATAGAAACCTCGTTTGTCACACTGTGTCGTTTAGTCTGCTTTAGAGAAGACAGCTTAGAATCACAGCCCTAAGGAAGCACCACTCTGCTACAGGGAGTCTTGGATGCTGATAAGCAAAGCACACTGACCTCCGAGAGGCCAGGAGAGGCACCTGACAGAAGAACGTGCAACAGGGTCATGTGATACCGCACTCACACGACCACGTCAGGGATAATGTTCGTTCTCGGCGGGACTGGATTTAGAATTACCTAAGGAAATGGGTGTGTCTGTGAGGGGATGTCCAGGAAGGTTTAATTAAAGAGGAAAGACCAATTATAAATGTGGGTGGCACCTCCCATTAGACCTGTTCCTAGACCGAGTAAAGGAGGAGGACCAGCCAAGTATCAGCTCTGCCTCCTGACTGGGTACCATGTGACCCGCTGCCTCAGGCTTCCTTCCGGACCCTCCTGGCCATGAGGGCCTGTATCCTCTCAAACTCTAAGTTGCTCTTGTCAGGAATTTTATTTCAAAAGCAAGAAGAAGAATGGGGTACCATGGCTAGTGTTTCTGCTCTGGCATTTGGTGAGAGCGATCACGGATTTAACAAGAGAAGCGCAACGCTGGCAAGTACACGTTCTACACTCTAGTCTCAGCTCAACCAGGGTAGAGGGGTTCCTTTGTCTGCATGCCTTTCTTCTTTCTTTCCTTTCAAGTGACACACACTCTCCTTTCAGATAACCAGGGTCATGACAGGTTTAACATTCACATGCTATGAGCCATCACAACGTATTCTTAAATTCAGCAAGCAGAGGACTATAAGTCTGAAATCCTGCTCTGTGAGCGCAACAATAGAAGCAATACTAAAGCTAGGGAAAGTCCGGCATGTGTATTCAGTCATGAAAGAGATGCTACCGTAAGCAGGACTCTGCAGATGAGACCTGTCAAAATAAAGCTGGGTCTTTCTAGATACTTGGCACTGCAGAAGACAGACTGAGATGGCCATAAAAAGAAGAGCCCACAGGAAGATGTAAGGAGGCATCCACATCAAAACGAAGCTCCAGAGACAGAGTACTCCACAGAATTTTGACAAAATAACTTAATCCCTCATGACTAAGAGAGCCCTTGAGCTGAGGAGAGGATGCAAAATGGTCATGTACAATTTTGATCTAAGTGTCTATATCCATAATTATTTCCCCAACACCAGAGCCATCTTTGCCGTGCTTGGTCTATAAGAGAACATTTGTTCCCTAGCAGCACTAGACAACCTTTGTCTGCTTACATGAAACCTCGCCTGCTTATCTGAAATAGCTGTGTTTAAATAGTGTCCTCTGCAGAGGTTAGACGTCTCTTTAAGGCAAGGACCACATTCTACCGATCTTTAAATCCCTAACCCAATACTTGGCACATAAGGAACTCAAATGTATTGCACACTACTATCAATCACTTGCTGGCCTTATTTTCTATACAGAAAGGGTAGAGAAACAAAGAAGACAGAGTCACTCCCCTTGGAAAATAAACACGTGCTCCCACTGGATCTCAACCAGGCATCTGGTCGAGACTCAGAGAATGTTTCCAGTCCTAACGAGATCCCAGAATCCACAGCACCACACAGACAGTGCCAGTGGTTCTCAACCTTCCTAACATAACTCTGTGAGCTTGTAATACGGTTCAGGTTGTGGTGACCCCCAACCATAAAATTATTTTCACTGCTACTTCGTAACTATAATTTTGCTAGTATTATGAATCATAATGCAAATATCTGACATGTAGGATATCTGATACTCGACCCCTGTGAAGGGGCATTCCATGGCTCCCTAAACAGGTCACAACCTCTGGCTGTGAACCACTGTTCTACCCTGCCTGCAAAGCCTTGCCGGTTTCAAGATGGGCGTCACAGCTTTGTTAGCAACTTTGTGAAGACTCCGGATACATTCAAAGTTTACGTTCAACATCAGGATTCAAACGTCCTAATGGACAGAAGGAATCCTACTTCAGACTTCTTGTTTTCCTCCTGTTATTTGTCTCCCCTATTTAGATCCAAGGTAAATGGAAAATCTGGCTAGACTCCCTTTACTCTCCCCACTGTTTGCTGAAGCTTTTGGATGGCTCCAACGCGATTTAAATATTAGGTTTTAAAATTGAGAGTATCAGGAACCCACGCAATTGTATCTACAAACCTCTAAACATCCATGGTTTAATAATGGAAAAAGATACTCTACTGGGCTGACAGAGATGACCAGTTGTAAGGCTGCCTCGTGTCCTCTCTATCCCTCTCCTACTAAGGTTTTACTTCATTCCCTGCTGATACTGCAGCTCCAAGAATTTGCTGCTCTACTCATGTTACTTTGGTTTTTATGAAACAAAAGCCTTGTCTTGGTCTTCTCTAAATCCTAAATGCCACACACCTGAAGGAAAAGTACAAAGGCCACACACTGATGACTTTTCCAGTGTGCGAACTCATTGTTCCAGCGGTTCTAATGATTTGCTGGGCCCTTCGTGGCGGCCTGCTTCCTTCCCTCCTATGGGTCACATGTCACAGCCTTCATCAAGGCACTTGGTGTCCGCACAGGTCCTCTTACCCAAGCCTCACAGATGGGCTTCTAGAACCAGGTTCAGAAGACATTTGACAGTGACTTCTCAGGTCACGGATTATGTAGCTTTCTTAAAATATTAATCTCAGCAGGGCGGTGGTGACACACACCTTTAATCCCAGCAGTTGGGAGGCAGAGGCAGGCGGATTTCTGAGTTCAAGGCCAGCCTGGTCTATAGAGTGAGTTCCAGGACAGCCAGGGCAATACAGAGAAACCCTGTCTCGAAAAACAAAACAAACAAAACAACAACAACAACAACAACAACAACAACAAATAAGCTCAGCTTGTTAGACTTAAGACTCAAGAGCGAGAGTCACATTTCATGGGATGACCATTTTATCCTATTTATAATAGTGTGGCTTTGCAAGACACAGAACAAAAACAATCCCGAAACAAACATTCAGTGTCCATGTACACATGGCACTGAAGTAGAGGGCAAGTGGAAACAAACAAACTGTATGGAAAGACTGGGTCTGATGATCAAACTCAATCAACAACCTTCCAAAATACTGTTGAAAATGAATGTGGCAGGCACTGTGCTATGTATTAGGACTCAAAGGTTAAAAAGTCTTTGCTCTCAAGGTTGTAATGATACAACATCAGGTACAGAAATAAGGCCAATGGTATATAGACAAACGGACCACGGAAAAGCACTCAAAAAACCTGGAGGCTGACAACAAAGAATCAGAGAACCCTTTGGTACAGCCTTCCCTTAGTGTTTCATCAGATTTGATACAGGCGATGTCTCAGACAGAGGAGATGGCACAGAAAAAGCCACAAAGGCTTCCAGAAGTACCTATTTGTTCCCACAGGAGAGTAAGGCCTATTCAGGAAACTGAGGAGGGGCAAAGCCAGCACTGGGCTACCACCAACTAGAAGTGAGTTAACACTTGTTTCCTTTCAAATGTACAGAAAATGTACAAGTGGAGTGGGTGACTAGTAAAGACAGTATCATAGAGAAAAGAGTATATACATATATACATACATACATACATACATACATACATGCATACATACATCCACATTTCTTTTTGGCATATGGTTAAAATGACCATAGAATAAAAGGTCTCTTCATGGTGAGGGAAAAATTAAGCCTACGTGTTTCAAAACAGATTGCTAAATGAGAGGTTGTACTGTCGGGGGTGTTATCTCCTGAGTGCCACAGAACCGAGTTGGCAGTGGCCATGCCATGACCGCAGGTGCACATTTCACTGCAAGTTTGCAAAGAGCTTGGAGATGCCCTGAAGGCTTTCTCAAGTCAAGAGACTCGGACACCTGGAGTCTGCTTATGCAATGTATCTATCTACGCCATGAAATCTGGGCAATGACCGCAACGTAGCAACAGCTTTGGCAGCTGCCCTCTTCCTAGTGTGCTGTCTGCCTGAGTTATTACTGACCTCACGGTGGGAAATCTCCATCTTGGCTAAATACAGGTGTTGACGAAATACGGAAGGCTGGGGAGGCAGCGACCATTTTAGAGAGGTGATTTCAAATTTGGTGCGAGTATTGATTTCTAATTCATTGACACAATCATCTTTTCTGTTCCTCGTTTTCTTCTACACGATTGACTTCTGCAGGAATATGGGTTTGTTCATGGGGATGAACAGTCAGTTCCTAAGAGTTGTCACTGGGACACAAACCACTAGTTGAGCCCTGGAACGAAAATACTGGAATGTGCCCTTTGTGGAGTTAGAAATGAGGAAGGAGAGCTAGTTTGGGTGGAATGCAGAGGAAGATTAGAAAGCAATAAAACGACACCAAAAGACCTATTAATTAGACAAACATACATGCCTCCAAGACAATTCTGGTTAAGTCTTGGTGGTTCTCAGGGTTAGCTGTGATCCTTTCATCAGGATAGCCTTCTTCAGGCTCTGACATAATCAATCCTAGCCAGAAATATTTTATTTTTCAGAAGTGATACCCGACTTCTCAACACTGAATTACCTCAAATCTCAAATAAACAAATCTCACTTTTGTATTATTTTTTTTAAAAAAAAAACAAAAAACCTATGTGTCACCATCATGTTGAACTGTAGCAATGTCACACCTATTTTGCAGACAAAGAAAAGCAGTGTTGTTTGGGCTATTAGACCGGAGAATGGCTCTGTCCAGGGCGTGGCGATGACGTCACACTTACCATGGGACTGCTGAATGCAGCCTGTCTGGAATGAGGCACTTCTCCAGATCCTTCTCCATTTCCTACAGCTGAGGTGCTCCCGGAGAGCTGAGGGGATGGCTTTCCCTGAAGTCCACTGTGAACTGTCCTGCAGCCCTGGGTTCTGGGTCTCGCCACGTTGCTTAGCGTGTCTGTGCATTCCTCCTCTTCAGAGACAGCCTCCTGATAGGACTCAAGTCTCTTGGCTGTAGAAAGCAATTCACCATCTGAATACTGCAGGCTGAATATGGTAGCTCCTAAGCTGAACATACCACCTCCTGTCTGCCTTAGCCTCCAAATTCCCCCCATGAGAATCCACGGTCAATAAACTTACCCTATCCTTATGGAGGAAAGAGGAGGACACGGTGGATTAGGAAGTGCATTCCTTTCCCATCTCTAGGTCTAGCCTTGTCTGCACCTCTATCCACACTCTTAGTCTGCTACCCTATGGTGATGCACAGCTTAGCCTTCCTGTTTTAAATGCTAACCCCTCCACTTGTGATCTGGATCCTGTCCTCTGGGTCCTAAGGCACTCACTCTTCACATCTGAATCTTAGTATATCAATCACCTCTCAACGAAGTTCAAGCCTTTTCTGTCTTAGCTCTCCATTGTTCCCATTTCAAGATCACCTACATACAAACTTCATCTTGCCAGGCAGAGTGACTACGTGCGTGTGTGTGTGTGTGTGTGTGTGTGTGTGTGTGTGTGTGTGTGTATGTGTGTGTGTGTGTTGTGTGTATCTCATTTGAAACTTTAATAATAGTCAACTCCTCTAGAAATATCCCTTTAGGGCTTCTGGCATCATTCTTACCTGTTTTCTCATCTACATTGATGACACTCACTGTTCAGTGTTCCTAGCTGTCTTTCGTACATGTTTATTTGTGTGTGTGTTTATGTGTATGTGTGTGTACCCTCACAATATGAGGGTGTGTAGGGATACATATGTATGTATATACATGTGTATGTACATATGTATGTGATGGCCAGAGAACCTTAGGTGTGATTTCTCAGGATTCATTTGTTTTGTTTTGTTCTGTTTTTTCTTTTGTATTCTGAGACAGGGACTCTTACTGGTTGAGAACTCACTGTGGAAAGTAGGATGTCTGACCAGCAAGCTCCAGAATCTGCCTGTCTCCACTTCCTCTGTGGTAGGATGTGTGGCTTCTGGGGATTAAACTGAGGTCCTCATGCTTGCAAGGCAAGGGTTTTTACAGACTAAGCTACACGTATGTATGTGTGTATGTATGCATGTATGTATACATGTATGTATGTATGTATGTGATTGTCTTTTTATTATATTAGGCATTGCACTTAGAGCCCCAGGTACCTACTCAAGTACTTTGACACTACATTATATCCAGTCTCCAGTGACCTTTCCTCTCATCCCTCAGTTATTTGAAAGCTTCAGGAATGCTTGCTCCTCTCCATCTACACACCTCTCCCTGGCGTTCTCATATAGTCTGGTGTTTGAAACAAAAAGTCTCTACGCACAGCCTATAAACCTATATTACTGGTTTTATGTCAACCTGACACAAGTTGGAGTCACTAAAGAGAAAGAAACCGCAAATGAGACAATGCCTCTATAAGATCTGGCTGTAGGCAAGCCTGTAAGGCATTTTCTTAATTAGTGATTGATGGGAGAGGAGACAGCACAGTATGGGTGGTGCCAGCCCTAGGCTGGTGGCCTTGGGTTCTATAAGAAAACAGGCTGAGCAAGCCAGTAAGCAGCAGTCCCCCATGACCTCTGCATCAGCTCCCACCTCCAGGTCCCTGCACCAATGGAGTTCCTGTCCTGACTTCTTTGATGATGAACTGTGATGTGGATGTGTAAGCCGATTAAACCCCTTTCCTCCTTCAGTTTCTTTGATCATGATGTTTCGTCACAGCAACAGTAACCCTAACAACTAGAACAACCTGCATCTTCAACTCTGACCTCTTATTAGAGTCAAGACGTATCCATGCAACTCTTCATAAGACTCTCACCATTGGCTAGCCACAAGGCTCTTCTATAGGATGGAGAGTGGTATGGCTCGCACCTTGACCTCCCTCAGGTCTCTCCTCCTTATCAGTGAAGATTTCTCAGGTAGAGCCCCATTATTTGCCACAGATCCTATTCTTGCCATTACTACATACTATATACCTTTTGTTTTTATTTTTACTTTTATCACCCCATAAAATATACACTTGGAATGGTCAGAGAAACACATGCTTCATTAATATGTTCTCAAAGTGAGGAGTAAATGAGTAAATAAATAACAGGAACCGTAAATTCCACATGGCTCCAGCAGGGCTTTTCTCTGGGCTTCCTCATCTTTATATAACAATACTGTACTGTCTAACTGGTTACCAAAAACCTAGACTCTGGATCCCTCACTGCTTCCTCACATCCAGAGGCTCACCAGCACACGTCCATTACACATCAAATACGTATCCCCTGAGTGTCCAGACCTACTTCAATTACTTTAGTGGAGTTACCATCATCTTTCAACTGAACTATTCCAAGACCTGAAGACTAGTCTCTTTCCCCCTTTCAAATCTGTTCCTCAAGTAGCAGCCAGAGTGACCTTCCTAGAAGCTAAAGTGGATGAGATCACTTCCTGACGGCCTCAGGATCCCTTCAGAATAAACTCAGGCTCTTCATCCTAGCTTAAATAACTCAGGATGACCTAAAGTTCCCTCTTCCTTCTGGATCAGTGGTTCGCAATCTGTGCATCACAACTCCCAAAAGACCACTGGAAAACACATACGTTTACATTACAACTCATAATAGTAGCAAAATTTCAGCTAAGAAGTAACAATGTAAATAATTCTACGTTCAGGGTCACCACAACATGGGGAACTGTATTAAAGAGTCATGGCATTTGGAAGGTTGAGAGTCAGTGTTCGATATCCTTAGTGTAATTCAGATTCAATGGCCTTACTTACACTGAAAGTATGAAAGAGGGGCTGGAGAGATGGCTCAAGGTTTAAGAGGGCTGATTGCTCTTCCAGAGGTTCTGAGTTCAATTCCCAGCAACCACATGGTGGCTCACAACCATCTGTAATGGGATCTGATGCCCTCTTCTGGTGTGTCTGAAGACAGCTGTAGTGTACTCACATACATAAAATAAATAATTTAAGAAAAGTGGTGAGAGCTCACTCCAGCCTGAGGGACTGTAGAATGGCTGATCCCTTTGTCATTCAGATCTCGACTCTAAAGTCCACTTTAACAGGTCATGCTTAACCATGCAGTCCAAACTAGTCATCCAATCTTCACAGGCCACATCATTTTATTCTAATTCTCTGCCAGGTCCTGATCATGACTTATCTATTTATGCATTTGCGATGATGACTTTCTCCGATAGAATTCCTGTGAGAGTAGCTGTGTGTGTGCTCTTACCTATTATTAAAACATGCATCAGAGGAAAAGGCAATGAGAAACCACTTGCTGGCTTGACGGTGGTGCTTACTTAACCAAAGAGGGACTGAGTAAGATATAGATGGGAGTAAACTGTTTTATAAAGTGTTTTCACATTTTATTTATTGTAATAACTTTGTCATATTTTTATGGGAATGAAAAGCCTAAGGAGCAATATGGTAGCTTGATTTTGTTTTGTTTTGTTAGTTCTTTCTGTTATTTGTTTGTTAAGACAGTCTCATGAAACCCAACATATTCAGCATGCAGCCAAGGATAGCCCTAAACTCTGGATCCTCCTATCTCCACTTCTGAAGTGCTAAGATTAAAGGCACAATGTAAGTGGCTTTCAATAAACATGCATTCTTTCTGAAGACTTCTAATTGTGATGACCTCAAGTTTTATACTTTTCATTTTTCCCAAATGATATAATTTCATATCTTAGGTTTTCTCTGCATTGATACAGATGGTCATGCCATTTTTTATCTTAATTCTATTTACATACTATATTAAATGTATTGGTTTACAAATGCAGAAACATCCTAGCATCCCTGAAATGAAGACCTCTAACATAGATATCAGCTCCCAATCAGACCATTCATTAGGCATTTACACTTTTTCTGGAGTGAATGATACTATACACCAGACCTTTCTTTATTGAATCATTTTGACATTCCTCTGAGTGGGAACTATTTTATAAGTAAAGAAATAAACTTTATTAATTTGTCATCTCACAAAAACAAACTAGATTAGTCTTAAGATCAGGTTTATTGGATGTAAGAGCCATGATTCTGTGACCTAATGCTATATTGTTTTTAAATATAGTCATATGCATGAGTATGGCCACTTTTAACACATGTCAATCTCCCTGTCAAATTTTTATGAGCCCAATTTTTTAAAAAATTTTATATAAGTATTTGGTAAACAAATAATGGGTGAATAGGAATATAAATGAAATATCTCCAGGATTAAGGGAAGGCTGTGGGTAGGAACTTACAACTATGACGGGTCCTTATTTTCATCAAAAGTCATATATTTGTATACACACACACATTCATTTCCATCTTCAAAAGACTTTCATCTGGCAAGAACTGTTGTTTTTCTTTGCACCTGAGGAAACTAACAGAGAGACTGAATATCTAATTATGATTAAACAGCTGACTGGAGAGAGATCGGGGATTTTAATTTAATCTTCTTGCTTCTAAAGCCAGTCAGTACTCATACCCTTATACTATAGGTCCTGAACTCTACACAGTTCTAAGAGGTTCAATAATTGTTTTTTGTTTGTTTTCTTTTTGTAGTATGGGTGGAACTGTGTAACTTTTGGCAATGGCTACAGGCATTCAATAGGTACACATCAAGTATGCTTGTCAACATCTTACTGTATACTTGACTGTTCATCTCAACAAAGAATAACCCAATCCAACGAGGGAATAGTGCTGAGGTTGATAAAACTTTGAATACCTCAAGAAATTTATGAGTAATGAAATGTCATTTTTGAAACAACCAAACTGCCTCAAAACCCACATAAATGGGTTCATGAAAGTTCTCTGAGACATCACAGAGGGAATGAAGGACACACGGTTGGGTAAATTAGTATGACATCAAGTAGCTCAGATATCACTGTAGGACAAGTTTACTCAATAAGTAGAACTTCCATAATGGAATGGAATAGAGTGACTCAACCTTCACTCATATGGTGGAAAGTTCTACCAACATATAGGCCAAGAGAATTACAGTATGATTCAGAAAACAGAGTGACTCAGGTTAAACTTCAAGGCCCAGAGAAAACTGTCAAAAGATGTCTGTGAAAAGCCAAGGTTAATATCATAACACAAAATGTAACATACTGAAGTGATGATCAAGACCTTTAATTCCCATAGAGGGGCTTCTGCTTTAGTTCCAGGAAAGTCTAGGGAGAGGCCAGGAAGCCTTGTTTTCTAACTCACCAAGGAAACAGTCTGCTATTGTTCTCTGTAGCTATTTCTTTTCCTTATTAATCTCTATTGTGTTCTTTTACCATTTCCTTCTCAGATATTCTGAAACTTGTTCATGGCCTACTATTTGCATTAGTTTGATATCTGAAAGAAGTAGGTCTGAGACTAAAGAAAAAATTAGCTTATCATAATTTACAATGTGTTCTCCATAGGGCTGACACCAGGATAAACATTTGAATGTTTATTCAAAGGAGCTTCCTTCTGCACATCATCCACACATCTTTCCCCAAACCATCCACAGCATCCTTGGCATCCCATGTGTCACCTACTTTTAAACAGCATACTCAGCCAATCTTTCTCCAACCTAACATCATCCAATATAGCTGATACCCAAACCTCTGCTCTGAACTAACTCTCCATATATTTTGTGCACTCTAAGAATGTCTGATGTCCTGTCTCTAAAATACCAAATTACATCGGTGCAAAATGCATATCCAAAACTATCTGGTTGCCTGAAAATCAAACCAAATTTGGAACAAGTATTTCCACGTGTACATGTATGTGTATGTACATATTCATGCATGTGTGTGTATGAAAATGCATAAATGTGTGTGTGCACATGCACATGTGCATTCACTAGTGGAGGCCAGAGGAAGCTGCTTTAATTTTTGAGACAGTGTATCTCACTGAGCCTGATTGGTTTGGATAGGTTGGTTGGCCAATGAGCTTCATGTGTCCAGGGAAGCCATCTTTGTGCCTCTAGCAGTGACTTGACAGATGAATGCTATCACATGAGGTCTTTTTGGTGGGTGCTGGGGATTTGAACTCAGGTCCTCGGACAGGCATTTTACCAAATGGGCCATCCCCAACCCTAGGAATATCAACATTAATATTACAATTAACATGCTATTTTTATAATTACACGAGGATCCCACAATGGATCATGAGCTACTTAAGTGGTAGACCTGGTTCTTCTTTTCAAAACAATAATTTAAAAAAAACAATAACAGCAACTCACATATAAGGACTTTATCTGTGCCCTGCTCTGTGCATCTTTGCACAGATTACCTCTACGAAGCAGATACTATAATGGCCATTTTCTCGCCCTGATGCTCAGAGACATTATGTACCTTGCTGAATCACACAGACTTTGCAGGTGGCAGAATGAGACTCAGGCTTAAGAAGCTGGACTGCACAGTCCTTATTCTTAGGTAGTGTTCCTCAATGCCTCCATGGATCAACAAACATACAAAGTGTGCATTAGAAAGGCACTTGCCAGACCATCCCAAATAAAGAGATCCCAGAACAGTGCCTGTCAAAACTGATCAATTTATCCAAAGAAAAGTCCAACGATACAGAAGCCTCCGTGATGGCGCTTACTGGCATTCCAGGTGTCATCCTGAGGCAGCCAGAGACTTAAGAGAAAACCAAAGGGACTCTCAGAACATGAAGTTCAGGCAATAATGGTGTACTGAACATCATCAATTCATCACTTACCAAAGGCATGTCATGACTCATGTTAACAGGAGAAATGGTATGAGGACACACTGAGCCCTCTATAACTGTTCTGCAATCTATAACTAGCCTAATGTGAAAAGTCTTCAATAATCTCTCTCTCCCCATCTCTCTCCCTCTCTCTCTCTCCCTCTCCCTCTCTCTCAAGTAGTCTCTTAAGATATGAGTGGCATTTTTTATTTTCATTTCTTTTCCTTTTTCTTCTTTAGAAGTGGCTTTTTGAACAGCCATGTTGGCACACGCCTTTCATCCCAGCACTTGGGAGGCAGAAGCAGGTAGTTCCTGTGAATTCAAGGTCAGCCTGGTCTACTGAACTCCAGGACAGCCAGCCAGGGCTTTTACTCAGAGAAAAAAAAAGGAACCTGTCTCAAAAATTTTGACCCCTAAATTTTGATATGCATGCTAACTATGTGAGAATTCTGTTAAATGCGATTTTAATCATGGCTCCATAATTTCCGATCAGCCCAGGTGCTCTGGTGCAGCTGATGATGCCAGGACACGGGTCACACTTCCAAGTTGGCAGCTTTTAAACACATAATAGTATTGCCAAGTGCATTTAAATCATTTGTATGTGTGAAGGGGTTATTCTCATGCAGTAGTAGTCTTATAGAATTCTTTCCAAGGTAATTCTGCTAGAAAATCCTGAAACACTGGCCACAGAAACCAGACACTGTTAATAGCTTTCTTTATTTTTTTTTTTCCAAGACAGGGTTTCTCTGTGTAGCCCTGGCTATCCTGGAACACATTCTGTAGACCAGTCTGGCCTCGAACTCAGAAATCCTCCTGCCTCTGCTTCCCAAGTGCTGGGATGAAAAGTGTGCGCCACCACTGTCTGGCTTGTTAATAGCTTTCATTTCAGTGCAAATATTATGTCTTAAACTCCATTCCCAGAAGAATCCAGTCTTATCCCAAATCCATGCATCCCCCAAAGCTCTGTGTATACAGCTGCCTTAAGGAAGAGTGTTAACCAAGACAGATGTTGAAATATCCATAGTACTTCACCACTTTGTGCCCATCAGCATCCAGTGATTGTACCATAAAGTAGTAGGTCACCATCATCCCTAATCTCTAGAGCGGTGGTCCTCAACCTTCCTAAGGCTGCAACCCTTTAATACAGCTCCTCATGTTGTGGGGACCCGTCAACTATAATATTATTTTTGTTAGTACTTCATAATTAATTTTGCTACATTTGCTATCATAATGTAAATATCTGTGTTTTCTGATAGTCTTAGGTGCTTGCTGTGAAAGGGTCATTCACCCCTCTGAAAGGGGTTGTCAACCACAGGTTGGGTACCACAATTCTAAAGGACCAATAATGCAGCATAAAACCCACTCTGCTGAGTTAATTATCCAGTGCTCAAACCTGAAAAACTTATTCAGGATTTAACTAGTTGGGGAAAAGTTACAGGCGGTTTGTGTAGGAATCCCGCACTCACCGTTTTCCTCATGGCAGTAGTCAAACCCTGCTACGCTGCACCTCCGAAACACCATCTTATTCTCAGTAAGGGTTCCCGTCTTATCAGAAAAGAGGTATTGAATTTGCCCAAGGTCCTCAGTGATGTTCAGAGCTCGGCACTGGATGGTAGAATCCATTTTCTCATTGTAGAAGTCTATGTCGCTCTGGATGAAATAGATCTGCCCAAGCTTCACAATCTCGATGGACACGTAGAGAGAAATGGGGATCAAGACCTAAGGAAGTGCAAATAATTTCAAAGGATTAAAGACAGTGCAGTCTGGTGACTATAGTGAGATGAAGGGCAACGGTAAGCCTTCTCTGCTAAGCGCGGGCAGAAATTACCTGCAGCAAGATGATCATTGTCCAGAACACATAGAATCCGGTCAGCACGGGTGATACGACACGTCCGTCCGGCTCAGGGATGTTAAAAAAGAGCATGTTTTCATACCTGCTCAGCCATATGCCGTGACCTTTAAGAAGCACACAGACACCAAAAGGATGCTACAGAGAGAGCATGTAAATAGAGAACCACACCCCTTAGAAAAAAAACAGATGTTTGCTTTGAATACTAATTTTAAAACAAGCTCAAACTCAAAGGGCTACTCAGTCTCTTGTCTTTGATTCTCTCTCTGTCTCTCTATCTCTCTGTCTCTCTGTCTCTGTCTGTCTCTGTCTCTCTCTAAGGGCTACTCAGTCTCTCATCCTTGATTCATTCTCTCTCTCTCTAAATCTCTCTCTCTAAATCTCTTCCCAGGTCTCCAGTACTGAGGCAAAGCATAAGTGGATACACTCAACATTGGTGCTCATCATATAAAGGATAAAAGAAGAAAACATTCAGGAAAAATTAACAAACAAAACTCTCTTATGAAAACCAAACATGGGGGCTGGTGAGATGGCTCAGTGGGTAAGAGCACTGACTGCTCTTCTGAAGGTCCTGAGTTCGAGTCCCAGCAACCACATGGTGCTCACAACCACCTATAATGAGATGGGACGTCCTCTTCTGGTGTGTCTGAAGACAGCTACAGTGAATTACGCTGGAGCGAGCGGGCCAGCAGAGGTCCTGAGTTCAACAGCAGCCACACACATGATGGCTCACGGCCATCTGTACAGCTACAGTGTACTCATACACATAAAATAAATAAATAAAAATAAAAAAAGAAAACCAAACATGGATATTATTTTGGAAAAAGTAGAATAAAGTGATACCAACAAGATATTAGATAAATGAATTTTACCCACCCAGTGCACCAGTTAAACACATGACGATCAGAAGTAGGACACACCAGAGGACGTCTGTATTTGCTCTTCTCTCTAACTTACTGCGCTTATACCGTGGCCCACTGTTGTTGAGCATTGCTTTGGTTTCATGACCTGCATAGAAAGCACAGTACATCTGAAAATGCATAGCACACAGGCAAGTAGCAGGCATCCCTGTTAACAAAATCTCTCTGGCTACCCATCCAATCAAACATGGCTGCATAACAGTTTGATCGGTTCGTGTGGTTCTTTTTGGAGAACCAGGATCTGTGAGGTTAAGTTCATCTAGACACAGTTTACCTTCTCTAGATTCCATCTTGAGGAAATGAAGAACGTTAACTCATAGGAGGCAGTGAGGAGGTCACAGTAAAGGGAGGAGCAGAACGAACCTGCATAGACCACGATGCCCACAACAGCCTCTGTGTTTCTGATGGTGCACCCTCGGAGCAATAAATTCTCTTTGCTGAGGCCCACACGTTCTTTATTGGAATGTTCCCTGCAAGAAAGGCAGCATGTAGGTTTATTTTTAAATGGCAAAAGTGGGGAGGTAAAATAAGAGTCTGGAATGTTCTATACCCTGTGTGGTAAGTTTGACAGCTCATAGGGAGGCTTCAACTCTCTGGCCCACTTGCTTCTGCTGTTGTAATGACCTGCTGTGCTAGGGAAAAGCTGCCACAAGCTGCAAATTCCTGTTATTTCTAGAAGTTACTGTTTGTCACATTCTATTACTACAAGAACTCAAAAGTACTCTAATTTAAGATCCTGGCTTGCTAGAACACACTCTATTTGGAGAACTTAGTTGATGAGGGAGACAGTCTTGATTTAGAAAAGTAGTCCTTTTGACTTGGCTGAAATTAAGAATCCTGCTGGGCGCTGACAATGGGTGGCTGCTCAGGCCATTCGATGAAAGACTGATGAGAAATTGCATCATCAGAGGTGAAGGCTAACCACCACCAGAGGCCTCCTGGCTTACAGGAAAGGGGGTGAGGGCCCTAGATTCTTTATCAGAGAATTCTAACCCAAAGTCTGTGGCATCTGAGGCTCTGTGAGGCCTCCAGAATCACGGGCAATATTTTGTTTGTATGTATGTATATATGTGTACGTATATATACTATTTTTAGAGACAGAATCTGATTCGTTCAACAGATTCTGCCTAAGGACAACTGACAAAGTAAAAGAGCCAGAGAAACAAGGTAAGCCTCACTTAGAAGGAGGCAGCTGGCCAAATGTGGTAAGTGTTTCCAGGAAAGGTAGCATGGCTTACTCAGAGAATGAATGGTATAGGAGACAGAGAGGAGAGGGCCATGCTCAACACGAAGGAAAGGCAATCCTCTCACGCTGGAATGGGGAAAATGACCCCATCTCTTGGGATAGGAAGACTGGAAACTAAATGTAATGTATCAAACTTACTTTGGTGCAGTTTTGATTAAGACAATTATGATAAAATATTGTTTTCAACCAGGAAGAAAAATGTGAACAAATCCCTGATATGAGATGAGATTAAGGATTAGTTTCGCTTCTTCTCCGGTGTGATAATCCTTTATGTTTTTTAGACTGTCTTCATCTGCTCTGGGTATACGGTGATGAATTCACAGGGAAGTTCTGTGTCACGGGGCTGGGGAGGAAGTGGGAGAGGTGGCTCCGAGGTAGTACCATGGTGAGATGGCACTGCTGGGGGACAGTCTGAATGTTCCTGACACTTTCCCTTCCACTTTTACACACTTGGAAACTTGTGTAATAACCCGTTTCAAAATTATCAAAGAAGTAATCACTTAAGTAAACTATGTTAAGAGTATGGGGCAAAATCAGTGAAATAGCTAAAAAAACAAGCAAGAATGACCTTTCACACAGTGTGGGAAAGTCCCCTTAATTTTATCATTAAATGTTGATGGCTTTCTAAGCAATAATCATTGATCTATAAGCAGCTGTTGTTTCTTACTTAAGTGAAATTTGTCAATAAATCTAGCACCCTGACTCTCTGGATCTGCAAAGAAAATAAAGTAAAAACCCACAGAAGTTTGATATTGAGAAGAAAAAGCAAACAAATGAGGATAGATCCTGGATTGCCCCTCCTCATCCATGCAATGAGAACAATTAAAAATTAGCTATTGTTATTCTTCAACATTTTATATGTATGAAGAATCATAAAAATGAATGACTTTGTTCATTAATTTCTATTTGTATAAAATTTTCAAGAAGTAAAAAAACTTAAAAATTTAAAAAGGAAAAAGGAAAAAGAAAAAAAAGGGAAAGAGGTTGGCCATTTTACTCCTAGTTTTACAAACCTTATTCTAGCTGAGATCTAGACTTCTGTGCAGAGAGATGTCACTTCAAGAGGCAACCCTGAACTTAACCTAACTCACCCCCCTCCCTGAGCTTATTCATTTTACTTTGGAGGGATGGCTGAGAGTCTGAGCCACACATTCACTATCAAACCTAGGCTGGCTTTGAACTTGTGCCAATCCTCTAGTCACAGCCTCCAACGTGATGGGTTTACAATGCTGATTTTATAGAGAAGAAAGTTAAGGCTAAGAATTCATATTTATAAGTGGCATATGTAGATGTGCACAAGCCAGTTCTCACTGATGTAACATTTGTGCAGGATCCTTGCAGCAGGGAGGTAAAACATAAAAACATCACTTCTAGAGTTATTATCTAGGATCAGTTTTCCTCCCTAGAAGCCATAATTTCATCATTAGTTAATGAGAAACATTAGTTTTTCCTGAATCTCTTGGTATACTTGAAATGACCAGGTAATGGAATCAGGACAACTTTGGTCTTTAAAAACGGGAAATAAGGTGGAAAATTTTCTCTTCCTGTCTATTTTTCCTTGTTAAAAAATAAACTTAATGAGTATAATAAGTTGGCTCAGAGTCATAAAATAAGTATCAGAAGCCAAGTTTGGGACTGGGAAAGACCTCAAATTATAGGTGTGATTTCTAAGTGTTGAAACTGAATATTACTATGACTTCCCAAACTCTAAGACAAGCTTCCAAGTCAGCGACTAACCCTTTCCACCCAGAATTGCACTCCTGCTACTGTAACTCCCACAGAGGGGACAGACCATCCTATTGTGCCTGCACAAATCCCTCCTTCCAGATTTTAATATCTTCTGGGCCTAACATGGAGCTCATGCAGATGGGCGTGGAGTTCGTATCTATCATCTCAAGTTAAGACAGAGGAACAAATTAAAGGCAGGCCCCTGGGCTACAGAGCAAACTCAAGGCTGGTCTAAGCTACACAGACCCATAAGACACTCTTATACTGTAGGAAGCGATTCTAGGAATACCTTTAGAGGGTTTTATTGTTTGGATTATTTTATAATACATGCAGATGAGCATTTATTAAATGACTTAGGTATACCAAATTATAGAGGGCCAAACTTGCAGCCTCTAATGAGCTACACAAAAACTGTTACTGAACTAAGTACACGTCCTTTCAAGCCCACAAAACTCAGTTCCACGTCACTCACAGGAAGCCGCGGAATCTGCTGAGGTCATTGTTTGGACTTTCACATTCTATCCTACTGGAAAACTTCTCAGGATCAACTTCAGAGTCCTAAAAATATTTAAAGAAAAAAAATCACAGAAGAAAAAAATTTAAGATTAAATCTTGGTATTTAAACATGGTCTCGTTTTGATCAATTCTTAATACATACAATAATTAAGGCAAACACACACACACACACACACACACACACGGCCTCAGGAGCATATGTCGTGACTCTCTTAGCATGAAGAGAGAATCCATAACAGGGTCGGCAGGACCTTAGGGTGCGGCTATGGCTTCCACAGAAACAGAGGGGCATTTGGGTTGGTTGGTCTGTTTTTTCACATTATCACATGATACAAGTTTCATGTTGAAATGCACGCAGGGTTCCACATCAGAACTTCCACTCACAGAGCAAACATTAGTATCATAAGCCATGGAAATATTTTGTTGTTGCCTAAAACCCAGATTCAGAGCCTGGGGAAATACTCACTCCGAGCACATGATCATTCGATCTCAGCCAAAGTTCACGAATAAAATTTCCAAGCAAGCAGAGAATCACCATCTCTCAAAATTCTCTCATGGAGCACACAGAAACTTTTAGAATTCTGTTAGGAAACCAGTGCTGATTGTAAGCAAGGTGTCTTTAAAAACACTGTCTGGGTCTGGAGAGATGGCTCAGTGGTTAGGAGCACTGGCTGCTATACCAAAGGACCAAAGTTCAATTCCCAGCACCCACATGGCAGCTCACAGCAGTCTGTAACTCCAGCTCCAGGAGATCCAACACCCTCACATAGACACACATGCAGGCAAGACATCACTGTACATAAAAACAAAAACAAAAACAAAAGCAAAACACTGTCCGCAGGACATGGCTTCATTAAGAAGTCACCAGCGCAGACATGGATGGCTCATGAGAGACATGGATGCTCACGCATGTAATTCCAGCACTTAATTTGCTGTGAGTTTAGAGCCAGCTGGGGCTATTATGTAGTGAAGATCAGGCTGGCCTGGACTACAGATACTTTTATAATTCTTCTCAGGGAAATGTGAGGAGAAACAGAGAAAGAAAGTTTGGATATAGCTATTCGAGTATTATTTTTATATCACTGTAGCAAATACAGAAAACATGAATTATATGATATGATTTGATTTGTTGCTAATCCCTATCGAATTCCTTTGATTTACCAGCATCTATGCTATGTACTTTAACTTTGTTAAATAATTTCTTTTTCACAATCCACTGAGGCCGGTGCTACAATCTGGCTTAGCAACAGCGGAAGATGCACAGAGGACCAATAGTTTGCCCAAGTTCTCATTACAAGCTTTAAATGACGAGGGAGTGACTGTGCTCATGTGGAACTGAACCTATAAGCGTGCTAACTGACAGCAGCCTAATGTGTCTGTTAGGGCCAAGATAGAAAGCTAAGTTATGCGAGACGTTGTCAGAGTCCTAGCAGGAGGGCTGCTTATGAAAGTGGCAAAGACATGGAGCTCAGAGGCGGCTGAACCACAGGGCAATCTGCAATTAAGATCCAGAGATAGAAAAGGGCTTTGATACAAGGAAAAATACTAAGGTACCAGGAGGCTGATACAGTTTATTTATTCCTATAAGATGAAGAAATTCCAACTTAATGGCCCTTCAGGTTTTCAGGTTTAAAAAAATGGCAATTAAATTTAAAAATGTTTTATCTTATGTGTTTCTAGACAGAAAAAGGAAAGTGATGTTTAGCTATGTGCATGGAGTTTGGCCCGCGTCAAAACAACGATGACAAGAAAGAGACACCATTTCAACATTAACATGAGGAGAAACTCAGTCATCATGTTTACAAGAGCATCACTTTGTGGATAAAAAGACATAAAGCAACCAGTGGCAGATCGAAGATTTACTTACTCAAATTTCTATCAGTCTCACTTCCCTTACAGCCTAGAGGACTGTGGCATGAGAAACCATGGAGGTTTTTTTTTAAAGCTTTGGAATATAGGTAATTAGGCATTTTAGGAACAGTGATGAAAACACAAAATATAAGACCCTAAGAGTAAGAAAATGAGATTGTCCCATGATTATTTCTCTTGCGGATGAACTCAGTTGGGCTCCTCTACTGTTGCACCAAACAACCTGACAGCAGGGTCAGAGACTGTGAACTCTCAAGTCACGTTCATCCTATCATCTAGGAAATGGAACATGCGTCTACTGGGAGCTGAAAATGGATTGAGCCTTCTGTAGTTCTATTTAGTCAGTAGTAAAAATTAAATTAAAAATCTCTTTATCCAGAAAAAAAAAAGAGGCCAGACCTTTCCTGAGGAAGAAGGAGCATTCAGAGCCCTCCAGCTGAGAAGACAGACAAGGCTCACCTGCTCTGCATAGCCACGCACCACCTGCCTCTGCTTTAAGTTGCTCTCTCCATCAAGGCCAGAAGTCTCAATGTGGCAGATCCCATCTGGGTCTGTGGAAAAGAGTAAGACCATGTCTGCAGGGATGATCTCATTGCAGGACAGGCGGATAAAGTCCCCGACGGTGACGTTTTTCCAGCAACAGTCAACATACTTTTTTTCTTTCCTAAAATTGAATGGAAAAAAATATATACTTAAAAAAAAGAGGGGGGAGGCCTGGAGAGACAGCTCAGCAGTTCAGAGCACTGGTTGCTCTTCCAGAGGTTCTGAGTTCAATTCTCAGCAATCACATGGTGGCTTACAACCACCTGTAATGGGATGTGATATCCTCTTCTGGTGTGTCTGAAGACAGCTACTATGTACTCATATATATAAAATAAATAAATAAATCTTTCAAAAAAAAGTAGTAAGAGGAAACAAAATTATTTCTTAAAATCTTAGTGTGTAATTTATGTATTTTTGTGTATTAAATGCTAAATAAGACACTATAGAATTGTAGGGCCAAAATATCACAAAGGCTTATTTGGAAAACTTGGTTGTTAAGTTGCTAAAACATAATAACCTAGTTACTAAGTCATTTAAATATAAAGCTGACACTTCAAGGCACCCACTGTGGGATTATTTGAGCTCTTAAGCTATTTGAATGCAAGTCTAAGACAGAATTATAATTAACATTACGTGAATATATTGGTATGTAGAACAGTTCTTGCATGTGATTCTGTGATGAGCTAACAAGGATCTAAAACTGACACAAGACACATTATCAGATCTCAGAGAGCCCTGTGACACTCACTATACTGGATAATTAAGGACAACTCACACATAATATTTAAAAACAATTCTTTTCTACCATATTATCACCTTTAATTCTCACTCAATAGAAATACAAGCAGCCTTCCAGATCTGAGGATTCCAGTAACTGCAATTCGAAAATATTTGAAAAGAAAAACATGTACAAAGCATGTAGAGATTTCTCTTCCTGCTATCATTTCCTGAAGAAATGCATATAGCAACTATTGACATCTCTTTTACATTGTATTTAGTATTGTAAGTATTTAAAGATTAGCTAAAGTGCACAGGAAAACAGGCATAAGAAAAAAGCTGGTGCATGATAGATGTATAAGGGATGTGGGCATCTCTGTCCATCTCCTGTGCACCCCCACCATTTTCCTCAACACTGCACGTGAGATTACTCCTGACTCTGCAGCACCTGACACTTGCATAAAGAACTATCACTTTCAAAAATACTGTTTCGAATTCTACCCTTTTTATAATATTTTATTATATGTTAACATTTTTAGTTAGTGTTTGTATACATGTACACTGGGCATGGTAGCACACACTTGCAACTCCAACATTCAAGAGGCTAAGGTCTCAAAGCTAAACAAACAAACAAATAAATAAGTTGCAAAGCTACTTATTTTCCATTATAATTTTAAAGATGGAATTTGTATTCACTCCAAAGAATCCTGAAAGTTACTTATAAACTAATCTAAGTTGTATGATATATTAAAAGTCATTAATTCATGAGATTAACTGGAAATGTGACCCTAGATTACTTAAATAGCTTCTGCTATGCAAGCTACATCAGCAACATAAAGAACTGCTAAGCTTGAAGGGATAAATAAGTGTAAATGAGCTTTACAGATGCCAAGTACACAATGTCAAATCTAACTAGGAGAAATCTTTGATTATCTTAAGGATGTGTTAATCTACAGAGAAAGGCAAATCAATAATTTACTTTGTTTTTTTTTTCTAAAATTCTCCCTAGTGTCTATGCATACTATTGAATTTTTCCATGAAGAGAAGTAACAGAAATTTTTCACAAAAGGTAGAGGTTTACCTATATGCCACACATACCTAGGAAAAGGTAATCCATTCTACAGAAAATGGAGTCACTACAGTTCACAAAAAAGGGGGATCCCTGCTCATTTCTGTATCAGAGTAATGGACTACTGAGCAGCAGCCTAGTTAGTGGTTGGATAGACAAGAGACCAATGGAGAGTTACTGAAATAATTCAAAGGAGGGATGAGAACGCTCAGAGTTAACGCTGTAGCAGGAGAGGCGAATAAAAGATTAAAGGAAAACATATTTAGGTACCAGAGAAAGCCATTTCCTGACTTGTTACATGTAAGCAACTTCAAAGATGACAGAATGGTTCCTAATTTGCATGACAGGGTGATAGATGATGCCTTTGGTTGTGTCCCAGATTTTAGAAGCAACTACTTACAGCTGAGAAAGGGGAGCAAGTTCATTTTAAGAAGTTGTATGTGTCGGGCGGGTGAGATGGCTCAGCAGGTAAGAGCACTGACTGATCTTCCAAAGGTCCTGAGTTCAAACCCCAACAACCACATGGTGGCTCACAACTACCTGTAATGAGACCTGATGCCCTTTTTCTGGTGTGTCTGAAGACAGTTACAGTATAATAATAAATAAATCTTTTTTAAAAAAAGAATTCTTTAAAAAAAAAAAGAAGTTTTATACGATGTGAATTGGGTAGCAGAGGTGCTTAGCAAGCATAAAATTCGTATCCAGATATTGTGTGTGAAGACAAGAATGTGGAAGCCCTTGGTACATAAAAAGGCAACTGGCAAAACAGGCAAAGAAGATACAAGAGTCCTTAGGGGGGAAAGAAACTTTAAGAAGAGAGTGAAAGGACAGGCAAAGGGAAGTGATGTCATAAAAAACCAAAGGTGGAGAAAATTTCAAAGAGGACATGATGCCAGTCCACACCTACAAAGGAACCTTGTCTAATGAGGACCAACATGCCTATGGCATTTGCTCATCAGGGTGTCTGATGGCCTTCTAGAAAGGGTGATCACACGAAATCTGCTGAGAGGAAGAATGAAGGAGTAACTAACATCCCAACACAGTGATACTTAAAGGTCAGGAAAGATCCAGGACTCCTCAGGGCATTCGTGGTAGCCACTATTTGTTTAAACCTTTTTATTGTATGAGTAAGTGGTCCTCCTAAAGCCCAGGGGTGGGT
>NW_022196905.1:65036410-65049230 GCF_008632895.1 Mastomys coucha | reverse complement strand
CCGCTCATGATACTGCTGGAAGGTGATTTCACACTTAAGAGCTGAGGGCTCTTGGGAAGGAGGTGTGTCGTTTGGGGAGTGCGCTTGAAGGGACTCTGGTCCTTTGTCTTCTTTCTTGGCTTCCTGGTTGTTCAGAGGTGAGCCGTTTTCTCGGTCCTGTGAATTTGACATGACGAGCTGCATCAGCAAAAGCAATGAGGAGAGTCGGCCATGGATGGATGGATGCTTTCCAATTGTAAGTCAAAAGAATCCTCCATCTTTTAAGGAAGATTATCAGGCATTTTCTTATAGTAACGCAAACCTGGCCAAAGGGAAGACTGACCATGCCAATCACATAGAAAATACCCAAGTTTGTTTAATAACTGTGTCTTATGAAAACCTTATGAACAGCTTCTACCTTCTACCTTAAAGGCAATCTAAAGAAAGTCATGTTTCTGTATTAGTTCATTCTAAGTCGTGGTATTACAGGGCTTAAATGTTCAATTTCTACAGTATTGTTTGTTATTTTTATATGGCATTTATCTACAGACATTAACTACTTTGTGACAAGCCAGATATTATGAATATGAAACCAATTTTCTGCATGGAAGTGTCAACCCTCTTCTTCCAAAAATTTGCTCCATTTAATAGCTCCATACTTTCATCCTAAATTTTCTGAGAAGTATTTTCTTCAATAACATTTTTAATATTCTATGGTCATTTAAATTAGCATATGTAAATTAACATGGTATGGCTTCGGAGCCTATTTTTATTTCTTTTTATCTTTATTGTTCCAAGGACGATTTGGGGGAGAAAACATAATAAACATTATTTCTTCCATAGCTCTAAGCAAAAATAAATTGCCCAGAATATTGGTAAAATGATATAAAGTAACCCAGTCTCTCATAAAATGAAGTAATGAAGTGATAAAATGGATATTAATAGACTAGACTAGTATATTTCATCAATAAATGTAGATGAAACTTATCTAGAAGTACCCCAGAGAGGCTCTACCAGATCTCTCAGTGGGCAGTTAACATCTAGGAAACAGAGCAGTGCTATTACACAGTCTCATATGCTAATTAAATGACTTGCCCATGTGCCAAGAAGCCCTCTTGCTAAGTGCCATTCACCTGTCTTCATAATACTGGTGGCTAACCTGTGCTTAGCTCTTAGAATACACTCAGCATGGTGTTTGCTGGTGTATCATTATATTCACGATGAAATAAATTGGACATTAGCTATCTTATGTGATCTGCCCAAGGCTACAGAGATAATAAGTGGGGGAAAATCAAGATTATAACTTTTTAGAAAAATACAGACATCAAAGACAACTTACTGCCTGTAAACTAGTTGTAAACGGCCACAAATATTTACACATTTAACAATCTGTATGCAAAATGCATATACACATACATATTATACACAGATACACCTATATACTGTCTTTCCTTTTTGCTGAGTTTGGTATTATGTGGGTCTAAGTGTCTAAGTCCGGATTTTGTCACTATGTGATGATTGTGATATTTGATTTCTTCCAGCTAGGGTCCAAATGTCAGCACAGTCTAGCATGCCACTTCTTTATCCCTAGCATTTCCTAAGTACTCAAGGGTTAATGCATGACTCGTGGAACTGGAACACATGCTCTGCGGCTTTCAACTACAAATCAGAAACTTTTACTCTAAAAATATCTTAATATTTGGTATCAGGGGTTTTTTTGTGTGTGTGTTTGTGTGTTGACTTGTGTTGGTTTGGTTTCCTTCATAAATAGCATAAAAATTAGAATTATTTTTCACTATTCAAGCTAATCTCACATCATCTTACAATGATGAAAAATAAATTATTGTCCTTGTTTCTCAATAGATCTCTACACAAATGTTGTGAAAGCTACTGAAGAAGTCTAATTATGAACATCATTCACAATCCTCCAGGCTTTAGCCTGAATGCCACATCTTCAAACAAGTTTCCCTTAAACTTCTTTATGATTCTAAGAGTGAGGACAAGTTGTCGTGAGCCATGCTGTTTACTAAGTATTAACTTACATTTAAAAAGAAGCACCCAGGAGCTGCATATCATGAACATCCCGGTTCAAAACGCACCTTATCCGAGTTCACCCAGGACTTTCTCTTTACGTACTGTGAATGACAGTATGCAACAGAGCAGATAGGTTCCAGCATAAACAAACCCTTTCCTACGGATGCCTTCGCTATTGTTGCAAATAGGATGCCTTGAGTTTTACGCACAAAAAGGATCCTATTCTTTCTTCACAACCCTTTTCTCCATAGGTAGCTCTTAACTTCTCATACACCATACAACGTTTTCTATCTACTCCAGTTGTTTGTCCCTTCTTTTGACTCTTATCCTGGTTCTCATATCCAGGCTGGCAATGACCTTGCTGAGATCATGGTGGGGGTCACTGCGCCCAGCTCTCAGTCCGGGGCAAATCGTTTCAGAAGGTTTTGCTTTTGTTTTTGTCAAGTCCTTGATTGACAGTGGCTTTCGGTTCCCCTCCATGACCTCGATTAAATTCACTGAAGGATTTTAAGAAATGTTAATTAAAATCGGTAATAACAACTATGGTTATGGCTTAGTGGAAGACCACTTGACTAATGTGTAAAAGATCATGAAGTCCTAAATTCAATCCCTGGTACCAGGAGAGGTAAAAATAAAACACAAACAATAACGACATCCCATCAGTACAAAAAGGGTCCTGATCAAACCTAATGGGAGGAAGACTAACGTGCTCATAAACAATATAGTACACTCCCTGGGGACACCCCATCCACTTACCTACTGTAAACTTTGGTTATTAAGTTGTTGATCTGCTTGTCGATTTTGTATTTGCGGTAGTCTTCCAAGCCATCTTTAATTGCAATAATTGTGAGGACCACCACCAGAGGCAGCATGGTGATTTCCTTTTGGAAGGCTTCTACCAAAGGCACCCAGTTCAGGACCACGAGGAACAGGAAATATAAATTGGCAGCCCTGCAAGCCAAGCACACACAGGGAGGTTTTCATGGGACATACAAGAGCTGAAATCAAAGATGCAAGGACATTGTTTTCTGTGCTCTTGAAAAAGTCAGTATTGGCTGATTTTACAAGGCACAGAAAAGGGAGTTAACTAAATCTAGCAAATATAAAAGTATTAATATCTATCCAGGACATTTAGCTTGGATCATATTTGAATAAATGTAAGATTTTTTTTCTCATAAAGTATGCAATAGTGAACATCTGAATGGGACAGTCTTGAGTTATATAATGCATGGTGAAAAAGGAAGTACATTTCTCTTTAAAAGTTAAAAACAGACATTCTGAAACAACACATTAAATTCAAACCAGGCTCAAAGCAAGCAGGGGTACCTGAGATTTTCTCTCCTTGAGACTTTGTTTCTTTCCACACTATTCAGAACCAAGGTGATCAGGAAACTCTTCCATCCCCAAAACTTCACTCTATTATATATTCAAATTAAACACACACACACACACACACACCAATGACAGAACACAGTCCTGCACAGTTATCAGGGATTTTCCTTTTGCCCTCGGGCGTGAAACTTCTTAAAAGGAAAATCTACTCAAATGTCTCCTCCATCATGTCCAATTCATTTTGTTCTGAACTTTTTTTTCCTTAACTGTATATGTTAGATCTATGGCTCTGATTATTTTGACATGGATCACATCCAGGCCCACAGCTCAAGAGAGCACTGTACACGTTGGAGTTAAGAAACATAAACGCCTGTGGCCCTTAAGGTTATTAATCTCACAAACTCATACCGGCACTTTAAACAGAACCACTACTCAGGAAATGTCCACAGAACCTATGAAATACAGATGAGAATCTCTGGACTCAGCCAGCAGCTCAGCATTTCCAAAACAAGGAAGTGGACAGCCCAGCTGCTTTTTGGTCCTCGCTTCCCTTTTCCTGGGAAGTTTTGTAATCATCACACTCATCGTGTTCATCTAAATGTTCTTCTCTTCCACTTACCTCTCTAAAGCCGTCCGTAGTATCTGTTTGTAGCCTATCCTTCCCATCATTCCCACGCTGTCATAAGCATGGGTCTCCATGACAACTCATCAGCTTCCAAAAGGCTCTCTTTGTCTCCAGTTTGTCTCTAAGTCCCCCCCCTCACTGGCTCCAAGCATGTTTTTCTCCTCCATAGAACCTGCCTGTGTCCAACATTATTTCCTATGGTTCCCCAACACAGATACTAGGTATCATGGAGAGGAGGCCTCCCAGGCTGCGCGTGAGTCTTCTATGCAGAGGTCTTTGTGTTCTCACTACCATTCCTTCCTCCACATTAATATGCTTTGCCCATTCCTGGGCAGAGGAGATCCCACCCTCCATAATTAAAATGAGCACCATATCCCCTTCTATTGTTCCATCTCATAGAATGATTTCTCTTGGAGGCTTCTGCTCTGACGGATAGCACTTTAGAATGACTGCCAGCCCACTGTGTGTCCTCCCACTGCTTCTACAGCTATCTGGATAAAGCTACAGAATCTGTGAGGAGAGTTTAGCAAGCTATACTTGTGTTTTCTTCACTGTCCAAGATCTCAAGTAAGCTCCAGGAAATGCCTGCTAAACTGAATTACACCATTGCTTTACATAATAGCATCATGTTACATTTGCTTAAGAGTCCCGTTCTTTCTCTTATTATCAAGTAAGAAAAATCTGCGATGAAAGTGCAACGTGGCTTAGTAGAAAGGACACCGAAGCATGAGGGAGGAGGCCCAGCCAGGGTCATGGCATCTGTTCTGTTGCTTATAACAGGGGTGGCATTGGCTGAGCCACAGAAGGGGTTCCTATAAGAGGATGATACAAGGATAACAGCATCTTTCACAAATAGAAGACATCCTTTTAACTGTACAGAACTGTGTGACCTTATGGCAACCCCACTCCAGCCTGGACTTGAATCTAACTTGACTTGGATGACTTTATCTCTCTCTCTCTATATGTGTGTGTGTGTGTGTGTGTGTGTGTGTGTGTGTGTGTGTGTGTGTGTATGTGTGTGTAAGCATTAAGCATATATGTATATATGGGGAAATGGGGATTTGGTAGGAGTATCAAGTAGAAGAATGAAGACCATTTGAGACTCCGCTTTCTCTAAAAGGACCACAGTACCTGTGAAACTGTTCAAATAAGTTTCTTGGCACAAAGTTCAGAAGTGTGTACTTCGTCGTCCGTATCCGGTTATTCACGTAGGTTCCAGAAAACCTTTCGTACTCATCTTTGAAGCACTGAAGGTGAGGAATAACAACACGGTGCTTTCCAGCGGGTCTGGGGTTCTGGGAACACTTGCCCCCACAGGCCAGCAGTGAGGAGTAGTTGTACGGTCTCTCATCTTCACCCTGGGTTCTCCCATTCATCAGCCGACGCCAGTGATGTCTGGCCCACTGAAGAAACTCAGTCATGTCCAAGACGCAGGGAGACCCGGCTGGTACAGGTGACCTAGCAAACAAAAACACACTTCCTGTAAGCCTCTGAAAACCTGTAAAGGGTGCACAGTCTTCTCTTTCTAGACCAGACGAATATGTGGCCTCGTTCTCCTACATGTAACAGGCAGTGATACGTGCACAGCGTATCACTGTTACATCTTTTAAACCAAGTCCTTGTTAAAGCATGCCCCTTCCTCCTCAGGAGCCAGGCATCTGATGATCTAGGCAATGAAAGACAGTCCCCACAAGGCCACCACATCGGTTTTAATGTGTGCAAGTCTCTTTGCTTCCCTGGTAGTCAGCTTTCTCCTTTTTTGAAACCAGACTATACATACATGTTAGGAAGTTGTCAGGAGGCTTCACCGGGTAGCATGGAAATGGTCTAGCCTAAGACCTAGTAAGAAGTCTATTGGATCCCAAACATGGTTACACGTCCTTCCCACCCCCTGTTCACCAAGAGGTGACTCTTTCTTTGGCTGATGAGTATCTTTCTCCACCGTGACCACATGCCTCACTCTGGCTAAAGGAACCCTAGGAAGCGAGACGCAAACAGAGGCTTGAAAAGCGTTCTTTATCAGGTTGGCCATTCACACTGCTTCCCCACAACTCTTTTGACACCGCCATGAGCACCCACAGGTTCGTGTTACCCTGCGGGATAAGCACAGCAGGTCAACTTCTTCTAAAGCTACTGCATGTGTGTGCTTGCAGCCCCTGGCTGTTGGTTGACCAGCAACACGTTACTGCACTCAGAGGACCATGGAGAACAAAGAAGAGCGGGAGTGTCCCCCCAGATGAACTAAACTGGAAACAAACACCTACCAAACCAAGTCAGTCGATGTAATGTGCCGAACTCTAACTGATGCATCGTCCCATCCTTATTTTTATTGTTTTTTTTTTTTTTTGCTTTTAAGTGTTCCCTATTTTCCCAGAAATTTATCGTTGAAGAGAAAGAATCTAGCATTTATTAGGAATTGACTGTATTCCAAACACCCTCCACGTGCATTATCTCAATATTGTATCAATCAGGGCTGGAGAGATGGCTCAGCAGTTTAAGATCATTTGCTGATCTTTCAGAGGGCCAGAGTTCAACTCCCAGCATCCACGTTAGGTGGCTCACAATCTCCTTTAATTCTAGTTCCTGGAGACTTAATGCCATCCTCTGGCCTCTGTGAGCATCCACATCCATGTATGCACACATACACACATACACATACATAGAAATAAAATAAACATATTTTTTAAATTACATCAATTCTGTAACATGAGTAGACACAGCTGGTTCAATCACATCTTTCTGAAACAAGGGCTCATTGTTATTGTACCTCATTTGCCTGTGTATTTAGAGGACCTAACACTAGGGCCTACGGTTGGAAAATGTCCCCCATAATTCACACACTACGTAATGACCATGCCATTGAATATGCTGCAAAAGAAGTCCAGGGGTCTTGAGTTATCAGCATTATCATTTACATGCTGGTATCTGTGGCAGGATTTTCCCTGTCCAATTACACTAAAATATTAGGGCAGCAGGAGGCCTGTGATTGGACAGGGAAAAAGGGAGGCAGAGCTAAGAGTTGCAGAGACAGAGAACATCTCAGAAGAGAGGAAGAGGCCAAGATGGAGGCAGACAGACAGGAAGAAGACCCTGATCCCAAGTGGTTTTAACTAGCCACAGGTAGTAATGAATAATATCATATAGGGATAGAATAATTGGGATAATTTGTCTGATCTAGGTGGGAAGCTTGTAACATCAATTGGCTCTGAAATTATTGTATGGGCATCTTGAGAATTGAGAATTTATTGATATCTAAATCTGACTGGTTAATTATAAGCTTATAGACTTTTGTTTCTACCAGGTTGCTGGGTGTTGTGGTGGCTGACCGCAGGGTGGAAGGTCGTTGCGTGAGGCTGGCATGGAAGCCAAGGGAACTCAGGAGCTCTGGCCCCGTCGGAGCTGGATGGAGAGCCGGAACTTGGTGGCTAGATTTTAAATATTTCCTGCAACAGGTTTCCACCATCTAAGCTTCTCACTTAAGAAGTCCGCAATGTGTTGACTCATCAATGTGTTTAGTCATCATGACAAAATGAACTCTGACGTGGACATCTACAGATGGTATGGAGAAAAACCAGGATACATGCTAATCCTGCATTAGACTAGAAACGCAGACACGATAAAGATCTAGACCCCACTCTCCAAGTGCTGAGGGTCTAAGTGACCTGCTAGGCATGTACATATTTAAACGCATGCCTGGTATAAAATCATAGTTAGAGCAATATTGTTATTAAGAAGGTTATTTAAGGGTCTGGAGAGATGGCTCAGAGGCTCTGAATGAGCACTGACTGCTCTTCCAGAGGACCTGGATTCAATGCCCAGCACCCACATGGCAGCTCACAACTGTCTGTAACTCCAGTTCTAGGTGACCCCACAACCTCATACAGACATATGAGCAAGGAAAACATTAAAATAAAATGCACATAAAATAAAAATAAAATATTTTTTAAAAAGATTATTTAGGATGTTTCCTTTCTAAGCTTCACTCTGAGTGTGTAATGGGTACTAATTCACTTCTGAAGTACTACACTAATCAGAAGTTAATCGCTTTCCCCTAAGGACATTGAAATTAGACTCAACTTTCATGATTCTAAAATCCTAAGTCATCATCCACCAACAAGGGAGGCTCTGTTGTGACTCCCCTCATTCCTGAGATCAATATTTGAACAACCCATTCTTAGCAGTACATTTGTTCACTAGGCATTGGGCCTTACACCCCCCCCCAAGATAGTACAGCTATGTGATATCAGATTGTTCTCACATTTACAGTAAATACATTGAACCACAAATAAATGACTTAAAATCCATTAGATCTCTTTAAAACTTCACCTGAAACCAAGCCATGAAAATAAACGAGAGTACAAACATGCATTTAATTTGCAGTCCTGGGAAGTTGAGCCTGAGGCTATGCACGGGCTGAACATGTCCTAGGTAAGTGTACTCCATCTGTGCTGTATCCCTATCTGTTTCTTTGTCATTTCACTTTGCAATGGGGACTAAACAAGTTGCCAGGCTGCTTTAAATTCCTCTGGAGCTGAGGCATGGCTTAACCTTGCTATACATTTGTCTCAGCCCCCTGCATAGCTAAGAC
This sequence comes from Mastomys coucha, assembly GCF_008632895.1. NCBI lineage: Eukaryota > Metazoa > Chordata > Mammalia > Rodentia > Muridae > Mastomys > Mastomys coucha. The sequence goes on along the minus strand of NW_022196905.1, from coordinate 65,040,672 downwards.
AACAAACTTGCAACCTATGGCCTGGCTCAGAAAGCCACTTTTAACAATAGGGCATGCTTTGTCTCTGATTACTGAGTGCTGTTATAATATCTCCCCATTGGAAAAGCAGTCTTATCAGTTTTGTACACACGGTGGGAGGAATGTTTCAGCTATTTCGGATCTGTCCTTGGGATCCTGTCCTCTAAGCCACCTACTCAAGAGAAGTAAGTCCATGAAAATCGACTAGCTGAAATAATACTGTTTTTCAACACAGCATTTAAATGTCTGTACCTGAAATGTGTGAGATGTACCTGAAAAAAAGCCTGATTTTTACCTTTCATAAAAACAGCTTAGCTGGGTATGTGGCTCATGCCTTTAATTCCAGCATTTGGAAGGCAGAGGCAGGTGGATCTCTTGTGAATTTGAGGCCAGCCTGGTCTACAAAGAGAATTCTAGAACAGCTGTGGCTGTTATAGAGAAACCCAGGGTCGTGGGTAATGGGTGGGGAGAGGGAAGCTTAGGGGTCTTTTTGGATTTTTGTTTTTAAGCTGCAACATGCATGAACTGTACCCTGAGTAACTAAAGTAGTTCATAGTGAAGCCAGAACTCCTCCATAGAATAAGGAAGTGAGACAAGGCCCCACATATTAATTAACACTGCAGAGCAAAATAGCTAACATAACACTAAGCGCTTTTGAGTACGAGCTTTGGGGCAGGGAGTGGGGGGGCGCCATGACAAATTTCAAACTTATCTTTAGAAAGCTGACATGGGTGCGATTTGCTACCACTTCTGCACATTCTGGTGGGAAGTTTTCATTTGCAATTAACCTCTTATCAAGATAAAACACTGGATGTCTTTCTGGTGTCCACACCCTCGTGCAACAATCTAAATACCACTGGACCCTTTAAATTTCAGAGCAATTTTCTGGCAATGTAAACATAAGATTAAAGAAACCTGGAACAAATGAGGGGGTGTTAACTTCTGGTAATTCATGGTAAGTCCAACTAACACCCTCACTTCCTATCAAAAATAAACACTTGGCGCACACAGACAGTCAGCTTTGCATGGCAGGCAGCCAGGCAAGAACCGTATCTTCCCCTAAGTCACCCAGTTTCGGAGAAATAATGGCATGCTGACTGGAACACATTTTGCAGCCAATGTATGTCAGCGCTAGCATTTCTCTATGCCTTCTCAATATCCTTACCCTCCTCCCCTTAGAGACAATGCATTCACTCATGTATTGTATCCCTTCCCTCTTCTAAGTGTATGTGCATGGGTGTGTGTGTAGGTGTTGGTGTAGGTGTATGTGTGTGTGTGTGTGTGTGTGAGAGAGAGAGAGAGAGAGAGAGAGAGACAGAGACAGACACAGAGAGACAGAGAAAGAGAGAGAGAGAGAGAGAGAGAGAGAATGTTAAGGCACATGTGACTGTATAGACTGTAGGGAAAATGTCAACCAATATTATTTTTTAAAAAAACACGTGAAAATTAGATCTGAGAACTTAAGCATGATGGAGAGAAGCTGTGTTTTCAGGGGACTATGGAGAAGAACAAAGCGTTTAGAATTAATTAGCAGACATGTAGGGATGCTTTGACTTTCCAGTTTAACACTGAAGTCTTCCCACATGGGGCAGCTTTGCTGTTTGAATGTGAGTATCTCCAACATACTTTGGGCCTGTATCCTCAATTTGTGGTGCTATTTGGGGAGGATTATGGAGCCTTTAGGAGGTGAGGTCACCAGGAGTGGATTTGGAAGTTTCTACCCTGTCTCCAGTTTCAGCGGCTCTCTGCCTTCCAGTCAGTGGTGATGCCACAAGCTCCTTCTGCACACTCCACCATTGTTAATTAAGATGCCCCTGCCCCTCCCTTCTCTGCCATGACGAAGACCGATTGAGAATTAATCTTCCCTCCTGTGGAAGATTCCTGAGTTGTTTCTGTCAGGTCTTTTGGCTACAGCAATGTAAAAGTAACTGATAGGGAAAGAAGGACCAGGACTCTATCAAGTTTCTTCTGGTTCAGTACCAACCTTAGACAATATGTTCTCTGAGATGCAGCCTAACATAGACACTCATGTTGCTGCAGACAAGGCTCTACAAACACTCCATGTTCTTGCTCCTAGCCCCACACATGGATCATTCCTGTTCTTCCTCCTTCTTTCAACATAATAATGTTGGTTTCAACATCCACCAATGTGTTGAAATACAAACTCTGGCAGTCACTATCTCCACACTGAACTGAAAGTATCTATGGGAGTGGAGAGATCCACATTCCTAGTCTGACGGATGCACACACTGGACTTTTAGATGCTAAAGATGCCAGCAGGGCCAGAGGTCACAGGAGTACACAACACTTTCCCACCACAGCCAAGACAGAGCCTTTTAAACTTTCTAATTCAGCCAAGTAAAGGAATGTCAGTGCTCAGAAAACAGTCTCATGTTGATATTGTAAGTATAAACATTCATGAAAGTTCCATTAAGTCATGCCTACATCAAGGAGTAATGTCTACATTCTGGAGGTCACTTAATCCAAAGCAGGCCTTCTTAAACTTCCCATTCACTAACCTTTCCCCCTTCAAGAAATTTTTTATGAGACCCCCAGGCACACCAGAACATAAAAACAGGTATGTAAATCAAACATTTATAGATAATAGATGCTAAGAAATTTATTTTAAAAGGGCAATTTGCATACTAATAAGATGAGTGTGCTTGCTTATTTTTATGTAAGGAATTAAATTTGGAATGAATATTTGATACTGCAGGGTAGAGAGCACCTTTGATATTTTTCACTTATATCTCATAATTGTTAATGCCAAGAACACCTCTTTTCATAAGTGCATAATACAAAATCCCATTAAGAACACTTTAGACATTCTTGGAAATTAATTTTTAAAAATTGAAGCCTTGAATTTTACAAAGAGCAAGGAGGGATATACTTGGGCATTTAGAGAGAGAAAGGGGGGAAAGTGATATAATTATATTCTTGACAGTAAAAGAAATATAAAAAGAGAGAGAGAAAGAGAAGTTGTTAGAAATTCTGTCCTTTCTGACAGAGGGAGCGGAGGACTGTCTCTGACTCTATTGCCTGCTTTTGGGAACTGGGTTTCCTCACACAGCCTTAATAAAGGGGAAGTGCCTAACCTTACTGTAACCTGACAAGCCATGTGTGGTTGATATCCATGGGAGAACGGTTATCTTCTGAAAAAAAAAAAGAAAAAAGAATGGATGGGGAGGGAGGAGATGGGAGGGGGGATAGAGAAGATATGGGAGTGGAAGGGGGAGTGGCAGCTGTGGCCCAGATGCAATTTATGAGAGAATGAATTAATTAAAATATACTATTCATAAAAAAAGAAATTCTGTCTTAATGCCAAGCTGGAATCTGCTTAATGATTTTTTTCTTTGTTTTTTTTTTAAAGTTTATTTATTTATGTATTTTTTTTTTAAGTGTAGGAGTCACGCCAGAAGACCCCTTCATAGATGGTCATGAGCCACCATGTGGTTGCTGGGAGTTGAACTCGGGACCTCCAGAAGAGCAGCTAGTTGTCTTAACCACTGAGCCATCTCTGCAGCCCTTTTCTTTGTTTTGAAACACAACCAAGCATTTTAGACAGCAATGTTTAAAATCAAATATTTGATCACAATTTAATCTAAAGATGTACTAATTTGAAAGGAAAATATTACAACTCTGTTTTCCATGATCAAACCTTATGTTTCTGTACGCGCTGAAAGTGCCTCTTTAAACACTAAAGACACTACATAGCATACAGCAGTCTCAAATCTGAACCTCAGCGTTTTAGGTGGCACTCAGGGGTGTTGGATGGCTCCAGGGCCATCTCATGTGTCTTCAGAACAAAGGCTTGCAGTGAAACTGTGAGAAAAATGCAGGCCAGCCCTGCCAGAAGTACCTCAGGTTTATCACACATTTGCTTTAATTTTTGATCATTCACGTTCACAAGTATTTTATCATCCCCCAGCTGATGTCTGCAAACCATATATGCATCTACACAGTAACACATGGGGCTGCAAGACATGGCTTAACTAGCTGTGATCTAGAAGTCAAAATGAATAGAGCCTAACTGAGCAACTTTCTACTCAACAATATACTTTGCATCGGGGTGCCAACAAGCTTCTTGCTTTCATTTCTTTTTAAGAACACAGAAAATCAGCACTTTGGAGCATTCATCATTAGCTTCTCCTAAGAGGAAAAACAACAGAACACTGGCCAGGCCCACATTTTTGTGAGAAGTTTTTTTTTATTTTGGCCCCTTGACTCCAGCAATGCATTACATA
>NW_022196905.1:65016410-65031410 GCF_008632895.1 Mastomys coucha | reverse complement strand
TTACCCAAGTCATTCAGCAGACACATCCTGAAAACACACCACATGCCAGATAGCATGGATAATGCTTAGGAAAGAGACAGAAAAGGGTCAGGTTCTCACAGAAGCAGCTCTCGCCCAGACTGAGGGAAGCTCCTCCCCAGGCCCCACTGCCCCACCCCAACCCATCTCCACAGCATGCACACATGAACATCATCAAAAAAATGAGTCCACATTCATATATCCTTCCTAATGAAAGATCAAATTAGGCTTTCCAAATACAACATGTTTATTTTTAACACGAGCAGAGGAATATTATAAAACTGAAGTATCTATGAAGATGTATGGTTTTACACTAGAAAAAGTAGCAATTTTTATTGTTACCAAGCAGATTAAATAAAGTATATTTATGTGTACATGTATATTATCCACGTATACATATGTTTATGCCACATTTATACATGTAAATATATATGAATGCATATATATCATAAATGTAGACATATTTTATCTGTGCATAAGAGATGCTGAATTTTAAATGAGCCATATCTGTCAATTGTTCTTGTTCTCTTTCTCTCTCTCTCTCTTTCTCTCTCTCCCTCTCTCTTTCTTTCTCTCTTTCTCTCTTTCACTCTCTCTCTCTTTTCCAAGACAGGGTTTGTTTCTCTGTGTGACTCTGGCTGTCCTTTCCTGAAACTCATTCTGTAACCAGACTAGAAATAGCAAGTTTAAAATGTTATAAGTCAGAAGCTAAAAAAAAAAAAAAAAAAAAAAAAAAAAGTCTCTTTAAAAAAAATGTTATAAGTCAAATTAGTCAGGGTTCTCTAGAGTTACAGAACCTATGGAATGTCTCTATATATTAAGGGAAATTATTGGAAGGATTTACAGTCTGCAGTCCAATTAATCCAACAATGGGTAGCTGTAAATTGGAAGTCCAAGAATCTAGTAGTCGCTCAATCCCACAAGGCTATGTGTTTCAGCTGGTCTTATGTATAAGCTGGAATCCTGAAGAAGTAGGTTCCAACAGATGTGCTGGCAAGTAAGTGCAAGCAGGTGAAGGAGGAGGAGGAGGAGGAGGCCTACCTTTCTCCCTTGTCCTTATGTAGGCCTCCAGGGAAGGTAGAGCCCAGATTAAAGGTATGTACTATCACACCTGAATTTGGAATTTGCTCTGTCCCAGGCTGGCCTTGAACTCAAGAGATCTGCTTGCCTCTGTCTCCTGCGATTGATTAAAGGAGTAAACTACCTTGCCTGGGCCTAAGCTTTTCCTGGCCACTATGCCTCATGTCAAGACCCAGGTCAGAAACCTGTGTCTTCCAGCCTCAAGATCTGGATCACAGGTATACCCTCTATTTCTAGATTGTAGTTCATTCCAGACATAGTCATGGTGACAACCAGGAATAGCCATCACAATAATTCAACCAGCTACTGAGAGTCAAGTCTTAGCCCACCTTCAATGTGCTCAGAATACTTCCATTAGCCTAGAGTTGGGTAAAATCATCTAACACATCTATTTCTCAACACAGTGTGGAATATCTCTGTAATTTACTGAATATCTGTATGCACAGAAGGCTGGCAACATGGCAGTACCCTGTGACCAGTTCCTTATCAATGTGATTGTATGGCTAAGTAGGAGCAGTGGCTGCTCATTGCTGCTGCCTGTCATCTGGAGAGAGAATTATGATTCTCTGCATCTGTCTAGGAAAAAACTGAAGTTCAAAATCTGAAGTAATTACTGTAAAAATACCTAATTAACAGATAGTTTATTAGAGAGATGGGTGGGTGGATGGATGATAGATGAATGGATTAATGGGCGAATGGATTAAAATGGTCCATCCAGACGCAGGAAGCTTCAATGCTTCTCTTCTTCAATAGCCCTTACTTTCTTGAAAGGATCACATCTTTAGGTGAGTCTCCTTGGGTGGATACTTATGGTCACTGGGTTTAAAGAGAAACAGGCAAAAGTTGAAGGCATATAAGCATATCCCTGTGTTATTTACAATCTCATCTATACTGATTAATGACTTCCTGGTTACCTTAATCGATTTTGAAAAACTGAATAAGCATATATTGAAATACTAAATGGAGGATTGGTGAGATGGCTCAGAGGGTAAGAGCACTGACTGCTCTTCCAAAGGTCCTGAGTTCAAATCCCAGCAACCACATGGTGGCTCACAACCACCAATAATGACTGCATTCTGGTGTGTCTAAAGTCAGCTACAATGTACTTATATATAATAATAAATAAATGTTAAAAAAAAAAAGAAACACTGAATGTAGCTATTTTTAACACTATGTTTTGCTTTTGGTAATCCCAGCTACCTCTAAAACACTATGCTGTGAAACAGAATAGTATGTTTTTGAGATTTGGTTTTTCAGAATTAATAAAATATTAACACAAAGATAATATATTAATAGTATAAACATAAGTCCATATTAATGTTCAATACTTGCCATTATCTGTGTTGGAATATTTATTTAAACACTTGAATTTGTTAATTTCAGAAACATTAGATGAGGTCAATAGAAGACTTTTTACAGGTACTTGAAATAAGATCCAACATATATAAATACAATTTATATTAAAATAAATCCTACTTTAAACAAGACACCAATACCTAGTGATCCATCCTCCACTAACAGACCAACTACCTTTCTACTGCCCATCATGCTCACATGGTTTTACTTCCCTTCTTGACAGCTTTAAATTTTATGTCCCACACCTCCCCCTCTCTGTACACTCATTACACCTGATAACGCTTTTCTCACTTCCTTTTCAGAAAAATCCATGTTCTGCCTATATCCAAGCAGTTACAGCAAACTTTGTATCCATCCTGCCTCAGTGCCTATGGCCTGAAAGGGCTTGGGGGAAACACACCATCCCGGATTGTTCACCTGAAATTCACAGCCACAAGCCACAAGTCAGCACAGACTGCAGTCAGTGAATCCAGACTGATAACTTACATTTCCATGCACAATCGTTTCCCATAGTTCTCCTCCTCCTCTGATATTTAATATCTCCCATCCCCCAATATTCTTTCTGCTCCTGATATTATTTCTTCTTTTATTAAGAAAAAGCAAAAGTCATTATACAAGAGCTTTCACAAGGTCCCCAGCTAAGTCTCTTAAGCATACACTTCTCCTAAAACCCATAGTCCTACAATGAGGCACCAAAGAGGCAGCTCATCTCCAGATACACACTTGATAGACTAAGCTAATTTGCCAGACTATGCTCAGACCAGCTTCTACCACAGGTCTCTCTTGTCAATCTGTGGCTGCCCCACCCTTCCAAGATGCTCAGATCCAGAGGCCGTGCGTGCGCTCTCCCTGAGTGCACTGCTTGTCAACAATCTGAGACTCTCCTTACACCTCACTGTCTCCAGCAGCTTCCCCTCACCACCACTCCTGGGCCATCTTCAACACCCTGGTTCTATTACCACAAGAATTAGATCTGGATTATTTCCTCAGTATAAAACTGTAATGGCTCCCATTGTTAACTGCATAATAACATAGGTCTGCACATGATCCACTTCACATTAAGCCTGTTCTGTACTTTATTTTTCATTGAACTTTCATGTTGTTTTCTACATAATTTTTATTTATTTATTTTAGCTTTTGTACATTTCCCTCCTTCATCAGGGTAAAAATTTCTGTCTGTTCTACTCATGGATACAGCTTTAGCGTAGAACAGGATCGAGCAGAGACCTTTCATGAGTATCTGTGACCCAAAGGAAAGGATGAATAAGTGAGACAGTCCCTTCCTCTGTGCAGTGCAGCCACAGTCCCCCCTGAGCTGTCTTAATCCCACTGGCTCTAGACTGGAGTCATCAGTGGCAGCATATCCTGGTATCTCCCGACAGCGCTGATTCTGCATGCCACAGTCATGAGAGTTTGCTTTAAGATCTACAGCATGGAACCGTGAAGCCGACCTTAATCCTGGAACACAACAGGAGGACATAACAAAGGAAACAAAACAAGCAGAGCCAAGTTTTAAATGTGCAGGCGAGGTAGTTAAGTCCCACTGTTCTACTGCACTTGGGGAGGACAGGCTTCTAAGTAGCCTATATTGTCAGACCATCACAGAAAACAAAGAACGAATTCCATTCGGAGCAGACATCATCATACAAAACGCGCTCCATACTCCTGCATCTCACCAGACACTCGGTACATTTTCTTCTCTGGGAGTTCAGCACCGGTGCTCTGGGAGCTGAGGTACCCGGTGGTGGTGCCTCCCGATCTGTCTCTGAGTCTTCATGATCTCATCACCTCTGTGAATGTACGCACGTGGTTTGATAGGCTTCACTATCCCACCTCTACCAAAGAGCTGGTGTGACAAAGAGGAAAACTCTTTTACTCCAAAACAGAGGTTTGTAAATATAAGTAATTGTGACTGCTATGGTCTTCAAGAAGTGTTAAGACCGAAACTAACAAGACAGGCTTAATACAATCACTTCTGCTGTTCGGATATCTCCAGTCCTTCTAGTCATTTAGTAAATCAGTACTGGAAAAACTCCCACGGGCTGGCCAGGTCCTGTTCCAGGCACTGAAGCCAATATCTTGCACCATCTCCACATGATTCTTGGCCTGCAGGAGTACAGCCTAGCAGAGGGATCAGCCGTGAGACCCATGGGGTTCCCTCATTAGCACAAACCTCAGAGAATAGCTGCCATGAGACAAACAGAGGCCAGGGCAGGTTTCAGAGCAGAACAGAGCATTCAAATACCAACCAATAAATAAGTAAGCAAGTTCTGAAAGGAAGTCAGGTCACGGAGCAGTGTTCCCTTTGAAAACTGGAAGCAAAGGATCATGTTAAAATGGCAGAATACAAATCTCCTGCCAGCCTCTCTTTACTCACCCACGCTGAGGAGGGCAAACTCCTGTTTTATGTGGCGTGTGTGTGTGTGTGTGTGTGTGTGTGTGTTTGTGTAAACTGTGGTCAACACCCTGGACTGTGGTTATGAAGACAGTCTTAAAATTATTATCAGAAAGATAAAGATCAATGAGTTAACATTTTTTGTTAATATCAACATCCCTTATATATCTATCTCACTCACTGTTCTGACAGTAACCTAACAATGCCTGGCCCAGAGCAGGTACCCAAGAATTCTGTTTAAATATATTAACTTTTGCCTGTCAGGTTCTAGGAATTATATTATGCATCCTTGCAATAATTCTCTTCAAACAAAGCAAACATTCCGAGAATGAAGGCTAATTGGTTATGACAAGTACTGAATGGATGGGCAAGTCCCTTGCCAGGGAACTGTATGGTCAAATGCATCTTGATCCTTAAGATGTCCTGAAGCCATCTCATCTTTCCTAGAGAAGGCAGTTCCGTTCAGCTCTAGACTACTGATTATGTAAGTAGGGACAGGTTAGGCAATTATCTGGAGACACTTTTTGTTATGGAAGCCACCAGCAAGGGAGGCTGTTAAATATCCCACGGTACACAAAATGGTTCCTCATAAAACAATATCCAGCTTTCAAATCAAGAATATGCTGCTGCTGAGAAACCCAGAATCAATGCAAGCCATCCTTCTGTTAAAGAGAGGGAGGAGCAGCAAGAGGCACAGAATGGAGTTTCTTAAAAAGCTCCCTCACTCACCCCCAGCAAGATTTCTTATGACCCTCAATTTCTCCATAAAAGATACATGACAATAATCATATCTACTCTGTAGGGTTGTTATTGGGCATTCATAAGAATGTGTGTAAGTTATCCATGTATAATCGACCAATAGTAGTTACTTCTATAATAGGAATGCTTATTACTTGCTAAAGATTGGAATGTGTGCCATCCAAGAAAAGCAATTGAAAGACAGTAGGGCTTGAGGCTGGAGAGATGGCTCCGTGGTTAAGAGCACTGACTGCTCTTGCAGAGGACTGGGTTTGATTGCCAGTGCTGTCACTCAAAACCCCTGTAACTCCAGTTCCAGGGACCCAACACCCTTCTCTATCCTCCACACCAGCCTGCAAGCACATGACACACGCACATAAACTCATGCAGACAGACAGACAGGCAGGGATGTGTGTGTGTGTGTGTGTGTGTGTGTGTGTTTACATAAGTAAAAATAAATAAATCATGGGCTGGAGAGATGGCTCAGCAGTTAAGAGCACTGACTGCTCTTCCAGAAGTCCTGAGTTCAATTCCCAGCAACCACATAGTGGCTCACAACTACCTGATGGGGATCCAATGCCCTCTTCTAGTGTGTGCCTGAAGACAGCTGCAGTGTACTCATATACATAAATAAATAAATAAATCTTTAAAAATAAATAAACTAAATAAATCTTTTCTTTTTCAAACTGGCGAGGCGCAGAAACTCAAAAACTCCATACATAAAGGTGAAAATAAAAATCCAACAAAAGATTTCATTTTAAAATAAAAAAAAAATGAGATTCAGAGATACTGACTTGACTCAACATTACATTAGCAAGTGAGTGGCTGCTCACATCCAGTTACACTGTCTCACATATCTACGTGAACTTTTAATAATCTTCGGTATGCCTCTACTTATGAATCTGCCAGCAAATTATTTAAGACAATTTTAATGAGACTTACTGTGCCTGCTAAAGTTCCATGTCACTATTACACTACAGCACAAGCTTTCTTTAGGCATAAGCTTATTTACAGTCTGAGCTCACTTGTGGGATCCACCCCACTGTTTCAATATCACCCTGAAATGTTCTGTTGTCATCACACGAGTCTGCTTTAAAATTCACCTCATCTAAAAGTCTACGTCATGAATTATTCACTGGGGATTCATGCATTTGGAATATATTTTGGAAAAGAGCCTGGAAAAAACCACACAGAAGTAAATACACTATATAAAATACATAACAATGTATGTTGAAAACCTTAACACTAGCTAACTTTGAGGTATTATAATTGTGTTTTATTTTTAAGTATGCCTTTCTCATGATGACCTCTGTTTTTACCATTTATTCCAAAGTCAGGAAACAGATCTCCATTTTCATCTTTAAAGAAAAAAATCAACTCTAATCATGAGTATATTGCATCCTGTAATTTTGAAACCTACTTATGATGGCTCACTGAATAACCAGAAGTTAATAATGCTTCTACGTTTAAATTGGAGGGGGTACATGCCATACTTTAAGTTTTGAGGGTTTGGGGGGTTCAATTGTTGTTGTTTGAATTTTGGGGTTTTGGGAGGCAGGATTTCTCTGTGTAGCCTTGGCTGTCCTGGAACTCACTCTGTAGACCAAGTTTGCCTCAAACTCAGAAATCCACCTGCCTCTGCCTCCTGAGTGCTGAAATTAAAGGCGTGTGCCACCTCTGTGGTTGTTTGCTTTTTCCTTTTTAAGAAAAATCTCAAAAAGTATATGATAAGCATGCTGCCTCAGTAGTAAAAACTAACAGTCACACTCAGGTCCCCCAGTAGTGTGTCCGTGTTAATCTCTAGCATTATATCAGATTAATATTGAAGACGTGTAGATGTTAAGTTCTACCCAACAGGAATTTCCTATTAGCAAGCACAACAGCATTAAGCTGACTTCTGTTTGTACCAGGGATCTGCTGTCAGGAAACAAACAGCATAAACCTAGCCAACACACTCTTTAAGAATTAGACACTGGACTTTGGCTGCTTCATAAACTCAGGGGTTTTAAATGAGTGGAGTTTTCAATCAGCTCAATGGAAACACAAAGGTATTATTAACACCGTAACCTGCAGGGCTTGGCACCTTGACCTGATTAGGACAAGGGAAGGAATGAACACACACACACACACACACACACACACACACACACACACACACAGAAAAGCTGGGGTCTTCTGGGCCGAGTGTGCCACCTGGAACCTCTGGATGTTTATTCTATAGAGCCCAGTGGGAGGAGTTAGCTAGTCCTGGTAGTTCTCTGCAGGCTAACAGTCTCAGGCTATAAACATCGAAAGGAAGAAGCCACAGTGGCTAGTTTTTGCACACTCTTGAGTTTGTAAACACTCACATACCTACACACACTGTCAGCATTCCCACTCTGGACCAGGGGAAGGCTTTGCCAACCCCAAGCCTGACCAGGATGGGAAATGCTTTGCCATCCCCATGAATCTGAGGCACTGGTTCTTGACATGGTCATGTCCCATATCAGTAGTTACATTCAATCAAGGCTTTCTCCACTCCCTACACAGTGGGAGTGACAGGGAAAGGGATGGAATTCTCTTCCTTAGGGTCCTTTGAGAGAAGGTCAGACCTGACTGACAAAGCCCAGGGAATAAACTGGCTCGCTCACCTGAGAATCTTTCCTAAGCCTGGTTCTCAGAGTCACCCCCAAACAGAATCTCAGGTGGAGCTTAGAAACACAGGCTCAGTCTTGCTCCCTCCCTGGCATAGGCTGTTGTCTTTCCCACTTAGGAGGTCTACAGGAGAGGCTAAGGAATTGTATTGCTAACAAGATCGGCCGATTCTTAAAGTAACTAGTCAAAATATTTTCCTAACATGCCAGAAATAGTATTTTTATATGAGTAAACAAAACAATATTTAGAGCAAAGGGAAATAATTTGAGGAGTGATGAGGAAAAAAAAAAGAGAGTAAATAAGGATGATGACTTACTTTTGTAGCTAAATGGGAATTCTTAAGGTTCTAAAAAACTATGTGCACTTGAAAAATTAGATATCACAACAATGTATGACACCAAATGTTTTGTAAAGGTCTTTCACTGATCATTACACACACATACAATGTGCAATATATGTGTGTGTGTGCATACTATATATTTGTTAAATATGAAGCAAATAAGCACATCAACTCAAATTTTTAAACACGTCCTTTGAGGCAAATGGCATTCCTTGGACGTGTACTGAAGAAGACAGGCATCTCTTCATTCATTATGGTGGAACTATTGATAATACATTATGGTGGAACTATAGATAATGGATGAAAGCCTAATTCCCAAGTTCTAATGATTTGATTTGAAAGTTAACAGCTGACTTTAAGTCGGTTATAAATAAATATTGCATGGATAACTACTATTTCTCAATGGCTAAAAATGACTTCAATATATGGCATAATGTTGTTGAAGACTGAATTATATATGCCCATTGTTTAAGTTGTCCCAACATGCATATATCAATTGCCTCTAAGGCCTGTAGGCTAAGCATGACAAGTGTGGCATGTAACACTGATAATGGACAGATCTAATTGTAAATGATATGAAGAAGTCAGCAAACTGCCTGGCCTTGAGCCTAGGTCACAGTGACAGGGCGATATGCACCAAGACGTTCAGTATCGGTGATAAATAGGGAACTCGCTGCAGTACCTTCTGGAAAAAAAAAAACTGAGGAAGAAAATTGAAACCAGGCAGCAGACCAAGTGTAGTTGCTTCTACTATCTTTACATCAAAACAAAGAGCTGGGCCAAAGGCAGCTGGTACTGCTTTGTACATGAAAGTGACAGGTGATAGGCATGAATCATGTCATGTCACCTCTGCTGTCACAGTCAAGTCTGACACCAGAAAACCAAAGGAACTGAGAGACCAGTAGAAGTGTTCCTATCCCTAGTCTACAATAAATGGGTCAGTCTATGACCACCAATGACGAGGAAGTCTCCAAAAGCAGTAGGTTTGATGGTACAGAGCTAGAAGTACCAAAGGCCTTCTTTACAATTGAACAAAGTTGTGTCTCCAGCCGTGATTTATTTGACCTCTCCACCTTCTACGGCATGGCCTAGATATGTTACTATGTATCCCAGAGTCTCAATACTTCTGTCATCCTCATCTGATTACAAATACTAGAGATGCTGTGATGTCAAGAACTGATGTGCAGGAAAAAGGTTCATTCTAAGGTGAGACTCTGGAAAAGGAAAGGTGTATTTACCTAAAAAAAAAAAAAAAAAACTTAGAAGAAAAGCGCAGTCATCTTTGTGGAATTATGAGATAGAATCTTGAGAGTCAACACAGTGACCTTGAATCAATACTGTACTGTGCCCAGCTGTGTTCTAACAGCATCAAAAGCATCTGCAAGAAAGAACACAGCTGTGCCAGCAGACTCACAGCTGGACGCTTACTCCAAACACAAACCTTTCTGAGCCTTGGTTTCCACATCTGTTAAATGAAATACCTATCCCCAAGGTTTCCTAATGGTGACTAAAAATCCCACTATGTGTAACCCACTGACATTAATTCATTCACTAATGTACTTTTTTTTTTTTATCTATGCTCTCACTATAAGCCAGAAACCAACCAGGTCACAAAACAGACAAAAATCTCCCCTTACCTTCTTGGTTCATTTACTTCTCAGGTTGCCCTAGAGATATCACATCAGTGGTAAAGAAAAGAACCCTAGAATCCGATGAAAATACCCAATTCAAATTTTTTTAAAGGTTTATCTATTTATATGAGTACACTGTAGCTGTCTTCAGGCACACCAGAAGAAGGCATCAGATCCCATTACAGATGGTTGTGAGCCACCATGTAATTGCCGGGAATTGAACTCAGAACCTCTGGAAGAGCAGTCAGTGCTCTTAAACCGCTGAGCCATCTCTCCAGCCTTCCCAACTCAAATTTTAAAACTCAAATTAGAGCAATTGCACAGTGTGTGAATTTAGAGAAACAAAAGGTCCCATGAAAAATCACTGTATCTGAAGATAGAAATGGAGTAAGAAGGGCTTTCCAGAAGAGAGCATTTGTCATGAGCCTGGACACCATCCCTGACAGGAGGGAGCTATATAATGTTATAAAAGGAGAGAGGATGGAAACACTGGACCGTTCCATACAGCCAGAGCCTCCAGCACAAGTTGGGAAGTGATGGGGCCATGAAAAACGATGATGTGCATGAGGACCGGCGTGAAGGTTTACATGTTGAGAGATGAAGTGTTTATCATTACTTTAGAAGAAACGGGAAACCATGAAAGATGTTTGAGAAGGATGGGATACGGTACAACAATTTAGATTTCCTCACAAGTCTGAGAGAGACGCTGGAATGGGACAAAAGGCAAAGAACCTCACAGGAAAATGGAATATGGCTGACAGCGAGTTGAGATATTGCTGGGCCAGACACGCATGCTGCTCTGATCCCAAAGGTGCTCTGAGAGACGCCTTGGGAAGTGTTCCCTTCCCTAGGTCACTATTGGAAAACTATTCTGAAGCTCATTACTCCATTTGCCCGTTACCATTACTACATCCTTACCATGCCATAGCTCAATCACACATCCCTGTCCTCGGCCAATTCATACTGACCACAACTAAATGAAGCTGGCAAAACCATCTATGTCCAACTGGGCATCGGGACCACCATACTCTTGCATAGTCTGGCTCGAGTGAAGCAAGTACCTTTTTATCCATCAGGATCATGATCTCAGACTTTCTAGCCTTTTGAAGTGAATCACTGTGTTTATCTTTAAACAAGCTGTCAAGTTTATACTAAACACTAAGACAGAGATAGATCCAAAACCCTATAAAAGTGATCCTCAATAAAAAGTAGACACAGGGCCGGAGGATTAGCTCAGCAGTTAAGAGCATTTATTGCTCTGCGAGAGGATGAAGGCCCAATTCCTAGCACCCAGCCACAGGGGATCTGAGGGCCTCTTCTGGCACCACACAAGCACATGGTACATACATATGCATGCAGGTAAAATGCTCATCACCTGAAATAACAAATAAGTTTGAAGAAAGTAGACATAAACGGGTAGTCCTATAAAGAAAAATAAAAATTGGAATGTCTAAATTTGGGGATGTGTATAAACATCCCTAAAATTTCAAAGAACTTCAGCCTAGTTAATAAATCCCCATGTTTGCACAGAAACTGGGGGAAACAGGTCAAAACATGTGAGAGTTTCAGGGAGACTATTCAGTGATATGGAAGGGAGATTCTTGACAGATAAAATGTAAACAAAAGTTGCAAAATGGTATCTTACTTCTAGAATTAAAAAAAGAATCCTACACAACAACTAATTTACAGAGGAGAAGTAAGCCAAATATCAGTGGTTCTTATTAGACGGAGAGGTTCTGGGTGACAATATCAGTGGTTCTTATTAGATGGAGAGGTTCTGGGTGACAATATCAGTGGTTCTTATTAGATGGAGAGGTTCTGGGTGACGATGCCACAGATGCCATTTTGTGGCATTGATTCGTACTTTCCATATTAGTAAATATAGTTTAGTTGTCAGAAGAAAACCACAATTGCTTTCTTAATAAAAATAATTCATCTGAGAACGTAGGACACAGAGGTTGTATCATCTCAGCTTTCTCTTGCAGAATTCCCATAAGCCCCCTTAATAGTACAAGCTGAGCATCATTGTTTCTAAGTGAGGTGGGGTGAGAGTGTGGGGACCCAGGAAAGCTACTCCAGGCTGTATCTATTAACCACGTGTGGTGATTGCATCCAGCACATCATTCCCAAGGTAATAAAACTCTCCTTGCTCAAGCACTGATGACCTGTTACATGTGAATCCTCATTGGTACATTTCTCAGGGTCCCCCAACGATGCTGCTGGGATATTAAAAATAAAGAAATAAAAATGAGTCTTGGGGGCATGGTGGGGGGAGGTGCTCAGAGAGTTCCACTTTAATCAGACACTTAAGTCAAACACGGGATGAAGGCTTTAATATGTGAACTTTCTAAAACATTCTTTAAAAACTTATTCTAAAGGTATAGCCGTCCAATAGACGAGTTGTCAATCTTTTAACAGATTTTAGTCAAATTCTGAGCATTTTCCCACCACTTGCTGAAAATAAATAACATCCTTATCAGTTCTTTAGTGACCAAGCATGAGAAGTATTCAGTTTTTGTTTACGGGAAGGTCAAACATTCCCCACATCCTGTTTCAGATTGCTAAACTTTCCATTTTTCCCCCCACACAGTGGGTGTTAGGTTAAATAAACTGAGGGCTGTTAATTTCTTTTCTTTTCCCTGTTAACCTTTTCAACAGTGTGGTCTCATTTTGATACCTACAAGCCATAGGATAGAGGTGTATAAGATACATATGAATGAGAATAAATAGCTGTAAGAATCCCTTAGCTTTGGGGGTGGATTGCAGCTGGAGCTTATTATGCAAGACGCTGAACTATTCTACTTTGAAGTTCCTGTGCCTCACTTTTGCTCTTAAGAAAGCAGGAGGGGTTTGTTGTTGTCGTTGTCATTGTTGCACGTGTTTGTTTGTTCGTTTGTTAAATGCACTTTTCCACAAAAGCTGGCCTGGTGTAATTTAAACATGGATATGGTAACACTGGCCTGGAGCTCTTGTCCCCCTTAGAACATCTTTCAAGGCTGGTTAGAGTTAAAGGTTTGCTCTGGGCCCTCACGTGAACAGCTGCAACAGCTGTCTTGAAAGGAGGCCAGAAGGAATTTTAGGAGTCTTATCCGAAATACCCCAATAAGAGGACTTTGAGTATATTCCTTTTAAAAGTATGTAGTCCCAAACTGGCCTTCTGATGTTCCAGATTGAAGGAATTCATTGACTAGCCCGCATCTTTCACTACTGACGTGGTGAAATAAAACAAGTTTTACGATGTAAAATGAAACGTGCCCCCAAATAACAATGAACTTCTTCAAAGTTGGAGTATGTTAGGAAAGAATGTGGACAACTTTTTTATTTATTCAATTATTTTTAGCATCCCTTTCCGAACAGTTTCATAACAAGTTCCAACACAAACACAAAATTACCTTTTTCCTCCCCAGGGATCAACCCCGTGGTTTATTCGCTGGAAGAAATTACCAAAGCTTTTCATTACCAGGGAGAGGGGTGCAGACAGTCAAAGCTGCTGGATTTCGAAATGGAATGACAAACGTGTGCGTGTCTGTGCGAAGGCACAAGTGTGTGCAACAATCCATCTTTTACAAAACCCGGCTTTCAAAAAAGGGTGATGTCCCGTAGAAATCAAATAACTGAAAATGATGTGATAGCTTCTCCATTTTCAATGTCCCGCACTAAAAGTGACAGGAAAGAAGTCATCAACCCGAAGCACAGCTGGGCTGAGAGTGAACAGGGGCAGGGCGGGGGCGGCTAGCCGCGTCTCTCTTACCTGTCCCTCCCGGGCCGCTCATCACAGCATGGTTACCTCGGATCCCAAAGTGCCAAAAGAGAACCGAGCGGGGACCCAAAGGGCTGGGAGAGTTACGCTTCCAAGCCAGCCATTTGTCTTTGAGGAGCAGAACAATACCTACTTCCCAGTTCCCCAGCTCGCCGAGCGGAGCCCGGGTGCCTGAACCAGGCTGAGCAGACAGACGACTCTCCGCCCTCCTCCAGGCCGCCCCGAGGACTGCCAATCTCCCGCTGCCCCGCCCCGTAACGTAAGGGGCGGGGCCTGGCAGCTCTCGGGCTTCCCGCGCCAGCTGTTGGACCCCGCCAGAAGCCCCGCCCTGCCCAGACGTTCCAGTGACCCAGGGTCTGGCTGTTTCCTCCTTGAAGGTCACAGAAGCTTGCAGGCCATCTAGCATATGTTTACTTTCCTGTGATTTTTGTGAAACAATGCACTCATTTAGCTAGGCTTGAAATATCTAGTGGTTATGCTTAGGAAAGACATTCATTCTAAAAATGTAATGTAAAAGTTGTTGTAACTAACAACTCTTTCATAAAAAGGATCACAGTTCTGATTTGGGCTTCTTTCTCTTTTCTTCGGACTCCTTTAGTCAGGATAATGCGACTTTCTCCACAGATCTGCCAGGGTCTGCTTGCTTTAAGCTCCTGCTTTCTTCTTTTTCCTCTTTTCTATGCTTTTCTTTTTGTCTCATCAATTGTATTTCTAAAATAAAAATGAATCAATCTGCCTGGTCTCTCAAAACAGTTGCCCAACTACTTCAAGAAGGTAAGTGAGTACGTCAACCACATTCGAGGTAGGCCCCATTCCAAGAAGAGCACCCACTGGACTCGATGTGAAAAGAAAAGATAAAGTTGGGTGAGTAAGGAAGTGAGAGAGAAAGAGGTGGAGTGGGGGAAGAGTCGAGTAGAGTCAAAACACATTATATGGAATTCTCAAAGAACTAATAAAAATAATGACTTAAGAATAAAAATGAAGGACCCAGCTATACCACTCCTGGGCATATACCCAAAAGATACTGCAACATGTAACAAGGACACAT
>NW_022196905.1:65001564-65015784 GCF_008632895.1 Mastomys coucha | reverse complement strand
AGGGGAAACTGGGAATGGAGAAATTTACATGTAAATAAAGAAAATATCTAAAATAAAAAAAAAAGAATAAAAATGAAGCAGGTTCACACAGAGAAGTTTTGTCTCGAAAAATCAATCAATAATAAAAATAAGTGAATAAATAAAAGGAAGTGAAAGGAAGGTCATTTAAAGCAACAGAACATTTAAAATGACTCAAAACAAAACCCAAAAAACTCAGCTGTCGGTTATTCAACTGAAACAAACACAAGGTACGGACATAACCCCGCAGTTTTGCTGTTTTGTGCCTCTGGATTCAGTCTCTCTCGAGTGCTTTGAGAAAGCTCCTCAAGGCTGAGTAACTAGTTGATCATGCAAGTGCCTCTCAGTGATGTGTTCACCAGGACAGACTAAGGAAGCTCACTGGGAGGCTTGACAACCATCCCAACCCAAGAGATGCCAAACGAGTTTTTTTACACCCATCCAGGAGGTGGGTGGCTTTGTTAGGCCAGGAAGGAGAAGGTCTGGGTGTGGCTTCCTGTGACGCCTCCTTCTGCAGGCAAGGGCACATCTCTTAGGCTTAGTCAACTCCTGGCCCTAGTAACACTTTTGCGGGTATATCGCTGTATATCTCTATCTCTGACATGATGACTGTTTTTGTTGGTTTGGTTTGGTTTGGTTTCTTTTGGGGGGGGGGGGGGTTGTTTTTAATTCTTGTTAGTTAATCCTCTGGTAACATTTAAAACTTCAGATTCCCCTCCTCGACCCCCACCCCCACCCCACGCCCTTCCTGCCCCCCCTTCCCTACCCTCCCTACCCTTTTTGTCCTGGCAGGGATGTAGCTTGGGCAGACAAGCCTTTTGGGGAAGGTGCATACCAGGACAGCTCAGGCATACCGCTGGCATTTGCAGACTGTTTGGATTGCTTAAATCAGTGGTTCTAACTAGCTACACACCAGAGCTGAAGAGAGAGTTGGATGCCAAGGCCACACCCAGGCTGACCGGAGCAGAATCCCTTGGGGAGCTGGGGGCAGGGACCCCTTGCAGTGCTTTCAGGCTGACTTTTTTTGTTAAAGCTCTACTGGCTTTCTAATTTACATCAAAGATTGAGAATCACCGCCAATGATCCGAATTAGAAAAACCACATTACATTCGCAAGTCCAAAGATGCAGTTACTGAACAATGGGAAACAAATACAACGTACCCTTAGATATTCTGTACAGTGTTTGCACATTTCAGCATAAATGCGGAAAAATTTGCTGCAAAATAGAAATCAGAGCTGCTCACTCAGGGCAAAAGAGAGGAGTGACTGGGAACACTAACTTTCCATTGTGTCTGTGTCATGTGATCGATCATCAGAAGGAACTGGTTTCTCTTTTGTAGTTTAAGTGTAGCTAAACATATAAAGTTGATATTTCCAAATAAAGGCTGTTGTGAAACGACCACTGTTAATGTGGGTCTTCGGTTGTTTGATAGGTTGTGTTCTGTTTCCTGATTTGAGTTAGAAGGGGTTTGGTTGTTATTATTACTTTATTATTTCTTAAATGCTTTTCTGAGTATTGGGATCTTCACCTGATGATTTCCATGTTTAAAGAAATATCTAAAATTCTTAATTTGAATTGCTTGTTATTTAAATGTGTTAACTTATACAGTTATTACTGAAAAATACATTTTCTCTGCCCAGAGATGTAGCTTGGGCAAACAAAAGGCTTGTCTGCCCAAGCTACATCCCTGCCAGGGCAGAGAAGGTAGGGAGGATAGGGAGGAAAGGGAAGGCAGGAAGGGAGGCAGGAAGGGCGGGCAGGGGGTGGGGAGGCGAGGAGGGGAATCTGAATAGCACATTTTGAATATGCTATTGAAATTTCTTATAATTTCAATAGTATATTCATTTTTAGTGTGTTTCTCACAAAGACTTGAAAAAAAAAAGTGTAAGAAAATTTCATCTTTCCCGGATGGGAAATTATTTAAACTCTAAATACTAACAGCTTGATAATGATTGTTGATGGAAAATATATGGCTTGATAGTTTGTTATCTATGTCTGATTTGAATGTAAATCTTAGTTTTCATAACTAAGTTAAATGAATACTGAGTACCATCCACAAATGGACCCAGTAAGTGTTTTCATGCTTATATGAAGGTGCTTTTGCTTTAAAATAATAGCTATCAAGCCACTCATTCTACTTTCTTCCATTTCCTTGGACACACTAAAGAATTAATATAGCAGCAGTAGACTAAGAATTATCAGAAAACATTTTTAAACCAGCTATGAACATGGTTCTTCTCATGGTTAACATGATGTTTCTTGTCCATCTTAGTGTGAAAAAGAAGGGTTTCCTTATTCATTTTCTTTTCTTTTTCTTTTTTTGATCACTTTAAGATGAACATGTTTTTATTTCCTCCCAAATATTTCACACAAACTAAAGTAGTACAGGGCTGATTTTCCACATTCATGATGAAGCATGTCTTTTTGCCTATCCTTGTTGAGAGGGCATGACTCATGCACAAATTGAAACAATTCCCCATTCCAGGTCTAAATAACTTTCAGAAGGAAGGGAAAAAGAGCTCTGGTTGTAATAAGCCATAAATAAGACTTATTCATTAAACATGATATATTATTATATTTCCTACTTATATTTAATAAGGAACCACAGGATTTTTCCTTCTTCATTTTTTAACATTGCTATTTTCCAAGTGCTCATGGACCACTCTCCAATGTTCTACACAATTCTTAATCTTTATCACTTAATTTAATATGTTTTTGCAATCCTGTGAGGTCATTGTTCACTTAGAGATGAGAAACCCAATACCCAAGATATAATTTACAGACCACATGAAGCTCAAGAAGAAGGAAGACCAAAATGTGGATACTTCATTCCTTCTTAAAAGGGGAACAAAATACCCATAGAAGGGGTTGCAGAGACTAACTATGGAGCAGAGACTGAAGGAAAGGCCATCCAGAGACTGTCCCACCTGGGAATCCATCCCATATACAGTCACAAAACCCAGACACTATTGTGGATGCCAATATGTGCTTGCTGACAGGAGCCTGATATAGCTGTCTCCTGAGAAGCTCTGCCAGTGCTTGACTAATACAGAGATGGATGCTCGCAGCCAACCATTGGGTTGAGCACGGGTTCCCCAGTGGAGGAGTTAGAGGAAGGACTAAAGGAGCTGAAGGGGTTAGGAAGAAAACAAAATTAACCAACCAAGCAACCAACCCAACCCCCCCACCCCCCAGAGCTCCCAGGGACTAAACCACCAACCAAAGAGTGTGCACATGGAGGGACCCATGGTTTCAGCTGCATATGTAGCAGAGGATGGCCTTGTTGGACATCAATGGATGGAGAAGCTCTTGGTCCTGTGAAGGCTTGATGCCCCAGTATAAGGTAATACCAGGGCAGGGAGGCAGGAGTGGGTGGGAGGGTGGGCAAACACCCTCATAGAAGCAGGGGGAGGGGGAATGGGATAGGGTTTGCAGAGAGGAAACTGGGAAAGCAGATAACATTTGAAATGTAAATGAAGAAAATGCCCCCCCAAAAGATATGAGAACCCCAAGGCAGGAGCCTCCTCAAAATGCCCAAGACAGTGAGCAGGAGCCATTAAATGGTGTCTTTCTCCTTCACATTTCCAATGTGTAAGTGTAAAGCTCTCAGACCTGAGCTGTATCCCTTTGGTAGTATAGCAGAGCATCTCCACTGAGCAGAACCCAAAGAAGGAGAGTGGAGCCTTTTAGAGCTGGACAGAACTCAGTGGTGACATTAAAACTATTTTAAGATACTACCTCACTGCAGTCAGAATGCCTATCACCAAGAAATCTGAAAACAAATATAGAAGAGGATGTGGAGACAAAGAAACCATGGATCATTGTGGGGGGAGAGGTGCATACACCATTGTAGAAATCAGTTTGGAGATTTCCCAAAGATTTTAAAATAGAACTACCACATGGCCCAGCTATTTCACTCCTGAATATATGCCCAGGAAACCCCAGACACAGTCACAGAGATATTTTCATGTTTATCCTTGCATCATTCATTATGGCAAAGAATTACAATCAATGTAGTCTATCAGCAGACGAATGGATAAGAAAAATTTTAGTGTGTGCATATGCATGTGTATGTGTGTGTGTGTGTGAGAGAGAGAGAGAGAGAGAGAGAGAGAGAAAGAGAGAGAGAGAGAGAGAGAGAGAAAGAGAGAGAGAGAGAGAGAGAGAGAGGAAGAGAGAGAGAAAGAGAACTACATCACTCTAAAGGAAAAATAAAATAAAATTTCAGGAAAATGTATGGACTTAGAATATGTATTATTATGCAAGATAATATAGGAAAAATGCATGTTCTTGCTCACATGTTACATCTAGCAATAATGGATGCATACATGTAAACAACTGTATGTGTAGGGATAAGAACAAGAAAGGTTAAATATAGGGAACAAGGAAGGAGCAATAACATGTAAAGAACATATAAGAGAGGATATTAAGATAACTGTTTTTCTAGTTCTAACTCTGTAATGAATTTTTTTTCACTTTAGATGGTGTATAAATGCATAAAAATATATTTGACAGTGAAAGTACAAAAAAAAGCAATGTGAATTATTACAGCTTTCATTCTGAATGGCTATTCCATATGTATTGGTACAAAATCTCATTGAGCCATATAATCTTTGTGTCTGGTTAAGTTTTGTATATGGTTTCTTTTTATGTGCAACATTTTAATAGTAAAATATAAAAATTTAAATAATGAAGTTTCAGAATTGTCTTAGTTAGGGTTTTTATTGCTGTGAAGAGACACCATGACCAAGGCAACTCATATAAAGTACAACATTTAACTGGGGCTGGCTTACAGTTTCAGAGGTTTAGTTCATTATCATCATGGGTGGGAAGCATCGCAGCAAGAAGGTAGACATGGTGCTGGAGAAGTCAAAAGGTCTACATATTGATCTGAAGACAGCCAGGAGAAAACTGTATCACACTGGCCAGATTTGAGCATGCATGTGCCTGTGTGTGTGTGTGTGTGTGTGTATGAGACCTCAAAGCTCTACTCCCTCGCCCCCACAAGCTTGTAGCCATATCAAAGTTCACAACACATTTAGTTCAACTTCAAAAGTCTCTAGAGTCTATCTCAGTCTCAACATTCTACAGTTCAACTTTTGTGATAATCATGGAAATGTCTTAACTGTAATTCTCTGTAAAAATTAAAATTAAAAAGACGATCACATCCTTCCAACATATAATGGCACAGATGTACATTCCCATTCTAAAATGTAGAGAAGTGGGCACAGTGAGGAAACACTGGACCAAAGCCTGACTGAAAACCATTGGGCTAATCTCCAAACTCTGCATCTTCACATCTGATGTCAAAATGCTCTTCAGATCTTCAACTCTTTTCAGCTTTGTTGACTACAGCACACTTCTTTCTTTGGGGCTTGTTTCCACTCCCTATTAGCAGCTTTCCTTAGCAGATATCCCATGATTCTGTCATCTCCAACATCTTGGGGTCTCCAAGGCAATTCAGGTTTTACCATCACAGCTTCATGCAAAGGCCTCTCAGTGCCTCCATGCAGGGACATGCTCACCCCATGCCTGACATCAGTGGCTCTCCTTAGTCCCAGAGGGAGATTCCATTAACCATTTCTTGAATCTCTGACTCTAAAGTCACCACATGGTTGAATCTGCCAAGTTCTGCTGCTTACTGGGACTGGAACATGTTGGCCTTGTTCAAAATACATTTTCACCAGCTTTCTGTTTTTGACAGTTTCCTTCACTGCCTAAACTTAGTTCTCCTGGTCCTCACTCTGTAGACTAGCTTGGCCTTAGACTCAGAGATCCACCTACTTTTGCTTCCTGAGGGCTGGGATTAAAGGTGTGTGCCACTACCACACCTGGCCCTAGACTTTTCTATACTACCTTTTCACAAGTTGGAAACTTAGCTGTGTAGGGACTTGTCCTGAGAACACTGCTCCCTTTAGTACATTTAGCATGAGCCTTTCCTTCAACCTATTTATCTTATCTCCTTGAACATATGAGTTAGCCCCTGGTGCCCCTAATCCTCAAACTGTGTATTTTGTATTTTTCCTTGCTCAGCTTGCTCTTTTTCATTATAGATCTGCATAAGCATGACCACTGATAACCAAGCAACACAATCTACTCTAGGCTTTCTGGAAATCTTCTCTACCAAAGCTGCTAATCTATGACTCTTTAATTTAGCCTCACAAAGATATTTTTGGATGAAGGCAGGAAACAGCCATGTTCTTTGTCAAAATGTCACAAGAATGGTCTCTAAGTCACATTTGAACATTTTTCTTCTCTGAAATCTGTTGAGCCAGGTCCCCATAGTTCAAATCATTGTTACCACCATTGTTTTTTATGTTCCTACTAGGATGGTCCATTAAAATACCACTTAAAATGTCCAATTACTTTTCTAGTCCAAAGTAACAAAGTGTACCATATTCCTCTAAACAAATGCATGGTCAGACCTATCACAGCAATACTCCAGCCTCTATCTTAGTTAGGGTTTTATTGATGTGCAGAGACACCATGGCTGCAGCAATTTTATAAAGAAAACATTTAATTGGGGCTGGCTGACAGTTCAGGGGCTTACAATCCATTATCATTGTGGTGGGAAATATGGTAACATACAGGCACATATGGTGCTGGAGAGGTAGCTGGGAGTTCTACATCTAGACTGCCAAGCAGCAAGAAGAAAGAGTGACACTGGGCCTGGTTTGAGCATTTGAAACCTCAAAGCCCACCCCCAATGACATACTTCCTTCAACATGGCTACACCTACTCCAACAAGTTCACACCTTCTAAGAGTGCCACTACCTAAGAGCCTATCGGGGGCCATTTTCATTGAGTCCAGTGGATTGGGGCAGTAAAATGGTGGGAATGGAAAGTAAAAGAAAGTGACATGGAAGATGGAACTCTGCGAGGTCCTACAACTCTGTGTGAGGGCCTTAGATGTTGCCCTGTGTGCATCCGAAGTCCAGGACTGGTGCAGTCTGACCTATTTCTAACAGGGCCTGTTTAAGCTCTTCTTGCCAATCAAACAATTACCGAGCCATCAGTCAAGACATCCTTTGATCATTCTAGAGAACAGACGACTTTGGCTTAGCTCAGTGATTGTGAAGGTGGTATGTTCTGTTTGGAATATGTTTTGAGGATAGAGCTAACAGAATTTTTATGTGAGATTTTAGTGATGGTAAGGTCAAGGATAATGACAAGATTTAGGCCTGAACACTTATTTAATCAACCTGATTATTGCCTATCTCACAATGATTCTCTAGATACTACTGCTAGATCTGACCCCAGTGGGGAAGGAAGTGAAATCAAGGTGCTGAGGTCTTCATTTTGCTATCAGGGGTGCATGGCAATTGACTTTCTGGAGTTAATATATACAAAGTACAATGTTCCTTTAAGAGTAAGGGAAACAGGACACTATTGGCTCCCAATCAATGCTGCAAATCTCTGTCATACAGGTTACACTCTTTCTCTCTTGACCTTCTCCCAACTAGAGGCTTTAGCAAACATATCCCAAGGACTTCCTCTCCTCTGATGGAACTGAATCTTGTGAAAATGTTAAAACAGGAAGTAGTGATTTTATAGTTGAAAGTTCAGAGAACTCCATTCTTTTGCTGTCTGACTTCCATCAACTTGCTCCTACTGGAAATGGAAAGAACCAAGCTCTAGAACACTGAGAATCATGGTCTATCATCAGCCTCAGCCTCATAGGCTTCAGTAAGGAACCTATTGACCTTGTGAAATCCATATGAGTCCAAAGTTCAAAGAGCCACATCCAAAGAGCATGGATGGGTGAGGAGAAGATATTACAGACATTATTATGTGTGAATGTTCTTAATTTAGATGCTCAAAAAAACGGAACAAAAGGGCATTGGCTGACACATGTTTATGTGCTCTGTATTGGGGGAGCGGAGGAAAAGAAAGAAATAGAATGACTCACAGGAGGGTTATCTAACTTTTAGAAGAGCAAAATAACTCAATCTGGCTACTCATGTTGTTTTCTGATGAGGCTGAAAAGGTTAGAAACAATTTCCTGTTTGTTTGTTTGTTTGTTGTTGTTGTTCCTGTTATCCTCCTCCTCCTCTTCCTCCTCCTCCTCCTCCTCCTCCTCCTCCTCCTCCTCCTCCTCCTCCTTCTTTTTCCTCTTCTTCTAATTCAAGCTCTTGCATTGGTAGACAAAAGAAATGACATATTCCAATGGCAACACTGACATTATTGTCTCATTAAGCCTGTTGCTCAGGAAGAGATCTCCTTTTATGGCAATGAGAGATCAAAATGTCTGCGTTCTATAGGAAAGAGCTTCTGAGGGAGGGGAAGCCTAGACCCTGAGCTGAAAAGTTCAGGGTAGAAGAAGGTTGGGTATGCCAGGTAGAGATTGAGGGATGCTGGGAGAACTTGGAGGCCAGATCCACTTTTGCATGTAAAATATGCACCTTAGCCCCCTTGTCCTGGGTCTGAAACCCAGTATCCCAGGTTTTTGTTGATAATAAATGAATAAGGGGTGACATAATCATCTATGAGTACCTCCTGCTGACATTAGGAGGATTTGTTGGGTTGGCGACAAAGAGCTGGAATGTTGTTCAAGTCTGGTGAGAACATGCTATTTTACTTGCTGTTCAGGTTGTGGGACCATCAGTAAGTAAGATAAGCGGGCCTAGTTGAAACACCTGTGGAGCTG
Organism: Mastomys coucha; assembly: GCF_008632895.1. Classification (NCBI taxonomy): domain Eukaryota; kingdom Metazoa; phylum Chordata; class Mammalia; order Rodentia; family Muridae; genus Mastomys; species Mastomys coucha. The sequence continues at coordinate 65,007,118 of NW_022196905.1, read as the reverse complement.
TCTTGGATGCTGGCTGTAGGAAACACCTAGTCTTTGGCAGGATACATTTACTATGATGCTGGCAGAACCTGGACAAGTCTGCTTCGGTATGTAAAATATGCACCTCAGCTCCTTGTTCTGGATCTGAACCCCAATGCTAACATCTTCATCTTCTAAACTAGTGGCTAGGAGACAATATCCATAAGAAACTTCATCCGCTTAGATCCAGATGTTAAGCTCATACTGCCAACTGCGGTATTTCAAAAACTGCTACCCTGTGGCTAAATTCATATGTACAGATGCTGTTAGATTTCCTTTTAATATGGTGGCTGGGTGATTTTCCTCTTTCCTGTGAGATGCTTGTAAAAAAAAAATTAAATGATGTGTGTCTGGTCTCTCTGGGTTTTGCATTTGAGAGAGCTCTAGGATTTGCCTTAATATCCCAGAGCACAGAGTGACATCATGATTATGCGTTGTTTTGATGGCATCCGCTGGGACCTTGCTTTGAGGGATATCTATCCTGATGACTCAAAAGTGCAGGCCTTGTGTTGATGTTATGTTTCTGCCAGCTGCACAGAAGTGTTTTGTTTTGTTTTTTCACTAGTACAGATGCTTGATAGTATATTCTTTCATTATTTGATTCCCAAGATCAAAGTCGGGTGCTCAGGTTTCACAGTGAACATCTTTGCCCATTGATCCATCTCATGGACCCACGGACCTCATAATTATGATCCATGTGTCCCTAGTTTAGGACTTTCTGGGTGCTGTGAACACACTGGTGTCTTATTATCCCTCCTTCTCTTCCTCGCCTTGCAGAAAGATGTGCAGAGAATTCACATGTTGATCCAATACACGCAGACTGGTAGGCTGCTGAGTGGCTGGCTGCTAGCAATGACAGGTGACTCAAGTCCTTGATATTGTAGGCTTATGCTCTAGGTTTGGAGAAGGGCAATGACCAGACAGTTGTGCGGCAGTGTGAGACGTTCTCCTCAGTGTGGAAGTTAAAGTTCTACGGGAGCAACTTAGTTAATAGCAAAGAAGAAAGCTTTCTGGATACAGTGGGACTGAATACGATGGGATATCTAAAGGGCGAATAGGAGCCTGCCGAACAACAACAAAAAGCATCAGTAAGTAAGATAAGCTGAAGCACTTTGGGCATGAAGAGCTATCATATGTGGGGTGAATCTGGCATATTCAAATTACTAGTGAGTCTTTTCAGATACTGGAACCTTTAGTTTGGTGGAGATGTCTTTGACTTGGCTCAATTCTGCATTGCTAACTAACACTTTCCATTCTGTAACCTACTGTGTCTTGGACTCCTACTGAAATTAAGTCTGAAATCCTGGGACAAGTGGCTAATTGATGTGTCTATTAACAGATTAAAGCTGTTTTGGAAGCCAGGATCTCCCAGCTTCTCGAAGTTTCTACCAGTTACAGGTTATGGCTTGTGGGGAGCCGTGAATCTTGAGAGGCATTCGCCATGGCAAGATGGCGCCTACTTCCCCTGTTAACTCCTAGTGGACAACTGTTTGCGCATGTGCGTAGAGAACTATTGGCGCATGTGTGTAGAGTGAAAAGACGCCATGTCACGGCCCATCCCAGGGCTTTACGTAGGGTAATGAGCCAACAGCCAATCATGAGCAGACACGTCACACTGTGGGCAGATATGCGCATTGTGGTGTATATAAGCAGTGCGGATTTTGGGCTCGACCCTTTTTTCCTATGGATGGAGACAAATAAAACGTTGCTGCAGAAGGAACCTAGTGTCCGCGTGTCTTCTTCCCGGCGAGAAGACTGCGCGGGCTACAATGGCTGGCACACCCGGAGCCCCTAGCCACTCACGTACCCACTCAGTCTCTAGTCCAAGCGCTGGGCTGCCTGCCCTTTCCCCAGAGGCTCTGCTTTTTATAATCCAGTGTTGTGGTTGAGGGTCCTGCCCACTCTGGACTCTCCCAGATGCCTCTGCCTCTGCCTATGCACTCTGTTGTGCTTTATAAAAAAAGAAAAAGGCAGGAATATGTTTAATAGAGTTAGGTATGGTGAATGGGAGGGGACCGCCTAGGGCCCATGCTGAAGCATCCCTTCCCCCTGAACTATCAGCCACAGGACGAGTATAGTGTAGAATAGAGTTTATTTAGGGCATGGAAAAGGAGTTGAGAAGAGAGTAGAGACAGAGAAAGACAGTCAGAGAGAGGGGAGAGAGAAGAGGGGAGAGGGGAGAGGAGGGAGGAGAGAGGAGAAGCTGGCCAGGAACATGTGGAGACAGAGGAGGAAGAGAGGGAGAAAGGGGTCAGTGAGAGAAGAGAGTAAGAGAGAATAAGAAAGTGAGGAAGGGGCAAACAACCCCTTTTATAGTAAGCTGGGTCCACCTGGCTATTGCCAGGTAATTGTGGGGCGGAGCCTAGAAGGCATAGTGACACTCTCCCTTTTATGTACAATAAACTTTCTCCTCCACCATACCTGGGAGCAGTCATGCCTTTCCTTTTTATTTCTTGTCTTCATTCACCTAAAGTATCTGTATGTTACTAATTGTCCATCAGGGAGAGGCTCGAGCAGTGACCTCCTTCCCATTGCATTGCATTGCATTGCATTGCCAGGCGGTGTTGCAGGAGTGCATGATGGGAGGGCTCCCCCAAAAAGGTTGCTTCTCTTGGGAAGTGAGGAATCTTTCTGTTTATCTCGAAGATTCCTTACTGCATTGACAGCCTAGCTCTCCGTTCCAACAAATAGGATGCAAACAGGTCGCCACCAGGTGCCCAGCCCTGCTCTAGCCACTCAGCCTAGACACTCTCACTTTCTACAATTGAGTACGGAGTCCAGCCATCTGGAGTGGAATAATTCAATAATTAAGTCAAATAAATAAGTCAAATAACTCTCCCCTTTCGCCAGTCTGCATTGTATGTAAGGCATCTCCTCTTTAGATAGAGCAGTTTCACTTCTCTGTGAAGCTAATATTCTTGTCTACCAGGTCTCGCCTCCTTGGGGCTTTACGTCTCTCATTATTGTTTCTCTTCTGATTATTTCAGTAAATTACTCCCATCAGCTGACAAATACTTAAGAGCTGAATATATGTATTCTCTCTATATATTGTTTTAAAGTAGAAGGAAAGAAAAGACAGAAAGGTAAGTGTAAGAAGGAAGCAGGAAGTCAAGGAGCATGAATATGAAAGGGGGAGAGGCCAACAGAGCTGTGTGGTCTTTTGGGTCAAGCAGGGGCTGGCCTCCTCTCTCTCACAACCTACATTTACCCAGAAGATCTTAAGCACACCAGTTCCTTAATCCCCGCAGTTTGGTTCCGCTGCCCTTTTGCTCTGTAGCCTTCTTTGATTGTCTATTAACACAAAGTGAGTTTCAATATTACTGCTATCTCCCTGCAACTCCCTTGAGGATTTATTGGGCTTTTTCTTGCTTTATATGTTCCTGATTATTAAAAAGGGGGGGTGTAGTGTGGGGATTTCTTCTAAATAATAAAAAAAAAAGGCAGAGCTGTGGAGATGGTACAGTAGTTAAGGTGCTTGCTGCTCAACTCTGTGGACTAGAGGTCAGATTCCCAGACTGCAGGTAAATGACAGGTGGGTGTGTCAGTCCAGCTGTGATTTGAGTAACCCTAAGGCAGAGGTAGGGAATCCTAGGAGCAGGCTGCCTACCCAGACTAGTTTGCAAACTCTGGGTTCAAGTGAGAGACCTTGCCTCAATGAATAAGGTTGAGAGTGATGGAAAAAGACTTCTGACCTTGGCCTCCAGATGCATGTGTGTATAGTTGTACAAGTAACCCTGCACACCTGTGTATCCCCACACATGCAAACACACACACACACACACACACACACACACATGCATCACAAGCACACACACACATGCACACACGCATCACATGCACATATGCATGCGCACACACAAACATACACACATGTACACACACATGCACACACATACATATATATATATACACACACACACATGCACACACACATACACGCACTCTCGAGTGTGAATGCAGTAACACTGGGCTACAGAGGAAGGATCGAGGAGCTTCAACCCCCAGCTACCTCAAACACGATTCAACAGATTTTTTATAGGCCTGGTCTGCCAACTCTGGTAGTAGTCTTCCCCTTCTTCTCTTTCTCTTCCTCTTGTCCTTCTCTTTCTCCTACTCCTCTCCCTCCTCCTTTTTCTTTAAAACCTTAAAAGTCTACTTAGGTCGAATCCTCACCTCTGGTGCCATAAAACTGGCTCCCCCACCACCAACTCTAGTAAGAAGAAATTATTACCCCGACAGTCATCAGGCTTCATTCCTTTTTTGACCTTATGAGCATTTTCCTTCTACCCCCTGCTGCCACCAAAGCCCTTGAGTATGTAGATGAAGTATCGTCCAACACCCCTGCCCTGGCCAATGGTACATAGCTGCACAAACCTTGCCCTAGGACCCTGGCTACCTCTCCATAAACACCCTCCATCTCCATAAACAGAACCAGTTCTAGGACCCTGGCTACCTCCCCATAAACACCCTCCACCTCCATAAACAGAACCAGTTCTAGGACCCTGGCCACCTCTCCATAAACACCCTCCACCTCCATAGACGGAACCAGTTCTTCGAAGCTGTTTCTGGGTGTGTGCCTTGCCCTCGAACTCATCTCTGACAGAGATCCTGCACTGCACTCAGCCACACCCAGCTAAGCTTCTTGTCCACACACCAGCCTTCTACCCCAAGAGGGAAGTGGACATGGGGCAGCACACATACACATGAAGAATGAATAAATGGATGAATGCATGTTCATCCTTGTTTCTGACTTAGCCTGAAGTGATTTTTCTCTATGTCTTCTGACTTCACTAATTTAGTTCAGTCTATAGGCTGAGTTCCCACACATTTTTTTCTACAATGCATCTTCCATCACTTCTACCTCATCTTCCTTTTGAAGGCAACATTGCCTTAGCACCTCCTATGCAGGGTACCCTTCTCCCTCTGTCTTCAGATTTTCATTCCAGGGCTTGTTGGGCCCTCCGCTGGGCTTCACTGTTGCCTACATCAGCCACGAAAACTGATGGCAGCAGAAGCTGTTAGTTCATGCCTTTAGTCCTAAGCTAAGGCACAGTTGCCATGAGTTTGGAGCCAGAAGAACTATATACTGGGTTTAAGTGTAGACTAAGCTACAGAGGGGGACTCTATTTAAAAACAAAATCAATCCAAAATGAGAGAAAGAAGATTCCACATAGCACCGAGAACCCCCTCCCCATCAAAAGGCCAGGATGATTCTATACAGGGCTAAGTGATAGTCTTTTAAAGACTCCACTCTCATTGCTAAAATACAAACCCAGCACCGAGTTGTGAGGTGCAAATAGAATACCCATTGATACAGCAACCAGAGCTATAGAAGTGTGGGAGGAAGGGGATGAATTCTGCCAACAGGACATAGAGGTATGCACAGCAAACATTTAGTAAAGGATTTAAGTATATACGATTTAAGTGGTGCTTAAAAATGAGTAGGAATGACCCAGTAGAAAAACAGAGGTGAGGACGCAACCTAAATAGACTTTTAAGGTTTTAAACAAGGAGGAGGAGGAAGATGAGAAGGAAG
>NW_022196905.1:65000722-65001402 GCF_008632895.1 Mastomys coucha | reverse complement strand
GAGGAGGAGGAGGAGGAGGAGGAGGAGGAGGAAGAGAGAGAGACTACGAGGATAGTGGGCAGACTAGGCATGTAACAAATCTAAAAGCACTAGGTAATCTAGATGCTTCAGTGCAAAAGAACTAAACTGAGGGCCTAAAATACTCCCTGGCAGTGAGTCTAGACAGGAAAGTTGGTCATGGTGGAGGGTCTGTACATAGTTAAGACTGATTGCTAGGGTAAAAAAAAAACCAGCAGAATGGAACTCTACCCAACAATACAGATATAAGGCCTGCAGGAATGTTAGTGTATTATATTACAACAGTCCACGGGGATCCTCAGCTGTGCCCTTAAGCCCCAACTGGGGAGGCTGTGTTGGAGAATCCAGCCTGATGTAGTTTTGGTCTGACAAGTAATGTCTGAATATGCAGCAATAGGAAGCAGCATTTTTCTGCTCAGTTAGTGGTATCATTGAATCTAGCCCAGATCTGCAGGGAATGTAGTCTGCTGGGTGGAATGCCAAGTTTCTTCTGGTGTATGCTGTTGGGATGCTCAGTTTTGGTAATGCAGCCACAGAAACTGAGAAGGACCATCTGGACACAGAATGAGCATCAAGGTGCTGGTGGGCTGCCACTTCTAGGATAGGAGTTACCAGTCAAGGTCTCTTGGAGAAAGAGAGAGAGGGGGAGAGAGAGAGAGAGA
>NW_022196905.1:64993925-64998925 GCF_008632895.1 Mastomys coucha | reverse complement strand
CTTAAATCCACCCAAAGTATAATGTTAAATGTTCAGTCTGCTCCCCCTCCCCCTGTCACCTAGACAACACATTTGCTGAGCCTGCATGGAATGCGGGGTGAGACTAACATTTTTTATTTTTAATTTTTGATAAAATGATGCTCCTTAAAGGTGACATTTGTTAAAGTCCCATAAATAAATTTTTGTTTTAAGTATATTAGAGAAGTGCATGGTTAAAAAAAATCTGATGATAGGCCTTCTATATTTCCCACTCTCAGATGTTCCTTTTATTTTGAGGCTACTAATGATGAGCCACAGACATTCCAGGCTGCTGGGTTCTGAAGGGGCCTTCCCTAGCCCCTCCCCCCTTTTTAAAAAGATTTATTTATTTATTTTAGGTATGAGTACAATTATAGCTGTTTTCAGATACACCAGAAGGGGGCATCAGATCCCATTACAGATGGTTGTGAGCCACCATGTGGTTGCTGGGAATTGAACTCAGGATCTCTGGAAGAGCAGTCAGTGCTCTTAGCCACTGAGCCATCTTTCCGACCCCATCCCCATCCCCCAACCCACCCCCCAGTACCTTGAGAATCTCTGTTTGCAATGAATCTAGTCAAGTCATCACTACATGGCCTTTATGTGAATTTTAGAAAAATGTTTCTTAGACTAGCTTTTAACAAATGTTAAGCCAGAGGCTTATCTTTTATGGGTTCTCAACTCATAGTTTATTCTAAATCACCTTAATTCCTTTGGATTAATAGTTGTGTTAGCTGTTTACAATAAAATGGATTTAACAAAAGTGAGTTTACAACAGTTGGATGGTCAATCACAATTCTCAACTAGAGATCTAGAATGACACAGAGCATTAGCTTCCAGGCACACCTGTGAGGGATTACTTTCACTAAGGACATGGAATACCACCTCAACTGTCAGGACCATTCTCTGCACAGAAACCCTTGATGGTGAAGATGATCATTCTTTACTCTCTGCTTCTGCTTGTGCATGCCATGTGACCAGGTACATCAAGCCCCAGCTACCTCGGTTTCCTTGCACAACTGACTATAACTTTGAATATTAAGCTGAAATAAACACTTTATCTGTAAGTTGTTTTAGTTAGACAATTTTATCATAGCAACAGGAAAAACAGCATGACAAATTGTTCCTGGGCTCTGTGTAATTTTAAAACCTAAAAACTACAGCAATTTTTATTCATCATTCTACCTACACCTTGCTCACTTCAGCTAGGTAATTTTATTTACTATTGACACCACTAGGGTATGCCTCCCCATCTTAGCTTAGGTTCTGAACATGCAGATGTTACAGTCAATGCTCACATCTGGCGTGGACTAGTCTGCTTGTAACATTACAGTTTCTTTAGGAGATATCGGATCCAATGATTTATATAAAATAAAACCCAATTGATTGCAATTATCTCTCCCAGGTCTCTTTCTTCCTGTTCTGCTCTATAATTTGCAATAATGTGAACAGAGAGGCTGCGCAAAGAAAATGCTTCAACTGTATCTAAAAACTCCTCATGTTCCACCCATACAGAGAAGTTTCTTCATTCTTAGCTTCAAATTTTGACTTACAAGTTTATGGACAGTAGTGTTTATAGTATGTTTGGGGTTTGAAGTGTTTCTTCCACTTAACTTGGTGTTCATCTATTCCTGTTAATCTATAGTATAGATATTAATCCATTTCCAAACTCTGTTCTTCTTTGACCCATCCAAAATCCTTGGTTCCGATGACCCAAATACGAAGTCCCACTTCTGGATGACATTATGTGATAATTATTTTTATTTTCATTTTTGGAACTTAGTCTAAAAAAGTATGAGGCTTACAAAACAAAGTTATACTGTGTTAATATTTTGAATGACTTAAATAATGACTGTTTTGAATTATGTGCCTTCAAATCACTTCTTTTTTTTGGTGAACTGTTGTGGCATTAAAATGAAGCTGCATGTCCACAGGTAACTTATAGATCTTTTAAAAACACTCACGTATACGAGTCTCCTTAATTTGTCTTCTATTTGAAATAATGTGGCTGGCCATTATGTGGCCTAACAATATATGGTTCAATATCTTATATCTTAATAACTGATAGCAACTTCTATTCTATTATAATTCATGTAGAATAAGTTCATATCTGTTAAGAGCACAAAATGTTCCATTCTATGACTCTGTGTTACTTCAATTCAAATGTCACTATTGATGAGATGTCATAATATGCTTATATACTGTATGCTGTAGTACTTGGCTTTTGAGAAAAACATCTCTCCTACTACATTATAATTTTCTGGTTTTGGGAGATAGTTTACAACAATCTTTCTTAAAACATAATATAAGAATTAGATAACAGCCATAAAGGAGAGATGTTTTTACATTCCAATGGGGGAAAAATGGTAAGTTGGCAGAAACCAAAAACTATAAACTTGAAAACATCACCCTAAAAATTGGTGTTGATGGATTAAACCAAAAAAAATATATAGGATCACACACACACACAAAAATAATAAGCAAGAAATACCTCAGTAATTCCGGGATGAAACCAAAAGAAGTCTTGACAAATTCCAAAAAGTTTGTAGGTTAATTCTGTTTGTCAAAACAAGTACAGGTTGTTCTTCTCATGCTGAGATAAGAGGTTCGGTATAATGTATGATGAGAGAAGGGAGTTACATTAGAATGGTTCTCAGTAATATACTATGCACCTGGAAGGACCCCTCAGGCCAGACAGCATGGCCACTTTGCATGGTGTCCCCATGTGTAGTGGAGTCATGGCCCGGGGTGCAGGGGGGGTGGTCCGTTTTTTATGAGTGAGGGAGTGTAAAAGGAAATTTCCTCATTTCCTCCTATATGCCAAGGCAAGCAAGGAAAACTATTACTTTTTTTTTTTTAATCTCTGGAAGTGGCTCAAGTCTTTTACCAGCTTCCTTTTCCCATTGTCTCGAGGACCTAACTTGGCTACTGAAAGCTTATCATTGTGGTGACTGACTGGGCCCCTCTCAGGGCTGCCAAACCAGTCCTAGTAATTACCCATCACTCGACTTTTGATCAAGTTTCCTTCTCCTACTTGACTTCCTGTTTGCCTTTAGGCCCCCGGACCTTCATTTTGGTAGACCGTCTTCACCAAACGTGTAATTATATTTTCCGAGCCCCTCAGAGATGCTAACCTTTTGAAAAGTCTCTCATCAGTTTTACAACTTAGAAATGTCTCCCAGCCATCTCTGAAATTTAATCACGAAAGGAGGTAGCAGCCCTGTGAGCCTTGACTTTGTCACAGTAGCAAGAGAAAGCCTAATTTTCTTTGGGGTAATGAATGGTCTCTGTTCTCCTAACGTCAACACAGAACTCCCCTGGCCTTCATTTCGGTGGACCTGGGTTTTCACTGAGTCCCAGACACCCTTTGCTGTCGGGTGGTCTTGAACAGGCTGCTGTGCCTATGTAATCTTACCTAATGAAAAAATCTTCTGATACTTTCACTTTGGTGCCCAAATTTACTTTTTTATTTCATCATGATTCATCAAATGAGATATCAGAAAGAAGTTAACTGGATCAATAATTTATAGTGTATGTGTGTGTGTGTATGTGTGTGTCCGTGTGCTGTGGAGATCAGGCGACAGCTTGCAGGAGGCAATTCTCTTCTTCCACCGTATTGGTTCTGAGAATAGAACTCCAGATTGCCAAGTGGCAGTCACCTTTACTCATTGACCCTCTTCCTGGCTACTATACTCATTCTTAAGTGGGCCAGTGCTTCAATATATTTTAAAATGAGCTGTTAATTCACTTGGATTCCTGAGCTTTTTTTCAAGTGAATTCAACTTAAATAATTATTTTTCGAAACATGGAGGAATATCAATGAGATAATCAAGGCATCTTTTAAGGCCGGTCTTAATTTCAACCACTCACTAAAAATCAACTGGAGAATGGAAAAAACCAAACCAAACCAAACCAAAACAAAACACCACAAAGAAACAAAGAAACTACTGCCAGGCCAGGTTCATCCACAGGAACCGATTTCATTTGTCTTATAATCATAAGGATTTTGCAAATTCCTGGTTGATTCTAACTTGCAGTGCGGTTTGTGAATCACTGCTTAAGATTCTCAGAGTTTCTGTCCTTTTTTAATTAAATCAATTCTCCTATTTCTGGATTCAGCAAGCACTTTCTGGGAGATGACTTCCTGCCAGACACCATCTTATTACTAAAATGAATGTGGCACAGTCCCGGCCTTGCAAGGGTATATCAAAACAAGGGCAAGCAGAATATACATGTCTCGATGCAAGGAAAATACAGACACCAATAGAAAGTCAAAGGTGACAGACACTCAGATGAGACAGGGATTAAAACTCTCCAGGGATTATGTCTGACTTCATTAGGCTGGTGTGTGTGTACAGAGAATGATGTCAGACCATGGAGAGAAGATTCTAGGTAAACAATAGGGAGCAAATCCCAGGGATCAGAAAACCACCATTGTGTTAATGTCTTCAAGGTCTCTGCTCCTGCCGCTGCTGCAGCCACTGCCGCCAAGCCATGGCTGAGATCTCACGGATCTGGGTTGACCAAACTTTTTGGTAAGGACTCACATTAACTGTCCACAGTTCCTTATTTTTTTTTTTTTCTGGAAAGTTGTGTACAAATCAATGCACACCAACACCGATGATGTACGTGGAAATAACACAAAGTGTTTTATAATAACAACAAAAAATTTAGTATGGCTGGTCTGGAGAATGGGATCTGGCCATTGTTCCTAATTTTGAAACAAGGTTTCCAGTAGATGAAACTGATTCTTCCAACTCCACTTCCAAAGTTCTAGGAGTCCAGGTGTGCATGGCTTTTTCCAGTTCATTCTGAAAGCCCTTCAACATACATAAGGACACAGCAACATCATTTAACTGATTATTTTTAAAGATTTATTTATTTATTTTATGTGTATGAGTACACTGTAGCTGTACACATGGCCATGAGCCATCTTGTGGCTGCTTGGAATTAAACTCAAGACCTCTGCTCACTCCGCCCCC
>NW_022196905.1:64979166-64993915 GCF_008632895.1 Mastomys coucha | reverse complement strand
CTTTTTTCTGGCCTGTTCTCTCTCTCTCCAGCTCTGCTCCCTCCGGCGTAATACACTGTAGCTGTCTTCAGACACACCAGAAGAGGGCATAGGATCTCATCATGGATAGTTATAAGCCACCATGTGGTTGCTGGTATTTGAACTCAGGACCTTCGGAAGAGCAGTCAGTGCTTTTACCTGCTGAGTCATCTTGCCACCCACTTAGCTGAATTTTTTTTATTGAATTATCATATAAGTTTACTCAGCCTTACCAAACTATTTTAGAAATGACTGGTTACATGGCATGTAAATTATAATGCTTCTGAAAAAGCCCGAAGTGTAGCAGATTGAATGGGAAAAAATCAATCACTCAAAAAGTCCCTGGTTGACTTCAGTGCTTCTTTGATTAAGGAGCTCTGGCTGGAATCCTAACAGCTTATAGATGTGGCAGCTCTGGGCGCAGTGATCACAAGGGGTGACAACAGAGGAGGGCAGTCTCATATTCACAGAACCTTCGCAGAAAGACTGATTGAGCCCTTGACATGCCATCAACAAGAAGGACAACCCCTTAGGACATGACGCGTGTTACCTCTTAAGTCTAACGTGGCAGACCACTCATGTGTTTTTAACAGCATGATTATAGAGCTTTTAGAATGCTTTCTTTAGTGCTATGCTGATCTAAAATATGACCAATGTGTATTATCTCCAGAGGCCTTTTAAAAATCGAAGTATCTATTCAAAGATCTCTTTAGGCAAGATTACAGGCCTCAAGCTACAAGAATATTTTAAAACAAAAACTAGGGAAATAGGAAGTGTTAACATTCTTTAATTACATATCAATTCCCAAAACTAAGACAGAGACTTTAAGTTTATCAAGTTCATTCATTACCAAGTTCATATATAGAATGATACATATATCTCATAGATTTCTGGGAAACTGTTTTTAGAGGAGACCATATCTGTCTAGGTTTATGGAGAGAGGATAAAGCCAAGTGTCTTCCTCATCTTCAACAGTAGCCCATAAATAACTTCTCTCAATATGGTAGAGCCAACATAACATAATCTCTTATGTGGTTACAAGATAATAATTAAATGCTTTTGAACTTTAAGCCCTTTTCCTTTCAATAGTTTATGAATGAGCATTATTTTATTTAGACTACTACTAACTCTATATATGTGTTACAACACATCTAATTAAGGTGAAAAAAAAATCTGTTGAATTCAAGCCACAGCAGAACCTGAAAGACAGGTTTGAGGGAAGAATATAAATTAAATGTTAAAGTTCACAGACAGTTTTTTTAAAAAAAAAATTAAAAAGAATATTTTAAAAAACAAGTAAAGAATAAATATCTTTTCTTTGTTTCTAGAACTTTTGTCAGAAACTCTACAGAGCTAATGTCAGAGTCACATTTAGTAAAAGCATGAAGTCACAGAATTTGGGCAAACCCAAAGCATATTTCTGATGTCAGAAAAATTTAACTTCTATTCATGAGCAGTTATAACACACAGACTAACCCTTGCAAGCTCTAGCTATCTCCTAAAGCTGGTTCAGGAGTTTCTCTAGAGTAATTACAAGGATGTAGCATCTAGTAAGACAAAAAAGTCACAGACCCTAACCTTCTCACCTAATCAAGAGGAAAGGCTGCTTTGTTCTTTATCCAGGTGCGTCCATGGAGTGGAAGCGGCCATCGTATTATCACACGTCGTCATGGGCACGATTCTATTTTATTTCATTCAGTTTTAGGTTCATAGAGCAGAGTTCAGACTTAGAATTCAGCTCCCTAAAAGAGCTTGTTGATCAAGGAGTGCCCCAGGGAAGGATGTTCCAATCCTGTTCCGCTCTGGTTTCTCAACCTGTCTGCACTTGGTTGTAATGAATCGGTCTCTTCTGGATGAAATAATAAAATTAACAGTGGGGACTACAAAAAGCTGTGGATCTGCCCTTTCTTGTAATAGGTGGGAATTAGCGCACCCTAGTGGATGACCTAAAGAGTGCCACCTCCTTAGACTATCTTAGAATTATAATATCTATCTATCTGTCTGTCTGTCTGTCTGTCTGGCTGGCTGGCTGGCTATCTGTAATTAATTAACTAATTAATTAATTAATTACATTTTCCATTTATTTACTTATTTATTTGAAACAGCATCTTTCTACACAGCCTTGGATGTTCTGGAACTCACTCTATAGGGCCTTGAACTCAAAGAAATCCACCTGCTCCTGCCTTTCAGGTGCTGGGATTAAAGGAGTATGCCACCATACAAGGATAGAATTATAATTTTTTATTTAACCTTATTATGGTGACTATGGTGAAAAGGGCTCGATCAGATTGCTGATCTCTCATTGTTTCCCAGTATAAATTTGAATCTGTAGATGTGTTTAGCAGGCACATGTTTATTGGAGCCTGGGGTTGTGTTTGGCTGGTAATTGCTAATAGAGTTGATAAATCCTCAGTTAGAAGTATTACCTTTACAAAAAGGTTCCCGCACGCAGAGCGGAATGGTTAAGATGTGTGACTTCACTGAGGGCCAGACACCAGAATTCAAGGAGTCCTTCCAGGTCTTTGACCAAAGGGGTAATGGTAAAATACTGTACCATGGGGGGTACCCATAGGAGCTTTCCATTCTCTAGAAGAAGGGGAGAAGGTAATGGGGTCAGGGAGGTTGTGGGGTAGGACTTGGGGGAAAGGAGAGGAGAAAGGGGGGGCTGTGATCACCAAGGTGCTCAAGGTCCTGGGGAACCCCAGGAGTGATGAGATGAATGCGTAGGAGTTGCACTTGGAGCACTTCCTCAGCATGCTTCAGCCTGTGGCCAAGGACAAGGCACAGGGACCTTATGAGGGTTACAGCAAAGACCTTTGCGTGTGGACAAGGAAGGGTACTGTTATGGATACTCAAGTCCATCATGTCCTTGTCACAGTGGGTTAGAAGATGACAGAGGAAGAAGTAGAGATGCTGGTGGCAGGGCATGAGAACAACAATGGTTGCTTTCATCTAAAAAGAACTTGTTGGGATGGTGCTGAACGTCTGAGGACCTCTCCATATGCTGAGTCTGGGTCTTGCCCAGTGTGAGATCTCTATTTGGCTCCAGAGGTTTCCTAGGATCCCTTTCCACAACATCGTTCCAATCTGGTCTCTTTTGGATGGTACTCGCCTTCATCAAATAAATTTGATCTCTCCACCCCCAACCCACCCAAAAGAAAATTAAAAAAAAACAAACTTTGAACAAAACAAACACCAAACACACATATATTTAAATGTAAAATTGTGTACTTTTTTTTCCCCCTGGAAGCATAGCTAGACACTCCCAACAGCATCCATTGTAGTTGGGTAGTTCCATGGAGTTGGACTTTGCTGATGTGATGCGGGTAGGAGTAGTGTGTGCAGTATTTCTAGGTCAGGCACCTAGAAACTTCCTATATGATTTTTGTTTGTCATTTTTCTCTATGCAAAGCCATAATGAACAGAACTTGGAGGTTTAAGAGAACAAAAACAATCAGACTAACCTTTGTGTAAGTAAGAAGTAAATGGAGATTGTGTTGAACTACTACATTTTTTTGCGGTATCTTTGTGAGATGACTAAGATTCTCTGACTCATACAGAAATTTGTATAAGGAGTGGGAGTCCCCATAATATTATCAGAAGAAAGATGATTGGATTGATCATATCAGAATAATAGAAAACAAGGGGTTCTGATTCTTTAGTGACTGACAACTCAGAAGGCAGGCTCTGTTGCAAATACAATCTAGAAAATAAATCGGAAAATATCTCATCAGTGTAACTGGTTATTAATGGATGCCATTAGTAAGACACTGGGGGAAGGAGATAGATAAATTCACAAAAACTTGGCTGGAGTCTTAGTTTGGGTTCCTATTGTTGTGAGTAGACACCATGACCACAGCGACTTTTATAAAGGAAAATATTTAATTGGGGCTGGCTTACAGTTTCAGAGATTTTGTCCATTATTGTCATGGCAAGACGTATGGCAGCGTGCAGGCAAACATGGTGCTGGAGAAGGAGCTGGGAGTTCTGCATCTTGATGCGAAGGCAGCTACAAAAGAAATGAGCCTTAGTATCATGATTTATCAAATGTGTATGCACTGTAGATGTCTGTCAGAAATTGGAAAAGGACAGAAGGAAGGGAGGAAGTACTTGACACTTTGTGCACAAAACTCTACCCCCAAAGGACAAACAACAAAACAGGAAGAACAATAGAAAATAAGGAAACGCCCCCAGAAAGGAGCTCTCTAAGGAGGAAGCTGGTGTTGCAGCTTCTGCTCCATACTGTGAGGCTTCCCTGACTTCTTCCACACCTCCTGATCTCAGTCCTTCATCTGCATTGCCTGCTCAGCTCTGTAAGGCAGGCTGGGTGCATCTGAGAGGCAGACCACTTTCTCAAGGCTTCCATGCACAGTTGACCCAGCAGCAGAGAGGAGAAGGTGGTTTTTCTGGAAGCTGCTTAGCCTTGGCCATACACAGGCCGGGGAAGGAGGCTTCTTAGAAAGGAATCATAACATTTGCTAGGTGCTAGGCTGTGCTTTATTTAAACAGCTTTACAGGTCTGAACTGAGAACAAGCCCTGTAAAGTCCACATGGTCATTGTAAAGAATGAGAGATGAAGAAGCAGACGTGCCAGAGAGGTGGACTAGCTCGCCATTGCTCTACAGACGAGATCAGTTACCAATGATTTACAGAGCTGGACTTAAACTGAACTCCAGAATTTGCATTCTAAGCCCTTACTATAAATGAGGTTAGGGAGATCGAAACCCGAATATACCTAGCTGAGGTAGGATCAGAACAGACAGGTACTGTTTTAAAGTGCTTCAGGGGTTTGGTTTGTTGGCAAGCTTGAATACCAGGGTTCAGTCCCCAGGACCCTAAAAGGAAAGAATCAACATTTACAAGTTATCCTCAACTTACACACACACACACACACACACACACACACACACATACACAAACACACACACACTACAATATTTTAATAAAAGAGTTGAACATTAAAAAATGATCCCTTAGATTACATACACACAAAGACAAGCTATTACTAAGAAAAAGACGTTAACTATTTAAGGGCTCTTTCCTCTCACTTTATGTAATATTTTAAATTTAGTATCTGCCAGAAGTTCAATTCTGATACAGTCATGTTTCAAAGGTCAACTTTTTCTTGGTGCCCAGTGTTGTCTGGATTCAGCTTTTGTTATCTTTTATATCCTGATGGATGTCATTTTGCACAATTAACTTATACATTGCATGGCCACAGGAGAAGCACGCATCCTGTTTGCCTTCCTTTACACAGACAGAACAGCAGAACACTCATTCTCTCTTCAAACTCTGCAGCTGTCACCCATGTAACTGTGGACAAGGCATATATATATTCCTCCGCTGAGTCTGAATTCTTAATCTTTAATATGGGCAAGATACTGACCATACAAGGCTGCACTGGAAATTAGTAAGAAAAAGTAAATCAAGTGTTGGTTATTTATTATATGCTTGACAGACATTTGTCTGATATGTTACACTGTATAAAATTCAACTTCCATAAGTGACAGTGACAATTCCCATCATTAGATTTATTAACGTACTTAAATAGATTTCCAGACAGCTATTCATTTTAACAATATTTGGGAACTCCCTATTCACAGTGTTTTAAGCCAATGACCTTTAGCTGGAACAATGTGAGTTGTAAAGATATATTTGTATTATGGTAAAACTTAGAAAGTAGTAAATGTTTTAAGTGAAAGACAGCTAAAGCCCCAAGACCATTCACTTCCAAATGTAGGGGCACAGACTGGAGAAAGGAATTTGAAGTTGACTTTGAAAGTGCTACTACTGGGCAGGTTTCTCAGAATAATTTACAGTTTGGATGGTTTCTTTCTCTTTTAGGGTGTGTATCAGCACTTTCTGACACTGTTGTTAACCCTAACTTGTTAAGTCGGGCCGTAATCACCCTTCCTGTGTAATTGCAACGGCACCTTCCCAAGACAGGGCTCACTCTATCACGGACTTTCTAGCATTGGATTGGAATTAGAGCTCAAAGAATTTGGGGCTCAGTCCCGTGGTAAACGTGTAAGTAGAGACATGGGTTTTATTTACCAGCAGGTTGTTTTTGTTTCTTAGCTTGGGCAGCACATATTTGGGTTACCTGATAATATATAGCGAATTTCGGATAAAAAAAAAACCAAACAAACCTTTTAGCTTAATCTAGTATATTGGATATATTTAAAACATTATTTGTTGTTCCCCTTAAACTTCACATTTCACTTTGCCTTTTGTCTTGGATTGCGTTTGTTGTTTGTAAATGGGGAAAAAAAATCAAATACTCCTTAAGATTAAAAAAAAGAAATCTAACTTTAATTTGACTCTGAGGTCAAACTCCTTGAATAGGACCTGACTGTCAGATTTCTGGGGAAAAGGCGCTGGGTTCAAATACAGGCTATGGCTACTCTAACTAGATGGTTTTCTGCAGTGAAGAAAGTTCATGAGATCTGTCTCTGAACACAGTCGCAACCGAGCAGAGGTCTGTAACTCTTCCTCCAGATAGCAAGTGGACGGGTGAACAGACTTCCCCTCAAGCGCAAAAAACAAAAAACAAACCCTTTCTCTTTCCTGTCTGCAGGGGAAAACCAAAGGCTGAGGCTTTGCGCACGCGCACAAGGACTCGGAGCCTGCCCGCCGGCCCCGCCCTCCGGAAAATCACGTGGGCGAATCGTAGCGGAAGCCTACGGGCCAGGCCTGTCACGTGACAGGTACCTTTGCTTCTCCGGGATGGAGCCGGAAGAGGGGACGCCGCTTTGGCGGCTGCAGAAGCTGCCTCCGGAGCAAGGCGCCCGGGTGAGGGCTTTGGGAAGGGCATGGGAAGGCGGCGCCGGGACGATTCTTCCTGGGCCCCTGGAGACACAATGGCGGCCTAAGAACTCTGCGCGGGCCTGGGGATGGCCCAGGCCTGGGTGCGTGTGGGGTCTCCTAACTTCTAGAAAGCTCGGGTGGTAGAGCCCGAGATCCGCTGCGTAAGCGAGTAGGTCCTGCACTCTAGTTCAGGTCTCCCGAACGCTCACTCCGTACCGCTTTCTGTGTGAGTCACAGCGAATATGGTGAGGACCTGTCGCCTGGACAGGTACCTAATCCTAATCAAAAAAGAAGTGGCCACTAACTTAAATGTGGCCAAGAGGTGATTGCAGCTGCTGAAAACAACTCACCCACAAAGCCAGGCTTTCCTGTAGAGAGAATTTCACTAAAACGAGGAGTTAGTGGAACTAGGAGGCGTAGCAGGCAGCTTTGCCCCAAATCCAGTCTTCATACTTTGTGAGGTTCACATGATTTCAGTTGCTGGTAGTGCAGAGTGGAAGGAGCATAGGAAAGGAAAGATGGCCAGTGCTTTCTCTGAGCAAGACAAAACGAAGCTCACCACCCCTACTGAGGGGTAGGAGAGTGTGCTGTGAGAGGGGAGGCAAAGGGAGACCAGGGTATGGTGCTCCAGTGGGAAGCTTTTCTGTGAGAGGAGCACTGTGCTTGATTATTAGAGATGACACTCTCAGATCCTGGAGGAAAGCTAGAAAACAGCAGTGTACCTTTAACTTTATTTTACTTCCTAAAGGTAGCCATCATAATGGAAGGTCTGGGATGTAGCTGGGTTTGATAGCTCACACTTGGAACCCCCAAATTTGGGAGACTAAGGCAGGAGGATTGCCACAGGTTTGAGGCTAGCCTGGACTATAGAGGTGAGACCCTGTCTTCAAAACAAAACAAAGCCAATACAACAAAATGAAAATGAAAACCAACAACAATAAATCTTAAAAGTAGTTGGCTCTCTGTCTTAGCTGGTTTGTAGAAAAAGCACGGCTGCCAACATCTGTGTTCTGCAAGGAACAGAAATCTGTCTTGTCATTCTTTTAAAAGTACTTTTATTTCCTTTTCTTCCCCTAGTTTCTTCACAAAATTATTGATGGCATCTGCGGCCGAGCTTATCCTACCCACCAGGATTATCGTAGTGTTTGGGATCCAACTGAATGGAAGCATGTTCTAGAAGATGTTACCACGTTTTTCAAAGCTGTGGTTGGCAGAAACTTTTCTGAGGAAGAGGTAGTTTCAATCCTGACCTCTTTACCTGATAATAAGCACCACCCAGAGGTTCTAACAATGTTCATAGGGTTCTACCCATGTGTTCAGTAACTAATCACATGCTATAGCAACTGAAGGTCTAATTATGAGTGAGTGGAAGACAGCATTGGATTTTCTGGGGCATGACAGTTTTGTCTTAGTTTTTTGTTTTTTGTTTTTTTGTTTTTTTCCTCCCACTGTAACACATTTAAAGCATACAGACGAATGCAGGATGCTAAAGAACAAGCCTGTGTGTTCTGATTGCCAGGATTAGACAGCTTATGTTGGACCTCACGGGGCATGGCTTTTACAACTTTGTCAAGACCTATTTGTACATACTTATATGAGTTGTTTACTTTAACAAGTGGTGTTCTATTTGCTAGAACAAATGTGTTGATTTGGATGACATTCTAGATCTGCATTTCTTTGAACGTATACATTTAATCCATTATGTCCCTTGCTTTTCCATTATCTTAATAGGGCTTTTGGGGGATAGACGTTTTGAGGTTAATGCAGTCCAGTTTGCCAGTGTTTCTTTTGGCGGGTAGTGCTATCTCTGTTGTATTTAAGAAATATAAAGGTATCTTTGTGTATTTTCCTGTGGAGGCTTGTTTTAGTGTCTGTAGTCTTCTCTCAGCTGTGTCTTGGATTAATATTTTGTGAGTGACTGGGGCCATCTCTGTTGGTTTCTCCTGAACAGTTTCCCACTGACTCATTGCCATCTGTTGGACATGTATTTACCGTCCTTGTTCTTCAGGTGGGCATGCGTGGGGACTGACTCTGGACTCTATTGGATTCCATTAGTCTCTGCACTGGCTTTTGGCAGTTTTACACTGTTTTAATTATCACAGCATTAAAGATATGCTAGGTTAATTCTTGATATCAGCTGGTAGAAAGACCTTCAACCTCCTGTTTCTTCCATATTGACTCTCCGTGGTCCTTTCTGTCTTCATATAAATTTCAAAATCAGCTTGTCAACTGTAAAAGCAGTTTGTATTTTAGTGTGGATTGCACTGAATTTCTGTATTATCTGGGGGAGAATTGGCAGCAATATTTGGCTTCCTAGCCTGTGAACATGGTGTAGGTCTCTTTATTTAGATTGGCTTTCATTTCTCTCTTTTTTTAATGTTGAAGTCTTGCAAATATTTGGTTAGATTTCTAAAAGATGGTGTTTTTAGTACTCTTTAATGTTTTTAAGTTATTGTTAGATGTAGAAACTGTTAACTATTATATCCTTCCTTATGCCTAATACTTATTTTATATATTTATGTTCATATGCATTAATATATATTAAACAAAAAGTAGTAATAGTAGTAGACCTATCCTCCCCACACACTTTAGGGAGAAAATTACTATTTTACCTTCTAGTCATCGGCTGCATGATTTTATAGATATTAATGATTAGATTAAATACATTTTTTATATTTCCAACTTTGCAGACATTATTTTTAAAAATCATCAATGGCTATTACATTTCATCAGCATTTTTGACTTCCCATTATTTTGTTAATATGGTGATTAATTTTGGATGTTAAAGTAAGTGCTCATTGACTCATTAAATCCAGCCTAGTCATGATGTATTCTTGGTCATCATGTGCACATTAGTTGGATGACCCACTGTTTTGCTTAGAATTTTTGGATCTCTATTTGATTGACACTGGCCTGTGACCCTCCTGCTATATTGTTGACAAGGTTTCAGGTTTTATTCTGGGTTTGTTGACTGACATTTCATTTTTTCTCTTTTCCTGTCATTTGGAAGAGTTTATTGACCACTGATTTTCTTTACTCAATTGGTATTAAATGGTATTAAGTTACTTAATTTTTAAATTGGGAAATATTTATCTCATTAGCTTTTATTTAGTTGTACAGTTGTCAGTGATACAAACTTGTTAATTCAGTATTATGCATTTTATTTGCTCAGTGCATGGATTACTATATACATTTGAAGCTGCTGTGTGGTTTGAAGTTTTGGGGTATGGTGTTGTATGTATGTCATGTCATTTGATTAGGTGTGGAAGTTAATGTTTTTATGTTCTGAAACCTCAGTAAAGTTTTCTGTGAGCTTCTGGCAGCAACTAACAAAAGTATGTTAATATCTCTGAATATGCGTTTCCCTGTTCCTCTGAATATGTGCTTCCTCATTTCTCTCTTTAAAAAACATAGAACTTTGCTGTGTTGTATATTTTGAAGCAGTGCAGTTAGGCACACACAGGTTTAGAACCTGTGTTTTTTTTCTTGAGTTTCTCCTGTTTCTTGGAGACTTCTTGCTGTAAGGGCTGTGGCTCTGTGTGCACAGAGTTCTCTCACTTCGTCAGGCAGTGCCGTTCTTTACTGTCTGGCTTGCAGGAACTTGTTAAGATCTGTCTAGGTTACTCATTTCCAGCTTATGCTTTTTATAGTTACTGAGGTATTTCTTTTTATTATACTGTCATTTTAAGGGGATGGCAGGCTTTTACACTGGAAGCTGTAGGTCCTTTTCACTCACCCTCTGGCCGTTTGTCTTTGTTTTCACAGACACTTCAGCAGTTGAACCAGCTGAATTCATGTCATCAAGAAACTGTTTTGAAATGTTTAAAGAGTAGGAGAAATGAAATCAAGCAGGTCCTTTTAGGAGAAATAGTTGATATTTCTTGTGCACAGCTGCAGGATTTTGATTGGCAATTAAAGGT
This sequence comes from Mastomys coucha, assembly GCF_008632895.1. NCBI lineage: Eukaryota > Metazoa > Chordata > Mammalia > Rodentia > Muridae > Mastomys > Mastomys coucha. The sequence continues at coordinate 64,983,170 of NW_022196905.1, read as the reverse complement.
AAGAGTCCAGTTATTTATATGTTTTTGTGTGTAATATTTAAGTGTATGTATTCTTTTAAAGTAAAAATGCCTAAAATTGGTTATTGCAAGACTACACTGTTCCAAGAAAACCCTAGCAGCCAGACCATGTGTGATGTCATCGTACTGACAATGAATTTACCTAGACCTGTCAGTCAGAAATGGAGAAGTATTTATTTAGGTTACCTTGGTGAGGTTGTAAATGCCATAACTCTCTCAAAATTGATAAATATGATTTTACTTCTATGAGGAAAGTATATGTAATAATGTAATAATGTAACTGTTTTTAAAACATTGGAAAAGGAAGGTTGTGCTGAGTAGAGTGGAGAAAGAAAAATTTCAGAACAGCTTTCTGTTCTTTACGGCACCTAACTAGTAGACAGGTACATTCTGGTTCTTGATTTTGGCATGATCCTAGATCCAGAAAGTGCTTCATGCTCCTTTGTGGATTAAGAGGACAAAAGATGGGAGCAGATAGATAGGCTCAGCACTCCATAAGTAGCCACTTGTTGTCCTAGCTGAGGAAATGGGTTCTGCGGTTCTGGTTGTTGCTCAGCTGTGTGTAAGGTCTTTTTATTAACATGCTTATCATACTGACACAAAACCAGAAGTGTAGTAAGTATACAGTAGAGCCAAAGTGTGAAAACACTTTATATTTGTTACACTGATGGTCCAAATGAAAAAGGCAAATTAGTCAATGATACATTAAGTAAGAGGTTTCATTTAAATAAACATTTAACACTGAAATAAGCATGGATGAAAGGGGACAGGGGCTCAAAGGAGCGTGCATGAAGAGTATGTAGTCGCTTTTGTTTATCAAATGGCGCTGTAACTGATGCACAGCTTCGGTCTTATATTTTGTTGTGAGACTACAGTGCTTTTAGGCAGGGAAGGTTCCTGTGGATGCTGTTTTCAAGTACGCAAGCTTTTGTGTCACTTTAATAATCCCTTTAGTTCTTGTTGCCCAACTTAAATATTTAAACAAGTAGCCCCCCCTCACCACCAGAAAAGAATGACTAGGAATTTAAAATCATGATTTGTGAGAATTCTTAACACTGGAGATTATGTACCTAGTAAAGGTAAGGCCAATTGCAGATGCTGTAGATACGTTTAGAAGAAGACTAGACGCCCTTTGGCTAGTATCAACAGTTTTGGTAGCCAGTCATGAGTTAAGTTGCTTAATTTCCAAGAGTTTCTGAGTGTTTTTAGACTGTCTTATACACAACTGTCATCTTGGAATCTTTTCTTTAACAATTCTGATTCTTTCTGTATCGGACACTTTTATCCCTTCTGCATTTCTATAGTAAAACATGGTTTCAACCTAGAATTAAGAGTGTTCTATTTAGGATTAACTGCAGTTTCCTTTCTTCCTGCCCACTTCCTGTATGTGTTTTGTCTCCTTTCGTCTCTCTTCCTGCTCTTCTGCCACAGGTTTAGTTTATTTCTCCTGTTTCCCAGAATTTGCGATCATACCGGGGCGGTAAGCTCTTCCCAAGCCCTGATGTTTGTTGAGTGGTGTCAGCATACTGTGTTTTACTGTGCATTATTCTCCTCACTTTCGACAGCTCGCGCTTTCTAGTGACAAGATTGCCACCTTGCAGATGCCCCTTTTAAACCTTCACCTGGACGTGAAGGAAAATGGTGAAGTGAAACCATACTCGGTAGAAATGAGTAAAGAGGAGTTACAGAAGCTGATCAGCTCCTTGGAGGCAGCTAATAAGGTACGCGTGCGCTGAAACTGGATCCCACAGTAGTTAGCTGCTGAAGCACCAGCACACCTGAGTAGGAAATGTGACTTCCAGCTGGGTTCCAATGGGTCTCACTTCACTGGTGGTTAGTGTTAAGCACAGAGAAGACTGTTGGGATATTTGACCTCTACTTTAAAGGTTGAGCTAATTATGACTTACAACATTCAGCTACCAAGTTCTGAATTTAACTACCTAGCAGTTATTTCTGAAAAACAAAAAAAAAAGCAGTACTATTCTAACTGTTCATTTTAGTTTCCTTTGGTATTCGTTAAAAATAAAGTTTACCTTGAGAACACGAAATTAGTTGATTCTGAAGTTTCTTTAGTTAAAAAGGTCTTTATGTTTTTATAACAAAAAAAGAAATGTCTTATTTGAATGGACAAATGTTAAAAATTGCTTTTGTAAAGTTCTGAGTATGGGAACTGTAGTTATGACAAAATCAGGCTGACATATGATTGAATTAGTGAATGTCCCAAACCTTCGCATCAGCAGAGTTGTGTGTGAACACCAGCAGCCAGGCCCCGTGTGTAGCACATAGAAAATAGCATTTAAACAGCAGAGACTTGCTGTGGGGAAGAAGAAAACAGGATTTCTAATGTCAGTGTTTGCTCGTTATTGGGCAGCTCTCAGGAACGGGCTCCCCGTTCTTCCTGGTCGCCTCCCTGGCCGCCATCATTCTCCTGGATCCTCCTGCCCTTTTAAGCCCCAATAATCATCACCTTCTTCCCATTCAGCCTAGTTGCTCACATTTTAATTTTGCTTTCATGATTGACCCCCATGTCCAGTAACCATACTTGTGGCTGAAGCCTGGAGGCCTTCGGAGGTGTGGGTGTGCTGGAGCCTGGGCTGAGTGCTGAGTGACCCAGCACAGATCTCGGCATCAGCCCTGTCCCCATTTGCCTGTTGCTCTTCATATTGCTCTTCAGAGTTCATCTAGCACACAGCAGCTTCCTTCTAGTCTATGCTGACATGGCTTTTCCCTATTTGTGTTTCCAGGTGGTCCTGCAGTTAAAATAACTGGTGATGGTGAATATCAGCGCTCTCAGATTTCAGTGCTGCACCGTGGCAGAGTGAATGCTGCGTTCAGAGGGTGGATGCTCCAGCAGGCTGGGCAGCAGCGCTGAGATCACAAAGATGAAAATCTGTCAGAAACCCTAAAGGACAGGAAATTGTATGGCTGATAGGAAGTGCACAGGATGAAGGAAGAAAACGCTGAAGCTGCAGCCCATGTTTTCACAGTGATTGCTTTGGTTCATTTATTAAATATCTGAGAAAACTTTGTAGATAATGTTTTATCAAAAGGTAAAAATAAGCTCTGAAGTGATGTAAACACAGAGCACAGACATAGTGGACTGGTCTTAAATGCGAATAGCAAGACATGTATTCACAATATATAATTTGTGATATTTGAAGATAATGTCTTAAGGCATATCCAAGCTACATAGGTAACTTAGGAGGGTCCTTATCTTTCTCATGTTTCAAAGAAAAGATTTTTAAGTTGTAAATTTTTAGAGAAAACTCTGTTATCAGACATGAACAAGAAAACATTTAAAATTTGTGTACATACTTTGGGAATAATTTGAATAATAAAATTCCTAATAATTTTATAAACTAAAATGTAAACTTCAAGAAAATTTGAATAATGTTTTTTTTTTTCTCACATCCTCACTTCCTTGGGAGACCATGGTCTGAGGAAATGAGAACACTGTCATGGATGGTGTGGTTACATATTTTTACTCACTTCAGGGGTGTTTTATAAGGTCCGAATATGGAATTTGAGCTTTTGGGTGGTGACAGAGTAATTGTAATACAAACCGTCCATCACCTCAGCTAAATGAAAATAAGCCCTCTGCCCAAATGTGTCTGGTTGTCTCTTCATGTGCTGCTTGATGTCAGTGCCTTCCCGAATAGTTCAGTCGTCGGCACGTAATTAACTGGTCGCTGCTGTGTTCAGTTCTGTGGCTCGATAGGGCACCAGTCCGACCTACCAACCGACCGACCGACCTTCTGGAGTGGTGATGAGTACTGTCCCCCTTAGACAGCTGCAGTCAGGCTCAGACAAGACTGCCCCATGGGCCGCCGCATAGCAGTGCTTAGGAAAGGAGCTTGGGACAGAGTATTCTCAGTATGCTGCTTCTCTCATCAGATGTGGGTGTGGAAAGTGAAGCTAGACGATATGCTTACGCAGTCGCTGACTTCCTCCTTAGGCAAGTACTTTTTTTTTTTTTTTTTTTTTTT
>NW_022196905.1:64977974-64978817 GCF_008632895.1 Mastomys coucha | reverse complement strand
AGGTCTCCCACATTCCCGGTTCGTGGAAACCCACGCTAGTAGGAAGCTGCGGGACGGCATCCTACAAGCTTTGTCTGATTCCAAAACAGTAACAAGCCAAATTAAGTCTGGTTTTTCCCAGCATCTTACTTTGTTCTTAGACAGGGCCTTACACTGCTGCCTAGGCTGTCCTAGAACTCAGCTACATAGACCAGACTGGAATTGAACTCGTGACAGTCCTCTGGCTTCAGCTTTCTAAATATTGGGATTGCTGATATCAGCCAGCATGCATGATGTTAGCATTACTTCAGGTTATTCCTATTGCTCATGTCAATACCTTGTTCCTCCTTATTGCTGAAAAACGTCCTGTTGTATAACTCTCACAGTTTATCTGTTGATAGCTTTTTGGTTGATTTGCCCGTTACAGTAAAGAGAACGCTCTGAGCATTTGTGTGCGTATGGTGTAATGGACAAATGGTGTCTTTGGAGTGACACAGCCAGGTGCTGTGATAGGCTTATACTTACCTTTTTAAGATGAGATCACTGATTTTTACAGAGGGATTTTTTTACTCATTTTCCATTCCCACCTGTTTGATAACATTCTGATCCACCTTGTGACTGGTCTTCCTGGTTTCAGCTATTTTGGTGTGCATACTATGGGATCTCATTGTGCTTCTAACAGTCACTAAATGACCAACCACATTCATCATCTCTTAACATGCTTCTGCTCTCTGTGCATCTCACTGGACTCTGTCCAGACCTAGTGCCTGTTTTTAAGGTAGATTCTTAGTTTTGTTTTTTAGTATTGTGCTTTGACAGTTCCTTTCTAAATGCAAGGCCTTTAGATACTTTCCTCCACACTGC
>NW_022196905.1:64968785-64977964 GCF_008632895.1 Mastomys coucha | reverse complement strand
CATAGATGACATTGATTTCAGAGATCAGCTTTAGGCAGAAAGGTTAAGAGGATGCCAGAGAATTTTCATATCATCTCTAGTTTCTCCTCTTAACTGATTATACTGTAGGGCACTTGTAATTGGTGAAATAAAACATGCCCATTAACTAACTTTTATAGGTTATTTGGATTCCCTAGGATTTTTATCTGTCTCCCTCACTGTTGATGACCTAGATCTTATGGAGAAATATGTGTGACTCTCACAGGAACGTATTGATGTTTTTTTCATAGTCAGACTGGAGTTACAGGTTTTGGGAGCGAAGATTGCAAAGACAGAGTGTCCTTTTTATCACCTGGTTTATGACCTGGTATGACTACTCACTGTGGAAAGGCAATGCCTGCTAGATTTCCACACTGTGAAGTGACTTTCTTGTCCCAGACTCTTCTCTTTGGGTGGGTATGGCTGTGTTCAGCCTGGACTAGAGCTGTGGGGAGCACTGCTCCTCATTACCCTGTGGAAGTGTCTATAGAAGTTGTGTGCAGTTGACATTCTTTTTCTGTTTTCTCCCATAAATTATTTTGTCATTTATACCATAGACTCGTGGGTATTTCTTTTGTTCTTTGGAATGTAGTCCCATATTGTTTTATTACTGACATCTTTTAAAAAGATTTTACTTATTTATTTTATGTACATGAGTATACTGTGGGTATCTTCCGACACACCAGAAGAAGGCATCGGATCCCATTACAGATGGTTAGGAGCCATCACGTGGTTGCTGGGAATTGAACTCGGGACCTCTGGAAGAGCAGTCAGTGCTGAGCCATCTCCCTAGCCCTACCAACATCATTTAGCTTTATCCATGGGAAGCTTTTTTGGATACCTCAATAATCCTATATAAAAACGTACAATTCAGTTTTGATATTTGTAAGCTGTATGCCTAGATTGGGCAGACCTCGCACTATACTGACTTATTCCCCTGCTCTAAGATGCTTTGCTACTTACGGTTTCTCCTGGCCATGTGGTTCTGCTCCATTTTTGCTTCCTCCTCCTCCTCCTCCTCCTCCTCCTCCTCCTCCTCCTCTTCTGTCCTCTCTCCTCCCTTCTCGGTCTGTTTTTCTCTCTCCACCTGCCCCTACTCTCAAAGACCTCCTGTCCCACCTTTCCCCTCCAGGGCTCAATCACAGGCTCTAGCCTTTATTGTTAAAATGGGGAAAAGGTTCACATGAGATCACCCGAGTAAGTGATGACTCCTCTGGGACGACTCCTCTGGGGCAGCTCCTCTTGAAGAAGCAGAATTAACATCTGAATACTAACAGCGTGGAGCAACCCACAACAGGTTACTGTGTCCCTTTGACACATTTCTGTCAGTGGAGTAGGATTTCCTTTTTGATGGTGAAGCATTTTTATTTTTTTTTACCATTTTGCTTTGAAAAGGCATTGCTCAATGTTCTGGCAGCATATGGTATTCTAGGCTCCTTTTTGTATAACATTTCTTTATAACAAAAGATGCATTTATTTTTATTTTCTGTGTGTTTTTTATCTGCACGTATGTCTTGGCATTACAAGCCTACCTGGTGCCTGGAGAGGCCCGAACAGGATGTCAGATGCCCTAGAAGTAGAGATAAAGACAGTTGTGCGCTATCCTCTGGGTGCTGGGAATTGAAGCTAGGTTCTCTGGAAGAGGAGCCCATGCTCATAACCACTGGGCCATCTCTCCAGTCCCTGTGTAGTAGTTCTTGCCCAAGCCTAGAATCAGCCAGTTCTCCAAGAAGTCCAGGGCTTCCATTGAAGACAGATACTAGAAGTCACCTGAGGTGTGTGGTGCTCATTGCTGTCTAAGGCTTTCACAGTACAGACAGAACAAAGCAAATATGTGTGTATGCCCTACCTATGTACAGACACACACCTGTAAATATTTATATGCTCATGTGTGTCTACATTAAGCTAGATGACTTCATACTGATGTCCAACTCTGTCCAAATTGTACAGGGTCCTTATAGCCTCTTGCCCTTAACTATAAATTTCTACTTCACAAGAACCATGGCTCCTAGCAAGTGCCATCCAGTTACTGAATTGTGTAATTCCATGGCACATACGTAGAATATTAGAATTACTCATCTGTGGGCCTATAGGTGCTTCTGTGCATCTGTGCATACTTTCAGCTTTAGTTGTGTATGTCAGCACCCTTTCATCCCTTCCCACCTACTTCAGTGGAGTTTCATGCGGCTGAAGTACAAGTAGACAGTTATCATCATCATCATCATCATCATCATCATCGCCAGACTTACTGCCATAATATAATGTTTCCTGGGATCCTTTTACTTGCCAAATGATTTTTTAAAAAGATTTATTTATTTATTATATGTAAGTAAACTGTAGCTGTCTTCAGACAACCTAGAAGGCATCAGATCTCATTACAGATGGTTGTGAGCCACCATGTGGTTGTTGGAATTTGAACTCGGGACCTCAGGAAGAGTAGTCAGTGCTCTTACCTGCTGAGCCATCTCTCCAGCCTGCCAAATAGTTTTTAAAACTTGTATTACATTTTTGTAAAGTAGTTGTCTAATGGATAATGCATGCGTCTCCCATCCTGTTCAGCACCACGAAAAGCCTGTCTTCAGCGGTGTATCCTCCACCATCCTAAGAACCTCTGACGGCTACTGTGTTTTCTAAATCTCTAACATGCATCCTTCTCAGAGTGTCATATGGAAGCATGTAGCATGTTGTCTCATCAGAGTAGCTGCTTTTGCATAGCAGAAGGTGTCTAAGTTCCCGCCTCACCTGTTCATGGCTCATTTCCCTTTTACTCTTTGAGCCTTCTCTATACTAATTTCTCTACTTGTCACAACTGTGAAGAAAGCTGCCGTAAACATCCTTAGACAGCATAATTGAGTAATGCATAGGAGCATTACAGCATGGCTGCTAGATTGTATAGTAAGACTCTGTTTACCAAAGAAACAGCCAGACAGTGCTCTGTGTGTGTGTGTGTGTGTGTGTGTGTGTGTGTGTGCGCGCGCGCGCGCGCGCGCCTACATGTGCTATCTTGTAAATTCCCAAATTCCCAGTTAGACATGTAGCTTTCTCAGGTGCTCAAATGCTGGTTCCCTCTGGTGTCTGACTTTGGTACTGCAGTTTCCCTGGGGCTGCTGCCAACCACCCCTCTTTCTAGTCCCAGCCCAGTGGCTTCTGTACTCTTCTGGGTCCAGTTGGTGCTCTCAGTCCGGAGAGATCTCGGACAGCCAGAACACCGGACACATGTTCTGCTGTCCATTTTCACTCACAATGAGAAGCTACTGGTCTTTATCTATCTCTTCTACACTGCAGGCTCCTGGAGTGGCAGGAGGGTCTCAGGAGGATCCTGGCATCTGGACACATCAAGGCCTATGCACTCTTTGAGACAGGAGCCTGTCATTTAGGCAGTCTTACAAAGTGTCACAATGTTGGATTCATGCTGGTGTTTCCTTTTCCTGGGAGAAGCCAGGAACAAAGCCTTTCTTGCTGGTCCCACATGGAAGGGCAGGATGGACAGAGGGAGGTGACAGGCAGGAATTTTACCATCAGAGATGGTCGTCTTGTTCCAGCCCATGGTTCAGTTTTTTTTTAAATTGAATTTTATTTTATTTTAAGATCGAAAATAAAGTGATTTCCATACATCATATTATCCATGATATCCCCTCCTAATCTCTCAGATTCTCCTCATCTTCCCACACTGCCAACGACATCCCTTTTTTCTTTCCCAAGAGAACAAACAGGCAAATAAGAAAGCAAAACAAAAAGGGTAAAAAAAGAACAAACTAACAAACAAAAAAGAAAGTAAGAAAGAACATTAGAAATGTATAATACATGTGCACACACGTGTGTGCCTGCACAGACACAAGTATACACACTCATACACAACATTAAAAACTCCACATTGAACACCACAATATAGAAGAGAAAGACCAGTAAGGTTAAAAGAAATAAAGGAAGAGAGAAAGAAAGAGATAGAGAAAGAAAGAAAAATTCGATCATCAATAGGAGGAGAGGACCTTAGCCCTGTGAAGGTTCTGTGCCCCAGTGTAGGGGAATGCCAAGGCCAAGAAGTGGGAGAGGGTGGGGTGGCAGGCATGGGGAGGGGGGAGGCAACAGGGGTTTGTTCTTGTTGTTTTTGTTTGTTTGTTTGTTTTTTGGAGGGGAAACTGGGAAAGGAGAAATTTGCATGTAAATAAAGAAAATATCTAATAAAAAAAAGAATAAAGCAGTGTGACCAAAAAAAAAAACCTCTCCAAATGCCCCTGAGTTCCCTTGAGTTGGCTATCAGTCCTGCACGCACATTGGGCCTGCCTTGCAGTGTGGCTTGTATACCCAGTGAGACTCCCTTGGAGGAACGAACTTCTCTTTTGCCCATGGTTGCCAGCTGGAGATCTATTCTTTGCTGGGGCTGGGAGCTCATGTGTACCTCCTCATCTCTGCTCTGGGACCTCATTTGGTCTGGCTCTGTGTGGGCTCTATGAATGCTCCTCCAGTCCTTGTGAGTTCACATGTGTGTTAGTCCTGTTGTGTCTGGAAGACACTGTTTTCCTTGCTCTCATCCGCCTCTCTGCCTATTACAGTCTTCACACCTCTTCTGCAGAGTCCCCTGAGCCTGAGGGAAGGGGCTTGATGAAGACATGTCGTTAGGACTGAGTGTTCATTCCGAGGTCTCTCACTCCCCACACGTTGTCCAATGATGGGTCTTTGTATTGGTTCTCATCTACTGCTGCAGAAAGCTGTTTTGATGACGGCCACGTCAGACACGGATCTATGGGAGAGCAGCATGCCTGCCTATAGGAGTCTTAAGTGAATTTTAATTGCCTATGAAGGAGCTGATTTGTGTGTTGTGTTGTTGTCTTGGTATCTCTGTGGTGCTGGGGAGGAATGAAAGTCTGGGTGTTCAGGTTCTGAGTCTGGTGTCTGCTCTTTGTACATTTTTAATACCAGCAAATCGCTATCTGCATTTAGTATTTGTGTTGTTGGAATGGTGAATATTGAGAGTCATCAATGAACAGTATTTGTTGATTCCTCTTATTTTTATTGTTGTCCTGTGTGTTTGTGTGTCTGTGTGTGTATGTCTGTATGTTGTATGTGTATGTGAGTGAGTATCTCTCCCCCCTCCCCTCCTGCTTTTTTTTTTGCTGGTCTGAGGTTATTTATTCCTTGTATTCTCTTGGGTATACTTAACCTCTTCAGGTTAAAGTTTTTCCTTCTAGCACCTTCTGTAGGGATGGATTTGTAGATAGATATTGTTTAATTTTGATTTTATTGTGGGATGTATTATTTTCTCCATCTATTGCGATTAAAACCACCAACCAAGGAGTACACATGGTGGGTCTGATTGCTCTGGCAGCATGTGTATAGTAGAGGATAGCCAAGTCGGTCATCAATGGGAGGAGAGGCCCTTGGCCCTGTGAAGGTTCTGTGCCCCAGTGTAGGGGAATGCCAGGGCCAGTAAGCAGGAGAGGGTGGGGTGGTGAAAAGGGAGAGAGGGGAGGGAACAAGGGTTTGTCCTTGTTGTTGTTTTGTGTTTTTTTTTTTTTGAGGGGAAACTGGGAAAGGAGTAATCATATGACATGTAAATAAAGAAAATATCTAATAAAAAAAAGTTTTGCTGGGTGTAGTAGGCTGGGTTGGTTGGTTTCTGAGGTGTCATTCTAATAGGTCTGCATATATGTCTTTTTCCCTTGCAGATTTTAATAGTCTTTCTTTGTTCTGTACATTTAGTGTTTTGATTTATTATGTGCTGATGGATTTTCCTTTTCTGGTCCAGTTTATTTAGTGTTCTATACATTTCTTGAACCTACATAGGCAATTCCTTCTTTAGGTTAGGGAAATGATTTTTGTTAAAGATATTTTCTGTGCCATTGACCTGGGTTTCTTCTCCTTCCTCTTTCTTATTATTCTTAGATTTGGTCTTTTCATAGTGTCCCAGATTTCTTGCGTGTTTTATGTCAGGACCTTTTCAGATTTAACACTTTCTTTGACTGAAATATCTATCTCCTCTACTGTGTCTTTAATGCCCAAGATTCTCTCTTCCGTCTCTTGATTTCTGTTGGTGAGGCTTGGCTCTGAGGATCCTGCTTAAGTTTCCACATGTTTCACTTGTAGATTTCCCTCACTTTGGGTTTTCTCTATTGATTCCACTTTTAGAACTTGAAGGATTTATTCGTTTCCTTCCACTGTTTGTATTTTCATAGACGTTTTTAAGGAATTTGTTAATTTCCTCTTCAAGGCTCTCTATCACATTCAGCTATCTTAAAGTCTTTGTCCTGTGCTGTAGCTATGTTGCAGTACTCAGAGAGACTGCTGTGCTAGGGTTGCTGGGTCTCGTGGACACAGGTTGTCCTGCCTGTTATTGATTGTGCTTTTTTATGCTGGCATCTAGGCATCTGGGATTAGGAAGATTATAGTTTAGGTGCTGCTATCTGTTTTTGTCTGTGTTGAGTAGGTATTTTGGTTCTTGGTTTCTATTGCCCTCTCTGGTTCTTAAGGGGGGTGTGGTGGTTGTGTATTGCTTGGAAGGAGTTTTTCCAGGATCCTGATAGGTGTGGCCAGTGGTGATTCTAGGTAAAAGGTGTTTCTAGCTACTGGAAGCTGACACTGAGGGATGGAGTTGGGCTAGGGGAGCTGGCTGAAGGGGTGCCTAGGAGGGAGGTAAGCAGGGTATTCCACTGGCATCTGCTTAGTCCCCTGAGAATGGGGACAGATAGGAAGGAGAGGCTCAGCAGGAAGTCTGCTCCAGAAGTGCAGGGAATGCGATGCAGGGATAAAATGCAGAGGACCAGAGGGAGAGTGATAAACTGAAGCATCCCTACCTACTTCTGTCTACTTGCTTCTCTGACTCTAGCCTGGTAGCTTCCTAGGGAATGCCTGCTGGACTTGGGGGCTGGGATAACAGAAGAAAGTGGAGAGGAAGTTTGGAGATCTGTGTGATCTGCCAGAGAGATGGGGATGGGGGTGGAGGGAGGGGAGGCTTTCGTAAGTGGTCCGCTACAGACCTGGGGATGAGACTAGGGGAGTGGATTTGGAAAAGAGAGGGTTGTGAAGATCTTCAGTTAGCCTACCTGCTTCCTTGGCTGGGACAAGTTGTAGACTCTTGATGTAGAACCTGGGAGGTAAATGTGTTCGGACATTTTCAGGATTGTTAAAAGGCTAAGAGAAATGATGCGACAGGCTCGGAGGTGGCATCACTTGGATTGTAGTGACAGCAAAGACTACACAGACATTCCTAGGCCTCCAGAATGTGCTCTTGCATGCCAGCAGAAGATGGATGCTCTCATCCAGTTTTGCCCGGCCACTTCCACACTGACTTTGTAATCCCTTGGAATGTGTGAATGGGCTGCTTTCTCTAATGTCATTTAGTTATAATGCATCTAAATTGTGATTTTTCTCCGAGGCTGAGAAGATTTACATTGTTACTTGAGCCTTTCCCCATTGCCCTGGCATGATAACTAGTAGCTGCTTGCTGAGTTAGTGACACTTTGTTTTTCTTTGTTTAGGAAGATGAAAGACATGAACCATCTATCTAACATTTCTTACTGAACACATTGCTTGTTCCTCTTCTAATTTAGGTAAAATTGGATGGGTGTTTACTTCTCCCACAGTGTGCTAGCCTCCTGGGAACAGTTGCCAATATTGAGTGCCATGAAAAGGCACTTTTTTAGGATGAAGCTCGGTGCTCCAATAAAGTAGCGATTCCCAGTTATTTTGTTGGATAGATGTTAAACTTGTCCCCAGGCTGGAATTGAGACTTTTATTGGAAGCTATTCTGCTAGTCATCAATTAACAGATAAATGAACCTCACGACATCAGTCTGTTCATTATTTTATTGTCAGTATGTTCTCAAGGAAAAGGAGGAGTTTGGAGATCAGAGATCTTCAAATGAGGAAAGACCGACAGACAGCTCTCATGTTCATGTGTGCAGTAGAGATTAAAAAAAAAAAGCTGACACCAGCTCCCTCACTAGTGGATACCTACTGACTTTGTTTTAGACATCAATTTTAGTACAAGGAGAGACCGTTCATGTCTTTCTCCCATCTACTATAGAAATGCTCCTTCTGTTCATGTTTATAAGGTGTGTTTCCTAAAGAATGTATTTAAAAGTAGTGCAGAAACAAACTCCTACTAAAGTGTAGCCTCATCTTCTGTTTTTCACCCAGTTGTTGGATAACCTTGCAAAGCATCTCTTTCATATACAGGACTTCATCTTTGTATTCATTTTTATAATAAAAGCTGTCAAACATGAGTTCTAAGCATTTTAGAAGATTAAAAAAGATAGGCCTGAAATCTCGCATGTTTTTTTAGAGAATAGTACAAAGTAGGCTTTTTACATGGAGCCATTTGCCATTGGTTTCTTAATTTTTTTTATTGAAATAAGCTGACACAAATCGTACATATTTACAGCAGTGAATTCTGTTTCAGAAGCTTCGCAGTTACAAGCAGAGCTGATGGCGTCTGACACCAGCCTTTCAGATGTGCTATCTGCCTTTCATTTGCTGCAACAGGGTAAAATCTTGTATACCAAAGCAAATGATATCATGTTTTCTAGCAAAGCCACACTGTTAACAAGAAGGCCGAGTGAGGGACAGCCCCGTGGTGGTGGGAAGCTGTGAGTCCTGAAATCGAGAGCACAAGCGTCTCTTGTGTCCATACCTGATAGCATGTAATTTGATTTTGTATCTTACAGGAATGCACAATTACTTGATGGATGACTCAGAATAGAAAGAAGGCCATGAAGGGATAGAGGGAGTCAGAGGCCACTGAACAATTCTTCATTCACAAATTCACCGTCTACAGGGAGGTCTGCCTTTTTTTTTTTTTTTGTATAGATCACAGTCCACAGGCTTCATGGATTTTGTCCACAGATAGCTTTTTAGATAATGAAGGCAAATGTCACTTGCTTTTTTTGTTTGTTTGTTTGTTTTAGCACATAAAAAGAAATTAATGAAATGAAATATTCTAATGGATTCCCAAACAGAAAGGGACAAACAAGATTAGTGTATGAAATTCGATTTCAAATGTAAAAAGCGACAGAAGGTCACAAATTCTGTTAGACAGATGGTGATTTCAGTCAGAAAACGCAGCATATATTGATAGAAAATAGAAATCTTGAGTTATAAAAGTAAGGAGTTCGTCTTTTCCTTTCTTGGCATCTGTTTAAGCCTGTGCCATTTCATTACCAAAAA
>NW_022196905.1:64952186-64968775 GCF_008632895.1 Mastomys coucha | reverse complement strand
AAAAAACATTTCAACAGGTTTTCAGAAATACTGTTCCTTGCCATTCAGTTTCTTAGTGGTGTTATAGATACACGAAAAATATTACCAGCTTGTGTTAGAAAGAAAAGGCTATGTGAAAGAGTAAAAGATCATTAAATATTTGTTTCTTTTTGCAATGCAAGAAGTTTGCCTTCTGAAAACCAGAGAGGAATTCTTTTATTTGCAAGAACCGGTATAATGTCAATCAGAATAACGAGTTTGCTAAGTTATATTTGGCAAGAGGGTAGATTGCAATAGATTGCAAAATTGATTAGTGGAGACTGAAAGACACAAGGAAAAAAAAAAAGGAAAAGCAAACAAACCACTTGAAGTCCTCTGACATTTGGTGAGCTTAGCTTTGGAGTCTGCGAGGCAGCAGAGGGTGTGTGTGTTTCTTTCCGCGTGGATGTAGCACCTGCTTTGGAAGCCACGGCTGTTGAACACAGAGTGCTATGAACTAAAGTAGCAGACACTTGTTTGGTGGGTTTGGGTGACTTTTGGACTCAGTCAAGTTTTCAGGGAAGTAATTGCCAACGAGGTGTTTGAATCACTGCCGGCAGCATGGTCATGTCGCATTTTCTAGCCTAATTAGACTTGAATTCCCAGCTCCCCTGCATTCCACCCTTACCTGGCACCACCATGGCAAGCCTTTTGCTACACATTCAGCCCGTTTGTTAAATTCAGATTTTCTCAGAGATCACAGGCAGCCAGGAGAGGGTTTTTTTTTTCCTTTCTAGTAAGCCATCTTCAATCCATATTCTTTTCTTTCTAAAACAGTTTGATTTGTGTTTATACAATACTATAAACTCCCCCTTTCCTCCCTTAACCTTCTGAGTGACATACCAACATCACCTCAGCCATTACCTCTCCATCACAATGGCACAAAATGCTACCTGGTGGTGAAAACCAAAAGCTTATTTTAAAAAGTTAAAGCATTTTTTTAGACCCTGCAAGCATTTAAATCATTGGGAATTTTCAAAAACCTCAGGCAATCTTGACCTTTTAAAAGTGTCACATGGTAGCTTTTATCAAGAGAATTATTGGCTTATTTTAAAATATGGGGCTGAGCAACAGTGAATAAATACACATGTATAAAATCATAAATATTCCTTCCCTTAGAAAAATAGTGGGTGTTCTGAATATAAAAGGTCACTTGGATACATAATTCTCACTACAGTGAATTAGAATCATCCTGGGACTTTCCTAAAAATATCTCAGGGGCACTACTGCAAAACACATTTCAAGCTTTCTCCAGTGAATATTTTTAAAATGATAAAGAAATCAGACATGAATGTGTTGCTAAAAAAAGAAAGAGGTCAAACACACTGCCATTCAATATATTAGGGAAAATGTATGTAGAAACACACACACACTACCTAGTAAAGCTGGGGTGTCTGGCTGTCTTTGGGGGGGTTAGGTTAGCAAAGCCTGTGTGATAGCACACCAGAGATGTCAGCCACCCAAGGGTCACAAGGAGGTTGTTCCTGTTACCTGCTCTTCAATGAATCGAGCAGCAGTGGGGAAGGTTAAGAGCTGTCTACCCTTCCTAGCCAGTGCCAAGTCTTCTATTAACATCTTGGAAGAAGTGGAACGTGCTGTACAAATGCCCCCTGGGACTGTTCTTGTAAGACTTCCCATTGGACTGCTCCATCGACAATCCAATGCTGTTTCAACTTCCAACGCCCCATAGAGCATACATTCAAAAGACTTTTAATAAGGCAGGCATGGATTACTAGGGGTAGAAATGAAACTATGGGAGAAAAAATGCTCCCTTTTCCCATAAAGGAAAAGCAGAAGTAACTAGGATGGAAAATATAGTTCTGCTAGAGTTCATGTAGAATGGAGGTGTTATAAAGATCATGTCTGGTCACTCCCAGTCATGTCTGGTCACTCCCAGTCAGTAGGGAAAAAATATCCCGGTGGCCCACTCTGCATGAGGTCAGCTAGAGCTCAACAGTAAGTATGGTTTTATTTTTTAATTTATTTAGAGATTGTATGCATGAGGTCCTACAAAAGACTTAGAAACTAAGGTGTTTACTCTTAAGAACCATTTTGTTTTTGAGAGAGGCCAAATATTTACAAGAGTACTGGAAACACACAGACTACCCAATTTCATTGGACAGAGTTGTTACAAGAAGTAATGGGTGCCAGCATGGGAGGAAATGAAGATGGGTGCTCAGGTGGGTATTTTGGGTGCTGCTGGCTTGCAACTTTGGGGTGGAGCTAGGAAGAATCCTGACCGTAAGATGTAAAGTTTGAAGGGCAGTGATAGCTGTTGGAGTGAAGGTTAACGAAGGGCATTGGGTCAGTCTTGAATGGATCAATTAAAGAGAGCAATGAAATGCTTTGTGCACAGGAGAGGTGAAGCCTGCTTAGGCACAAGAAGTACCCTACAAAGGATAAGTCATATTTTCTGGGACTGAATACAAGCTCCATCAGCAAACCTATTGGTGCTTTCCATATCCTCCGGGTTGCTGAGATTCCATAATTAAAGTGGTCACTTGATTTGTCACTCAAGTGGGTATCTCAGGCAAATTGGGTTGTATGGTCTTTGAAGAATGATAATGTGAACCTAAAGAATGCAGCAGAACTGGAGCTGCTGTCGCACAGGCTTTTCTTCCTCACTGTCCTTGAACAATGAGAGGCTGTTATGTGGGGAGTTAGAGAGAAGGTAGAGCAGATAGAAATATGGTGAACAGTGTTCAGTGGGCACAGTATCTTATTCTTGACTGTAAGAGCTGACTTCTTCTAAGTTTTTCCACGTCCTTGAACTACTCCACAAGCCTGGATTATTGACGACAAAGGCATTCCATATAGATCATGTGGGAGAGGTAGAAACTTTTGTCTTTGGAGGCAAGAAAAACTGGGAATGCATTCTCACTTCTGTGCCCTGATACTGGTGTTACTGAATAACTTCATAGGGCTGGAGTATAGAGCAAAGTGCTATTATGGTGAGAGAGGATTTTCTATTCCTTAGCCTAATATGACATAGTCATTATTGGAAAGCTACCCAAAGTAATTCTTAGTTTCATTTTAAATTAAATAATCAACTGATCAATTAATTAATTAATTATGTGTGTAGCACTGGGCACTTGCAAGCCTGTTATGATAACCACATTCTTCAGTAAATGGTTGAGGAATGATGCCTAATTCAACTTCAGTCAACAGGACCATAAGGAAGGCTTCTGGGGCTGAGTTGAGGAAAGAGTTCCTTGCTTTTAAAAAATAATCCAGGACTTTCCCTGGTTCTGGATATTTGTGATAGTCTGTGCAATCTTGTTGATAATATTCAGAGAATCAGATAAGGGTATTGGGTCTAATGTTCTTGAAATAAGCACCTTAGACCAGGCACTTCTTCTAATCTTGTTATATGAGCTAAGAATAGTTTGATTGCGTAAGATATTCTGAGAGTCATCTTTTGTTACCTGTACCTGAATAGATCTCAGTAGATACACCTACATTAGTAACTACTAACCTTGCCTCAGTTACGACTTAAACACTTAGGAATTCTTCCTCCCTCTAAAAGTGATATTGTTAGGTGTGACTCCGTCTAAAGGTTGAAAACATCATGGGAAAGCTGAAAAGAAAGCAACCACCTCCTTGCTTGAAGAGGAGCCTGAGTCCATCAACACATGAGGAGTTTGGGAGAATGATCTTTGAAGAGCGCTTGAGGCTGAGAGCAGAGGATTAAGCTAATTGTACAAAAAGAAAAAAAAGGTGTTCCATTCATAGGATGATATACAGCCCAAAATGGTATTTCTGGGCATTATCCTAACAATTTTTTTTAAAAAAATTCAATATAATAAATAATAAAATCGTTCAATAGATTATATATAGAAGAAACACACATGAACACAATTAAAGTCATATTTGACAGATCCACAGACATAGGCAACTGGATGGGAGAAGATTATGCTAACAATTTTCAATAGTTAGAAGGCTCCCAAGAGAATCATAAACATTGAGTAAAAGTTAAGATACTTGCTGAAATTATTTTGGTGGTCATGTTCAGAGACTGAAATGGGGAGGGGTGTACTGGCCGGAGAACAACGGCGAGGCTAATTAGAATTTAATTAACATTTAGCTATGGCTGGATCTAGAATATCAGACCAATTTCTTGGTAAAGTAGTGTATCAGGAGACAAGAGGACAAGAACAGGAGGGATGTGTAGCAGCTTCTGAGGACTCAGGCTCTTTCATCTAGATGGGTAGCTGCATCTGGCTTGCAAGTTCAAATACATTTACTCATTTCACTTTAGGGACATAGAGAGATGTGAAATTTAAAACTGGATATGTCTGGAATAAATGTGGGTTCAGACACTGCCTAGAAGATGGTCTTCCATCCACAAGTGAGGGTTCTCTGGCTTTTCCTTGACTATGTTACAGAGGATGGTTTAAGAACATCTAAAGTTCCCAAGATCTAAAACTGGAGATCAGATCACATGGATGAATGATATCTGAGAGCCCCCTAAAGATACTTTTCTAAGATGGAAGATTGTGATATAGGATATTTTAAAAGTAGAGGTTTGGAAGAAATATGACTCATACTCAATTCACTTGACACCACGTCTTAAAGGCATGTGACAAAGACTATTATTAGATTTGCAAAGGTGCATCAACAAGGTCTATGGTGAACCTGTATCACTTGGTTAAACTCCAGTGTAAAGGAGCCTCTCTAAAATAACCTTTGAAACTTGGTTCTAGAAGAGAACTTGAAGTCATCGGCTGGCATGTCAAGAGTCACAGTCCTAGGTAGACACGTACCCCCATCCTGATTCCAAGGTAACTTTCATCTTATCTCCTGTCTCTCTTCACCACATACTGTTGATCATTCAATATTATAGGGCATTTTGTTTGCTATATGTTTAGAGAACTCTATTCTCTAAGTCTATAGAGATGCTTTATGGAAGAAATGCATCTTACAGAATTCTCTGGTGATAATTTGGACAGTGCATAATGGTTTCTGCAATTGCTAACTTAGTAGAATCTGCTAGAAGGTTGAGGTGGGGGGAGTAGGTGAGGAGAAATATATGAAGTGTAAGTGTAGGATGGGGCACAGAAATGATGAATTAGGTTTAATTCCAAAATGATTACCTGTAAGCACAGTTGTACAACTTGAGTGATAAGAGATTCTGGGAAGAATAAAAGGAAAAATTTAAATACCATACTGTTAAGACTAGGGGAGCATATGCATAGACAAACATAAATTCACCATGCTACCATGATGTCTTAAAAATGGCCGTAACCTTAGGTTCTGGTATTGATAATATAATCATCCGTAGGTCTAAGTGCATTATTTTCATTTCTTCTGTATTTTGAAATAAGTTTGGAGAGAGAAGACTGTTGTAAATGTGTGTAGTCTTTACATAAAGAACAGAAAGAAAAATAATTCAAGGGCATTCAGAGGTGCCCATGATTCAAAGACTTGCCTTTGAAGACCTTTTAAAGGTGTTATGAATAGGAATTGGGAAGAATTGTTATAATTCATCGTTCATGAGTTAAATGAAGAAATACAAGTCCAAAGATTGAAGCCACCATCTACATATGAACAAGATAGCATATAAACTTCAGAAATGAAATGGAGAATAAATAGAGAAATGGAATTGATTCCACTTGGTATGTAGTTGGGAAAGAATAAGACAGAAGATTTCATCTATTTTATAAAAACCAAGATTGCAAAATATACATATAATATTTTAGTCATTTGAATATATAAAAATATATTTGAGAGTGTCTCCTGGTTCCTGTTTCTCTTCAAAGGAAGCCTTGGAGAAGCAAGAGCCAGATAATAATGCTGCTCTTGTTCATCCTTTGGCTTTGGAATGAGACTGTATTAATGAATGAATCTGTAAGTCTGTGTTCCTAAGGCAATGAAGAAGGTTATTTGGCCTCTCTTGTCTGGACTGACTTGTCCTGATTGTCCACAAGATATAATGCGCAGGCAGTGGTGGAGAGTGCAATCCCTTCTCAACGGCTTCAGGAGTATCAATTTTCCCAACTTGAATTCCAACTGGACTTTTTTTTTTTGATAAATATATGAGTTGCAAGCAGTATGGGAGCCAATCAAAAATGGTTCTGAGTCCCTTGATGTGAGTCCCTTAATAAGCCAAAGGCTTCTGAATAGTCAAAAGAAAAACAAGAAGAAAATCCTGTTGGACTTCTTCAATTTTAATGGGAAATGTCTGCCATGGGAGATGTCAAAACAAACAGAGAACCCTTATTTTTTTCCCTGCTAGGAACTTAATATTTTCTGTTTTGTAATTCTTTTATTAAAAAGAACTTCTATCAAATACTTGCTGCAACTTTCAACAATTATATTTTCAATCATTCCAGATAATATGTTTTCTCAAGAAAAGCTAAGGTAAAAAAATCACAATATGTTCTAGCCTGGAAACTGGCAGAATGGATTAGTTCCAACAAGGTGTGTTTTGTGTGCTCAGACAGTGGTGGGTCACATCTTGGAATTAAAATTATCCCAAAGTAATGGCTTTCTGTGTGTACTTGTCTAACCCTTAAAAAGGACACAAAGCATCTTACCCTCAAGGAGGACACTGTTCCCTCGAACACTAAGAAACCAATCTCTGTCTTCAATTGCTTGGATAGTCTGAATTTCTGTTGGCACCATCTCCCTCTCTGGGATTGCCAGTTAGCATGGAAACATTCTGTGCTCCACATCCTGGAGACTTTTGAAAGAACTCTGAAAACTTGGAGGGAGTAATACCTGGAATCATTCAGTTACCAGGTTCTTCAAACTCAAGTAGTTTCCACCATACACACCCTTTCTTTATCAGTTCACATCAAAATTTTTGTCTACTTTTAAGAGTAAGCACATAGATACCTCGGTATCTCTCACATGTGTATCTGCCACTTCTCACTATCAAGGCCATTTATCATCTCTACCTCTACCCCTGCCTTTCCTTTGGGTATTGACTGTCCACCCTGATCAGACCCATGCATTCTATCCATGTTTAGTTTTACTAGAAGTTCAATAAGACAAAGTGGAAAAGTTAGAAGTGAAAGCTATTGGCACACATGAAGCTTTGGATTCCCTGTGGAATTTGAGCATCCCTTCTGTCCCTGACCCCTTAAGCAGCATTGGTAATTCAGTACTTGATGATACAAATAGCCACAGTGACTGAAAACAACTTATCTATTTTTTTCACGACTGCTCAAGGAGCAGATTGTCCCAGTTCTGGTTTCTGCTGGTGCTCTGTTCTTTGGCCCCACAGGTTGGCAGCCTTCTAGGCAGCTGCTGTCCCTGTCAGTGGGTAAAGGCATGAGGCAGTGATCACAAACACCTGGCTATGGCTTACAGCAGAGTCACACCACGGTATGCATGAAAGAGCAAGAGCTGGAGAGATTCTGGTGTGGGCCCGAAACACTAATCATTTCACTTCATGAATAAAAAGCAAAGGCTTTAGAAGCTTACGATATTTACAGTGCTCTGGTTTTCCAAACATCCACCCTAAGTTGAGGACAACCATAACACAGGGGACAGTTCCGTGAACTATGTACAGAATTTACAAGGAGGTTTACACAGTAGTCTACAATCCATTGACAAATGGACCTTTGTGTTTTCTTTCAGATATATGGATGTTTTTCTCTTCTGTTCATCCCGGAAACTGCCGATTGAACCATCTTGAGCAAGTGGTTGCACATTCCTTTCATCCCTCCCTAGGATAAATGATTATGTTTTAAGAATCAAATGATGGCACATCACCCCTTTGACAATATACTGTCCAAAGTTTTAGACATGCAAAATCTCAGAGACTTTTTTTTTCTTCTAGGAAGATTATCCTGTTTCCTTTTCATTTAACTTGGCAGATTGTAATCAAACTCCTTCTAAATGAATATTCATAAAATAGTCATTGGTTTTAGGAAGATGGAATTCTTGTGAATTTTCTATGGCTTTCTAAAAGGAAAGTCCAGTTTTTTGGACCCCAAAGCCGTTACTCCTTTTCTCTGCACCATATTCTTCTCATTTTAAAAATCCATCATTGACTGTAGTGTACAATAAAGTATATAGATATACTTTATATGTGTATACACAAACACAGATTATTCATTCCGCAGGCTTGCCAGCCAGCTGTGCTTGCTGTTTGGCAACAGAGGAGATTGAGATACTAATCCTGGATCACTCAAGCAGAAATAAGCCTTTGCCTGGGTCTTTGCCTCACAGAATTGCCAAGTATAAGGAACACCTGATGTTCTATGAGCAGTCACAGTTGTCAAGTAAAAGGTGCGGATGTCTACTGTGCCCACAGCCGGTTAAGTCTTCAACATGATCTGTCCCACTGTGAAACTGTGAAACATAGGGTTCTCTGTATGTACATGAGGCACAAGAGAGGACGTCTGCAGTTTTCAGTCTCTTCTGTTCCTCAATGCAGGGGATTATGGCTATTTTCATAGCAATAGGAAATTGACTCAATAATAGTTAAAGAACAACCTTTGTATAATATAATTTAAATCTTTCAAGAATGGGGGCCATGTGAGGGCATTTATGAATGTTTTATGACTTTTATGTTTTATTTACATCATTTTGGGAAAGAAGAGAGAGAAAATCAGAAAAGGAAGGTGCTTCCCTGTCAGTGTTTGGCTTGGGAAGGGAGCAGAGAGGAATGGATTAGTCTGGGAGGTGTTCAGAAGATAGGACAAAGATCATGACCCACAAGCAAGACATCTTCACTTGATGCAATAGAAGCTTCAGGCGTCTATTGCCTCTGAGATCACTGCCATGTAGTCAGATTTGCATAATGGTGGCTGTGATCCATGTACCATTTCATGGTACCTTTTAAAAAGGTTAAAATGTAGGAAAAGTTCAAAATGTCGTTTCCCTTTTTTATGCAAAAGATGTTTTATATCTAAAACTATAACAAAATCACTTTAGATTTTACAAAGGAAGATACAGTACTGAAAACATAAACAATCCTAATCTTTTATGAGAAGATCTAAATAGACACTGTCACTCTGATTTAGTTTTTCTTTCTTGAAAGCCCCTTAAAGAGCTTTGGCATCAGAATGATTAATTTCTGTTCAGCATCAGGCACCAATTATCCATTCCTATGTTTAAAATCAGTGACTGTGTAGTGGCTCTTGGGTATTAGGAACCTCCCACTACTGACAGGATCACATTCTACTGTGTCCAGTGATGATGGTCAATGGCTAAGCATCTCAGCTTGCTGGAAGCTGAGCAGAGCTTTTTACAAAGATGACCCTGTGACCTCAGCCTGAGTTAGCATAGCCAGGGAAGTGTGTTTACACACCTGAAAACCTAACTGAAAATTTGTCTTCAAAATCCTAGCACTCCTCATGAAATAGCTGTGATCAGGTATTTGTTTTGTTTAAGGTATAGTGGGATTTTGATATTTGTACTAATGTCTGTTAGTATATCCAGCCACACTCACTTATTTAAGCTTTCTCTTTTCCTCTTGCTTTCTAAAGGAATATTTTATATTTTCCTCTTGGGCTCCTTAACATAAATTCCAGCCTTCCATTTCCAATTGTGACTGTAATTGTTAGCAGCTCACACTACTCTGCACATTGCTTCTCTTCTCAGAGGAGAGCCAGAGCATCACACGAGGCAGTCATCCCATCATCCTGAATTAGCCCTGCAGTTCCATGCCTGGATCATGCCAAAATGGCCTCCGTCCCCAGCTGATCAATTTGCTCTCACTCAACCTTGCAAATAAACATAAATAATTCTACAACTCAGACCAAAAGAAAATGAGGTTTTGATGCTATAAAACGGGAAGAACTCAACAGTAGCTTGTTGAGCATGTTTAGAATTGCGTTGCTTTATTGAAAGTCATGAGAACCACGGCCCAGAGTAATCCACGAGCGAGATGAGGCAATGACATAGTGATAGTGATGAATGAGTGGAGACACTTCTGGTCCACACCTCAGGGGCTGGTGGGCGTGTCTAAAGGCTCAGTGTGTTGCCATTTCGAGTTTCTTTTCTTTTTGTGATTTTGCTACTTTAAAGCTTTTCTTAACCTGGAAATCTGGCTTTGGAGGAAGACATTGATGTGGAGGATCAGCATTTCCCTGGCCATTCATTTTGTATCTTGAAATGCAGAGTTCAGAGAGCAGAAACAAAAAGTGCTAGCAGAGTCCCGTGCGATGAGTTCACCGCCGTTAGACACTACTCTCTGGAAAGCTAAGAAATACAAACAATTTGACTTAAGATTTGGCAGTGCAGTTAACTGCCCAGGCACCTTTTACATAACATGTGAGTCTTGCCTTCTTAAGGGAAATAGCAATTTTTTTCTCTCAGGGAAAAAACTGGTCTCCATCTCCTTCAAAGCCTTCACCAACTGCTGTACCCCACATATCCTTTGCTTCTCTCTGGATCAGGAACTGTGGAAAATGATCACATGTTTTCATGTCATCACGAGATTCCAAGGCTCATGAAGGACAGTCAGGGCTGCTCGCCATAACAGACAGGAAGAAAACCATCAGCCCCCCAACTTCTTTACTCTTGAGAAGTAAAGAAAAAATGGTCCCAGTGACTACCAGTTAGATTGGGCTGGATTCTAATGGTGACTTTGAACATCTAGGCAGTCTGAGAGAGGACCATTTTTAGGAATAGCCATGGTCATTGTCAGATGGACATAGTAGGGTGAGTTTGGGGGAAAAATGAGAAGCACGAGCTTTAATATCCCTCTTCCACAGAGCTCCACAGCTTTTCAGGAAGGGGCTCAGAAGAACTTCAGAGTGGATGGGAACTGTCAGGTTATATACTCTTTTCCTGTAAATCTGCAACTTGTCAATGGCTTTATTCTTCTGAGATGCTCAAGTTGTTTTTTCCCCCTTGTTTTTTTTTTTTTTATTTCTATTTAATTTTTTGGCATCACGAAATGGTTACAGTTTACCCAGAACACAGAGCAGGTGGACAGCAAGGTCCACTGTATATTTTCATTTTAAAATAATCCACTAAGATCCAGGGCAACTAAGAAAGACTGCCAACAATATCTACCACCCACCCTCTCTTTGTGTTTGTAAACAAAGCAATTGATGGAACTCTTACAGAGCTGGTTCCTTGGACCACAGTAGACAGGAAAAAATATCTTTTGTTGTTGTTGTTGTTGTTGTTGTTGAAGTAAACATGGTGTGATAATAAAAACTGACACACAAGATCGAAAACCAACTGGAAGGCTGAATCTCTTACCTCAAAAACCACAGCATTTACTGCTGTTGGGAATCTGTGGGGTTAGAAAACAAGCCAAGAGGAAGGTACTCTAAACCGAATCACGAGACTGACCTTAGTGTACATAGTAAAGCCAATAAACGACATTAAAAAGAGAAAAGGTGATGGGGAAGAACATTCGGGACCACTTGTCTATGGAGTTCACGTCCGTCAAGTCAGGAATCTTCACTTTGAGCTGCGAGGCGCGCCTGCGGATGCGCCCCTTGCCGGGCACCCCATGCCTGTCCAGCCCACGCCCGAAGCCTTCGCGGCTGCTCAGTGGTTTGCGGTACTGGATGCTGGCGCTGTCATATGAGTACATGGTGGCCTTGGGGTCACTTACACCTGTGAGCACCTCGGAGCCACTGGTCTCGTTCCTGATTTCCAGGGTGCTGAACAGAATATTGCCGTGGGCATCAACCTGAGGGCAGAGAAGACGTGCTCAGATGCTCACTAAGGTCATTCACTATTCTGTCATTGTCACAGAGGGACACATTGGTCCTTTCCATTTTGTGTACAGTTCTTCCCTTCAGTAGAAAACTGACTTCATGTGCTACTGACAAAGATTATCTGTAGTTTACCTGTCTATACCTACCAATCATCTACCAGTCATTCATCATATCTATTAGTCTATCTTCTATTACTTATCTATCACTCATCCTCTATCTCTGTCATCTATTTATACCAACGACTTATTTCTATCAATAATCTATTTCCAGCAACGATCTATTTACCTTCTACTTATTTGCCTATCAATGATCAGCCCACATTTATTAGTCATCTATTTCTTATCTTATTTATCTATCTTCTATCATCTGTCTATGTCAACCATTAATTTCTATCCATTATCTGTCATCTATCTACCTATCACTGATCTGTCTATCAATTATCTATTTTTATCTTCTATCTACTTATCATCTGTCACCTTATCTTTATTAATTACTTACTGTACAGTAATTTGGGGACTTTTCTATTGCCCCTTTTATTTCCCCCAAATTGACATGGAGACCTTGTTTCCATTAAGAAGCTTTAAGGACTATAGCTGGGCAGATATTTATCTAGTCTAACTCTATGGCTGCCTACTTCCTAGCCACAGGCCCTGTAACTTGTCACCTTAGTCTTGCCCTGGCTGTTCCTGCTCAGGGCCAGTCTCTCATGGTGACTATCTCCTTCCCACTTGAGCCACTCTCTCTCTTTGTGCACACAAGTCCCATATTATCCTCTTTTATGCAGCTATAGGCTGATCAGTTCTTTATTAACTAATCAGAGGCGATGGAAAACCATCCCCAACGACTTATCACCCACTTAGTTATCTATATTCTATCATTTATCTATGTTATTATTCTATATCTATTAATTTTTATCACTCGATCTTTACTCTTCTATTATCTATTTATGTCCATCTATCAATTACCTATATACCATCCATTCATCTGTATGATATATGCATCTATCTATCTCTATCATTATCATTGTTTTCTTTTTTCACTATCTATCTTGTTCTAATTTGATTTCTGTTGTTGTTCATGATAGCTAGTTTTAAGTCAACTTAAAACATAAATTAGAGTAATCTGAAAGGAGGAAA
Organism: Mastomys coucha; assembly: GCF_008632895.1. Lineage (NCBI taxonomy): Eukaryota > Metazoa > Chordata > Mammalia > Rodentia > Muridae > Mastomys > Mastomys coucha. Next base: position 64,955,988 of record NW_022196905.1, on the reverse strand, counting down.
CTTCAATTGAGAAATTGCCTCCATAAGATCCAGCTGTAAGGCGTGTTTCAAGTAGTGATTGATGTGGGAGAACTCAGTCTATTATGGGTGTGCAATTTCAGGGCTGGTAGTCTTGGGTTCTATAAGAAAGAAGGCTGAGCAAGCCATAGGGAGCAAGCCAGTAAGCAGCACCTGTCCATGGCCTCTGCATCAACTCCTGCCTTCAGGATCCTGCCCTGCTTGAGTTCCTGTCCTGATTTCCTTGGTGATGAACAGTGATGTGGAAGTGTAAACTGAATAAACCCTTTCCTCCCCAACTTCCATTTTGGTCATGTATTTTATTGCAGCAATAGAAACCATAACTAAGACATTGTTAAAAAATACTTTGACCAAAAACTACTTGGGATGGGAAGAAATTGTTTAGTTTATACTTTGAGATTATAATCCATCATTAGGGGGAAGTCAGGTCAGACTCAAGGGGAAACTTGGAGACAGGAATGATGGAGGAACTGCTTGCTGGTTCTCTGGCTTAATCAGCTAGTTTTCTTATAAAACTGAGGCCCACATGTCTAGGCTTGGTGTTATCCACAGTGGACCCAGACTGTTTGGCAAGAACTATCAAGACAGTCTCCTCACAGATACAAATCCAGGCCAGTCTGAACTGGGCAATTCTTCTATTGATTCTTTTTCTAGGTGATTCAAGGTTGTGTCAAATCGGCAATAAAACCTAACCAGCACGTATTTTTTGTGCTTGTTTGCTTTCTATTGCTGTGATAAAACACCATGACCCAAGACAACGTGGAGGAGAAAAGGACTTATTTAATCTTACAACTCTCAAATTATAACCTATCATGGAAGGAAGTCAGAGCAGGAACATAAGCAGGGCTGGACTGGAGCCAGGAACTGAAGGAGGAATACTGCTTACTGGCTTGTTCCCAATGGCTCTCTCTGTTTGTTTTTTTATTTTTTTATTTTTATATAATCCAGGACTTCCTTCCAGGGGCAGTACCACCCACAGTGGGTTAGGTCCTCCCACATCAATCATGAATCAAGAAAATGCCCCTTACAAGTGCCTACAGGCCAATCTGAGAGGCGTTTTCTCAGGTGAGCTTTGCTCTTTGTGGACGACTTCCACTAGAGTTTAGCTGATGAAAAACTGATCAGCACAACTGAGCCCCTTGTCAACTTGACGGAAAAATCAGTATTAAACCAGTAACCTTTGTTTTTCAATAGATTCCCAAGATTTCTTGCTAATATCACAATGTAAGACATAACTTTAAAAGCCCCAGATTCTTTGAGCATTTAAACATTTTAAAAGACAAGTTCTCTTTTAAAAGTCCTTACAAATCTAAAGTTGCTCTGGGAATGAGGGTTAGCAGTTAAGATCATTTACTGTAGATTTCACTTGACAATACTCAGGTCAGGTGGCTCCCAACCTCTTACAACTGCAGCTCCAGGAGATCCAACCAATGCCCTCTTCTTGCCTTTGTGGGCACATGCCCTCCTCACATGAATACCCATACCCAGGCCGTATACACGTAGGTTAAAATATTTCTTTTTGAGTTTGTAGTTCAAGGTAAAGAAATTAACCATTAGTTAACATGTGTCAAGGTAGGATGTCAAAACAGCTGATGAGGGAAGGAAGGAAGATAGAAGGCAGATTTCAAGGTAGAGAGAGGAAGTCAAAGGTATTGGATTATAGCAGAATACCTTCTAAACTGGAAAGTTCACACATGAAGGGAGGCCTGGGAAGATGACAGCTCACAGGAGGGGGTTCTAATGTTTCTCTTTGCCTATGTGGGATGGTGCTCTAGCCTAATGGTGTGTGTGTGTGTGTGTTCACACCATATAATGTGTGGAAAAGTCATGCCTAAGAAAGTTTGTTGCTGAAGTTGTGGAGCTGAAGTGATAAGGATATGTACTTTAGAAGATGAATAGATCATATGGCTTCTAGATCTGAAATACTCAAGAAAAATATGAAAGAGATTATTAAGACACATATCTCACTGAGGTGCATTGCTGATATTGGAAATAATCATGTCACGTGTTCTATTAAATGCTGATGTAATGGTTCCATCAAAGGGAGAACTTATTGCTAGTTCCAGGAAGCTGCATGAAAGCAAGCAGCTGGACTAGAGTCTGGAAGGATGTAAATATGGCAGAGCAAGGGATTGAGGGTTGGAAGCTGTGTTTTCATTCCAATTATCTTATTAACTGATGAGCAATGACCTTGGCTTAGTAAAGATCTTAGTATTCTCATGCATAAATGGGTGCTTTTCCCTAGATAATAGGGATGGATGTGTTTCCAGTCTTTAACAGTCTTTGATTATGGAGTATAACATTGCAACATAAAATATGTTACAATTATGTAAGAAAAACAAAACTTGTAAAATTCAATTCTTCATCTTGATTGTATACATTGTGTAGTTTAATTATTATGAGCAGGTAGATAAACAAGTTTAAAGATACTGTAATAAGCCAGGGATGCATGCAGTTCTCATTAAGTTGGTGTTGGGATGGGTCTTATATTTTTTAAGTTGGTGCAAATACACAAACATTTAAGGACTTTGTGAGATCTATTACTTTGTATAATATATAATAAATAATTATTAATAAGTAAAGAAGTCTCAAAGGTTGTTAGAAGCCATAGTTTCAAGTGGTGTGTTGACTCTTAAAGAATGAATCTAGCTCTAGAACTTTCTATGAATATTGAACTCATTGTTTAATTATTAAATTAGCAGTACAGTGTTCTTTTTGAGGAACATTTAAGAAGATCCACATAAGAATCCTTTTCTACTTCAAGCAACTTTTCTTACTAGAATAGGGTTATTGTAAAAGCTGATGTTACAGACTTTGCCTGTGCATGCCTGTGCGTGCGTGTGTGTATGTGTGTGTGTGCGTGTGTGCAAGTACATATGCCTATATATGTATGTATGTGGTGTATATGTGTGTGTGTGCCTGTGTGTGTGCATCCCTGTTAGTGCACTTTTATGTGTGTGTGTGTTTGCTAGATGGCTTTTTCATGCAGCACTGATGCAGCTTCTCCCCAAATAAGAGCCAAAAAATGAAAATGGCTATTGGTTTTTCACATCGTCAGGCATACCAAGAAGGCATCTGATGTATCTGTACTGCCTAGTTAATGAGGGATTGATATCTAGGTGAAGCATGACTCAGATAATAAGGTTTTTAAACCTCAAGGCAGATAGAATTAAAGCAAAAGAGAACGTAAATGCAATGAACTTTTATGAAAGTGCAGACTGTTAGATGTTCTACAGCATTGCTGGTGGTGACATAACTGCTCTAAAGGATGACCATGCTATGACTACATGAACATCATGTAGGATGTTCACGTCCCCCTGAAGGAAGGAATTCTTTCCTGCATTAATTTCCAGGCACAAATGAGCCAGGAACACACCCAACTTCTCATCTCTTCTCAGCACGGACTATGCGCCAGGCATATGTACAAAGAAGTGGGCTGACGTGGCTCTGCCTCATCTGGATTTTCCCTCCCTTTGATTTGTTCATGATGAGAGTGCAATGTTGAACCACAATGTGAAGGATCTGCACCCTGATGTACTTGTGGATAAGAACTGTAGTTGATCATGGATTCCACTGACTTCAAGATGGGTCTGAAAATGTCAGAAATAGCTGATCGTAGTACCTATATTCCTGAAAAAAATCCATTACTGATCGTCATTTTACATTACAGCATCATGGAATTTAAATCTATAGAAAGTGAACATTGTGAGTTGGGCTTCATGAAGACATACTAGGAATTTCTCTTTCTTTGTTTTTTGTTTTTTTGTTTGTTTGGTTTTTTTTT
>NW_022196905.1:64942911-64951938 GCF_008632895.1 Mastomys coucha | reverse complement strand
CTCAGAAATCCACCTGCCTCTGCCTCCCAAGTGCTGGGATTAAAGGCATGTGCCACCACTACCCAGCCCGAATTTCTCTTTCTTCCACTTCAGATGGATTGTCTAAAAGCAGAGTGTGATGGTTTGTATATGCTCAGGGAGTGGCACTCTTAGAAGGTGTGGTTCTGTTGGAGTAGGTGTGTCATTCTAGGTATGGGCTTTAAGACACTCATTGTAGATGCCTGGAAGTAAGTTTTCTAGTGGCCTTCAGATGGAGATGTAATTCTCAGCTCTGCCTGCACCAAGCCTGCCTGGATGCTTCTATGCTTCCTGCCTTGATGATAATGGACTGAACCTCTAAATCTGTAAGCCAGCCGCAATTAAATATTGTCCTTATAAGAGTTGCCTTGGCAGGGTCCCTGTTGGAGGAGTTGGAGAAGGGACTGAAAGAACTGAGGGGTTCTGCAGCCCCATGGTGGGGAGCAACAGTGTCAACTGGCCAGACCCCCTGGAGCTCCCGGGGACTGGACCACCAACCTGAGTATACATGGAGGGACCCATGACTCCGGACACATAAGTGGTAGAGGATGGCCTTGTTGGACGTCAGTGAGAAGAGCGGCCCTTGAGCCTGAGGGTGTTCAATGCTGTAGTGTAGGGGAATGCCAAGGTGAGAAGACAGGGGTAGGTGGGTGGGGGAGCACCCTTATCAAGGAAGGAGGAGAGGGGGATAGGATAGGGGGTTTCTGAAGAGGAGACCTGGAAAGGGAAAAACAATTGAAATGCAAATAAAGAAAATATCTAATAAAAAATACAAGAGAGAGAGAGAAAGAGAGAGAGAGAGAGAGAGAGAGAGAGAGAGAGAGAGAGAGAGAGAGAGAGAGAGAGAGAGAGAGGAAAGAAAGAAAAGAGTTGCCTTGGTCATGGTGTCTGTTCACAGTAGTAAAACCCTAACTATGACACAGAGTTTACAGGGTAAATAAAGGGTAAAGTTGTAGACAGGTAGCCCGGAGGGCTGTACTTCAGTTTTTACTAGATGGGCATATTTTCTGTGCTGTGGAGTGAATTTTATGATGAACATGATAAACATTTGTTTAACATGCTCACTCATTCACCTCCCCCATGAAGGTGAATGTGCCAGATGTGGCTATAGGACATTATGTCCCTTATTCTGGAAATGGAAAGATCTCAATGAATAAAACTCTTAATATTATACTCTCCTATACATACACAAGAGCTCTCTCTCATTGAACCGACTGTAAATCTTTTACTGGATAAACGATGTGACCTCTGTTAAATATGGGCACTCAGTGCTCTTTCAAATGCTCCTTCTATGTTTGCCTTCTTGTGACTCTGAGCCTTTCCATCATCTTCCTCCCAGCAGATCATGTTAGTTGGCCTGGGTAGCAGCTGGCTACAAGCAAATGGAAAGGCTCACATATGAAGGAAAGCCTTAGGAGAAATGGATATCTGTCTTCTGGTTGTTGATCTCTCTCCATCCTTTCTTTAGTACAGGGCTTGTAAACACTTTGGTTATAAATTCTAAATCTGGGAAGATAGTGGTGAACAAAGCAGACAAAGTTCTTAAAGCAGTGCTGCTTACATTCTTCTGTTCTCAAGGAGGGTAACAAACAATATCTTCTCCCAGCAGCAATCTCTTTAAAAATCAATATAAAAAACAATCATTTATCATTTATAAATCTCTATCTCTCTATCTCATTTTCTCTGTCTATCTATCTATCTATCTCTCTATCATCTATCTATCTGGTAGACTTTAGAGAAAACACAGGATTACTAGAGAAGAAGAAAGTATGCCTCAGAACTGAGTTTGTGATTCCAGAATGTTCTACAGATTTGGGATCAAGTTCAGCTTAGTTTCTAGCTTGAAACTTGCTCTCCAGCATTCAGACTTGAAAGCTCTCCAATTGCACAAGATTATTCCTTAAAATAAACCTTGTTATAAGTTGTTGGTTATATTTTTCTAGAAAATCCTGTCTGATGAAAATGGATATGCACATAAATCCCGAGGGTGGGTCTAAAATGACAGGGATCCAGGAACCAGCAAGATGACAGCCACATTTCCCTCAAGAGAAACATGAAACAAATGTGACAACTTATTTCTATCTTGGCTTAGCCTCCATGTTATTCTTTCTCTCTGCCTTCATCATCACCCCCTCCCCTTCTCTTTGTAAAAAAAAAAAAAGTTAGCACTTTCTGAATTTAACCATTCTGGATATTTTCAATATATAAACATAGCAGAATTCATTCCAGTGTAATTGAAATAAAATACAATCTTGTTGGCAGTGACAGTTTTAAAGCCTTCTTGGGGTATACCTTCAGGCTCAATTCATGTTACAAGCAGTATGTAATTTCCTTCTTGCTGGCCGATTCAAAAAGATTCATATATACTAAATGATTCTGAACTACCAAGCAGGGAATAAGTAAGGTGACGCTGCCTGTGGAATTAGCTAACTCAGTGTCCTTGAGAAGCCCACAGTCTATTTGATGGAGCTGCCTCTTGTGAATAGTGGTCTCTGTACATTTCCACACATAGCCTGGAAGGCCACAGACTCTGTGCATTTTACCTTCTCCTAGCGGGGACCATGTTTTCAGGCTCTTCCCATATTGCCTGCACTCACCATGTCTGTCACATCTGACCCCTTGGCCTGGACTTCCATATTTGGGGCCTGGGTTTGGGACTGTGGGCAGCTTTGCTCACAGATTTTACATTTCCTTGCATGTTCTGGTAACTACTAGCAGAAACGAACACTTTACTATCACTTTGAGAAGGGCAGATGGTTAAGCACAAACTTATATACATGCAAACAAATATACACATTCTAAATATACTTTAAAATATATAATTATATTAAACATATTAATATATAAATATATTAGATATAATAGAAACAATAATAAAATTTTCTCAAACATTGCTCAGGGAGACAATATCATTTTGAGTTCCTTTCCACATCTCTTTTCTCCTCTGTACCAACAAGTACAAATGGCTCTACTTAAACATGTCTAGATTCTGACCACCTCCCTCCATGATGGCCCATAGCTCCATACTTGATCTTCCTTTTATCTAGGAATGTGGCCCTTCAGTTCTTTTTCTATACACAACAGCCAGAGTGATTCTATAGGATGCAAGACAGATGTTTTTTTTCCTCTGTTCAAGTCTTTCTTAGCTATTTCCCAAGCCATAGAATGAAATCTAAAATTTTTATCCTAGTTTCCAAATACCACATATGCAATTATCTTTCTCACTGCTACTTCCCTTGAGAATTCTGCTCAAAGCACTTAATCGGTGTGCGTGTGCGTGCATGAGAAGGAGAGGGAGAGTCTTGATCTGTAGCCCTACTGGCTTCAAAACTGGGATTCTTCTGAGTCAGCCTCCCTACCACTGAGCTGGGAAGTCATCTGTGGACCATTGTACCTGGCTCTGGTTTTTTCCACTTCCTTTTGTGAATCCCCAGGGATTTTACCTGACATTGTATTCTCCTTGAGTATTCTTCAGATGTTCACCAGGCTAGGTTACTGTCACTTTTTCTGTAGTGGCCATCACTAGCTGACATTCTACCAGGTAGTTTACATAGCTCTATACATGTTTTATTTTTGCCAAAAGATATGCATGTATTTTTATTTTACATGTATGAGTGATTTGCCTATGTGACTGTCTGTGGTTTATGGGCCTCATCCCCAAGGAAGCCCGAAAAGGGCATCATATTCGTGAGAACTGGAGTTACAGAGAGCTGTGAGCCATTACATGGGTGCTAGAAAACAAACCAGGATCCTCTGCAAGAGCATTAAATACTGTTAAATATTGAGCATCTCTATCCCTTCTATGCACAGCTTCCAATGATCTCAAAAGAACATTAGCTCAGATAAGCAAGTGACAATTGCAAAATATCATCACTGTATGTGTTTCTGGTGCTTCTAGAACTGAATCTTATGTCACCTACAGGATTAGCTCAGTGTACGTAAAGAAGAGCCCCAAACTCTAGCTTTCTTCCCTCTCTCTGAGCTCTGTTTTAGTTTTAATGGTCAAGACAGGTGTGTGTGTGTGTGTGTGTGTGTGTGTGTGTGTGTGTGTATGTGTGTGTGTGTGTGTGTGTGTGTGAATCAACTGTGAAAATTGTTAAAAAATCTGAATCACTTTTATTTCATCCTTTGTTAATATCCTCCCAGCCTGCACTTCACCCACACATCACCAGGATTTTAGTTGGTTGGGGTGATATCTATTGGTATGGTCTTTCTGATTCCACTTAACTTTCCCTTGATACAGCCACTCTAGCCTTCCTTTGTGTGTACAGCTTGAGTGGGCCTGATGGTATCCTTTAGGCTTCATCGATGTGTGTTGCTCAGACCTGAGTATTTGCTGTTTTCTGTTTTATTCATTAAAAAGACTGAATTCCACATGACAATGTGACCTAAGTTGGTTAAATACAAATAGGCTGAAACCCAGGGCTTATTCTGGCTGTCATTATTAGGTTTGGCATTAGAAAGAAAGTACTTATGGCTGGGCTGGGATTATAGATCTTGACATGATAAAGGTAGAGGTTTTGGGGGTTTCTGTGAAAGATCTACTGAAAATAATGCCAATTTAAAGGAAACTGGACCTAAGAGATGAAGCAGGAGGCTACCTACAGTCATGGATCCAAATAGTGAATCAAGCTAGGTTTAGACAAAAGTATGAAGTTTAATGTTCATGAGGAAACATCACAGGCTTGTAAGAGGAAACTATAGAGTTCAAGCTGCTAAATCAAAACAATCAGTTTCATCAAAGATCGGGTCCATGTTCTAGTCACGTTGAAGGGAGATGCTGAGGAACATGGAGGTCCACAATCCAAGGCCAGCAATGTGTTCCTGACTTAAGCACGAGCTTCAGACCTCTGAAATGAGTACTCATCTTTGCATGCACCATGCATTCTGGAGTCCAGCATAACACACAGCTTACTGCACATGCAGAAAATTGACTGGCTGTGTTTGGATGACTTACGACAAAGAACAGAAATGCAGGAGAAGTGACCACATCACAGAGTTTGCATTTAATTACAGTAAGAAAAATTCTCCATCCTAACCTTTGGAGTTGCAACTCCAACTTGCTATGAATCTTTCATAGATTCTCCCAGTGTTCTTCATGGTTTACAATGACTTTCCGTAGTCTCTGGTCACTGACCACCCCTGCATATATTTCATCCACCCTATTTATTTGCACGCAGCAGACACTGTGGCCAATATATATAACTAAAAAAGTTCTGGGCTGGTGTTGAAGTATCCCAGAGGCAGCTTGCTTAAAGTCTTGTTGTGCTGTGAAATCTGTCTTTCAAAACTCTAAATACCATCCCCAGCTTCAAATGGTACCCAAGGGTTTCATGAATCTACAGTCTTTATCACCTTGGAGATTGAAACTTGTAATGTCTGGATTCAGCATCTGTACTCGTATAAAAAATGCTTCAGTGCAGCTGGTGGAGTATAAATCAATACAGGGCCTGAGCCTCTGCAGTATCAGTTAGGCTGTCCCTTGACCTATCTGGCCAGCTGAGGCCATAAAAAGTAATATGCAGTATTGAACAATGTCACACTCACTCCACGACACCAAGGCAAGTCCTAGAGCCCTTTCAAATGAAAAGTCTAGGAGACTAGACACATATCAATTATGTTTGACTTTTTACAATCATCTCATAGGAAACAATAAGATTACCCAGCCAGAATATTAAGGGGAAATATAATAATTTCTATAAATTTGAATTTAACCACAGGGTAGCAGTTTTTGAAATTGCAAAATTGACATGATTTAACTTCTGGAGATGATATGCTGAGCAGATGAAACTTCTTATTGGACACTTTACCTCTCTTGAGCCCCTGGCTGAAAGATGATGAAGTCAGGATTTATCAAATCCATGCATTTGCAGGATCATTTTAAGTTGCATGAGGTGGTGACACTGTGTGCTGGATAGTTTTCTGTCAACTTGACACGAACTAAAGTCATCCAAGAGGAGAAAGCTTCAATTTAAGAAAGGCCTCCATAAAAGCCTGTAGGGTATTTTCTTAATTGGTGATCAATGGAGAGGGCCAGCCCATTGCTAGTGGTGCCTTCTCTGGGCAGGTGGCCCAGGTTCTATAGAAAAGCAGGAGGAACAAGCCAGCAGGGGAACAAGCCAGTAAGCAGCACTTGTCCTTGGCCTCTGCATCAGCTCCTGCCTCCAGTTTCCTGACCTGTTTGAGTTCCTGTCCTTACTTCCTGGGATGATGAATACTGCTGTTTAGGTCAAAGAATTACTTGTCTTCCAAGTTACTTTAGATCATGATGTTTCATCACAGCAATTGTAACTCTAAGTAGGACACTGTTCAATTATTCTACCTACGTATGAAGAAGTCAGTAACATCTTAGCCTGAATCACCTTTGAAGGTTATTTTCAACAGTATATGGCACGATGCTTTAAAATGAATACCAGAGCTTCACATAACATGTTTAATAAAAACATTATTAATCAGAGAGTTCACTGCCTAATATGCAAGAGGCCCTGATTTCGTTCCGTAGCAACACATACACACACACACCAACTTGAAAAAAAAAATAGGAACATTAAGACAGCATTGGACAGTACCTACTCTCTTCTTTTCTCATTTCATATGAAGATGTGAGAATTTATAAAGCATAATGACATGTCATTCAATAATTTGAGTGAGCTCTAAAAACTTTAATGGAGAAGGTCTCTCTGGTATTCATTCACTCCCTTAAGGCATACTTATTTCAATTCTGCCCCATTGTAGCCATTGAGGAAAGAATAGTAAGTACATTAGACAAAGGCCCTGTTGCCTCTTGTTGAAAATTACAGTCTAATAAGAGATAAATGCTAAGGAACAACTATACAAACACATGCTTTTATGGCAGTCCCACAGCAGAAGTGTAGGGTTTCATGGAAACAGTGAACAGAGGAAGTTAAGTACAAGCAGAACTGTGGTTCCAGTCCAGGCATCTCCAAAGGGCAGTGAGCTCAGTAAGGAGTGGAGTGATGGAACTGGAACTAATCCTTTCTACTGCACAGATTGCAGTATTAGTCCATTGGATGACATGTTCAAGCCCCTGACTTACATCCATTCTATTTCATGCTTTCAATTGGGACAGGTAAGCCGAAATGAGCCCTTTTCTCCCCAAGTGGCTTTTGGTCATGATGTTTTATCACAGCAATAGAAATCCTAACTGAAATAGTATTTTGCGGTTTGGATGTACTATACCTTGTCTAATTTCACTTTTATTTCAGAATATTTTGGATGTTTTCAGTTCTAGACTGGTACTTCCACTTCCTGGAGTCTTTAAAATATATTAATTATAGTTATTCTCTAGTGCTTCTGCTTCAGGTCAACACTGGAGATTCTTAAAGCGACATTGCTTTTGATTGTGGCACTATTTTTCTGTTTCTGCTCAGGTATGTTAATATTTTAAATTGGCCAGATATTTGGAATGACATTTTATAGAGATTCTGGGATGTTTTATCATCACTGGAGAAGTTTGTCTTTTGAACTTTAAGGAACTTTAATCACTAACATATTACCCAAAATAGCTGAAAACTTGATTTTATGTACTGTTAGACTGGGCCTACTTCAGGTATTTTTCCTTATTCTTATGACATAAACTTTATTCCTAAATTAGAATCATTTTGGGAATTTAATAGAAAACTCAATACATTTCCTGTATGAATGGTTTAGAAATAAACTCTAAGTCCAGATGCTGAATTCCACATTGTGGAAAACAGTTGAAACTTGATTTTTTTTTTGTTTTTGTTTTTGTTTTTTGCTCTAAGTCTTTAGCCATATATCCTCTTGTGACTGCCTTAGCAACAGTTTCTGTTGCTGTAAAGAACTGAAGAAAGCAACTTAAGGGAGAAAGAGTTTACTTTGCTTTATAATTTAATACTATTGTTGACAACAACTGTCCCAACACTGGGAGTAACTAGGACCAGTGGGAGCCAGAAATGCAGGAACTCTACCAGTCCAGTGGCATGGGTTCTTTTCGGTATGTCTGGGCTAGTCCCCTGAGCAAACCTTGGGCACAAATTGCACAGCCATTCCCACAACAGCCAGAGGACACTCCTAGGATCATAGCATCAGAGGTGAGGAGGACACAACATTTGTTCCAACAGTGGGAGTAACTGGAACCAGCAGGACCCAGGCACACAGGAACTCTACCAGTCCAGTGGCACTGGTTCCTTCCAGTCTGTCTGTGCTGGTGCCCAGAGCAGACCTTGGGTGTAAACTCTGCAGTGAATCCCATAATACCCAGAGGAAGCTCTACTCCCAGGTGCTTTAATGGGCCCAGGATCCCGGGATCCCAGAGACAGCTTGACTCTGAGGAGTTCTGACACAACCAGGATCACAGGAAGGGCAGATTTAGGTCAGATTTAGCCAGGGCAGGTAGCACTGGAGATAACCAGATGGTGGGAAGCAAGCATAAGAACATAAGCAGCAGAAACCAAGGTTACTTGGCATCATCAGAAAACAATTCTACCACCATAGCAAGTCCTGGGCACACCATCACACCAGAAAAGCAAGATTCAGATCTAAAATCACTTCTCATGATGAAGATAGAGGACTTTAAGAAGGACATAAATAACTCCTTCAAAGAAATACAGTAGAATACAAGTAAACAGCTAGAAGCCCTTAAAGACAAAAAAATTCCTTAAAGAACTACAGGAAAACACAATCAAACAGGTGAAGGAAATGAACAAAACCATCCAGGATCTAAAAATGGAAATAAAAATAATAAAGAAATCACAAAGGGAGACAACACTGGGAGTTATAAAACCTAGGAAAGAGATCAGGAGTCATAGATGCAAACATCACCAACAGAATGCAAGAGATAGAAGAGAGAATCTCAGGTGCAAAAGATACCATAGAAAACATTGACACAACAGTCAAAGAAAACACAAAAAGGAAAAAGCTTCTAACCTAAAACACCCAGGAAATCCAGGACACAATCAGAAGACCAAACCTAAAGATAATAGGTATAGAAGAGAGTGAAGACTCCCAACTTAAAGGGCCAGTAAA
>NW_022196905.1:64922930-64942409 GCF_008632895.1 Mastomys coucha | reverse complement strand
ACTATACCCAGCAAAACTCTCAATTACCATAGATGGAGAAAACAAGATATTCCATGACAAACCAAATTCACACAATATCTTTCCACAAATCTAGCCCTTTAAAGGATAACAGATGGAAAACACCAACATAAGGAGCAAAACTACACCCTAGAAGAAGCAAGAAAGTAATCTTTCAACAAACCCACACAAGCATAATTCCACCTCTAACAACAGAAATAACAGGAAGTAACAATTACTTTTTCTTAATATCGCTTAATATGAAAACTAATATTACCAACATATCCTAATCAATTGAAATTCAAAAATTTTAGGAATTAGAAATTTGTTGGCTGTCATCCAGTGGTCTCTCTAATTTGGTAAATGGAGAAATAGGTCCAATATTGTAAAATCCATGTACACTTTCTGCTTGTCTGTACATGACAGTCACTTGCTGTGTACCACATAATGGTCTTGAAATCATGCTTCTCCTATATCAACCTTTCTATTAGTAGGATTGTTTATTTGATGTTTTTACACTATACTATGGTTTTTAGAACAGCTTATGTACTTCAAAATTATTAATACAGCAAAAACAAATGTAGACAATTTAGGAGGTGTCTTGTAAGAGAACAACAAAGAGTGAGACTGAATGCTTTGCTTGATGTTTGTAATTATTGTATCAATTTTGAAGAAGAGGACTTTATAAGTTACTCTTTCTCTGAGATGAATGCTTTTCAAAATCATCACAGCCAATGAAATAGATTCTTACCCTCACCTAATGTCTGTGCCACCCTCCATTGTTCATTGAAACAGTTGATGAATGACTTTATGGATAGACCATCTTAATACACATATCATTTCTTAAGTGAATGTAACCTGTTCTCTGTGGGATGAGAATGAAAACAATCACTCAAGTGAAGTAGCTTTGACCATAGCAGGAAATTTGTATCCAAAAATCGTGCCTGCAATTCATTCATTGGCACAGCAGAACTGTCAACTCTTAGCTTAGCTACTATGGAGGTAAAATCCTTTGGTGATGTGAGGGTCATTGAAGTACAGCTTTATTACAATGAACTCCAGTGTCTAAAGATTGTTTTTATTTTGGGCTTGTACCATAGTCTTAAGAGCCAAGATTTTAAGCTCTACCAAAAACAAAACAAACAAACAAACAAAAAGACTTTATCCATTTGTGTTCATTTAAGAAAATACTAGTAGTGATATATTATTTTAAAAATATATAGTTAATATTTTGAAGTCACTTAAAATTTATATTGAGAAAAATGTATGTATTTTCAGTATTGCTGTAGACAGGAATCTACATAAGACTGTTCAATTGATTGTTGTTTTATATCAAACAACTTTTATAATATTCATTTTTATTGTTACAATATTTTATAAATTTTAAAGAATATAACAAAATTAAAAAAGAAAGGTATTGCAGGTATTGAAGGGGGTGTCTGGGAGGTATTAGGGTACAATAGGGAAAGAAGAATGTGATTAATTTTATTTACTTAAAATATGTTTTTAAATGTTAACAAATTCAGATAAATTGAAATTATGTATCTTTCCCCATCATAATGTAATAAAACTTAAATCAATAAAAATAAAAAAAAAGAGTATTATCCACCATGGTCAATAAGTTTCTGAGAGAGAAGCTAGCAGTCCTATTTCACTCAGTTAGGAACTAGCGAGCAATGGATCCCCTCTCTCAACTAGTTGCTTTTTTTTTTTTTTTTTAAATGCAATCCAGGACCAAAGTCCAGAGAATGGTGCTGTACTCATTAGGACAAGTCTTCCACTAACATTACCTCAATTAACCTGAGATAATCCCTCATTGGCACATCAAAGGCTAAAGCAAACTAAATATTTCCTCTCAAGTACATTTGGAGGTTGTGTCTTAGATGAGTCTACATCCTGTCAAGCTAACACTCAGTACTAAACATCAAATTGCCGTCTTGGCTTCTTGGTCTCTTCTCTGGACATTCAAAGGAAGTTTATACTCAGAGTTTGAGGACCGGCTACTGTATTCCCTTTGAAACTTCAGGTACCCTGGAAATCTCAGCATCTATGCTTTGAGTCATCCAGCCAACAAATCCGCAGTTTCCTGCTGAAGTGCTGCTGGGGAAAGCTGCGTGCCTCATGGCCTGTGGTCCTCAAAGGACAATCCACTCTTCTGGAAGCCAGTGCCTTCCTGTCTTTTGCTTGTTTTCAGTTACTCAAGACTTTAAGCAGAATTTAAAAAATTGCTGCTTTTGATGACTCCAGTCTATAAGAGAGTTTGATAGGAACTACTTTGCCTTACCTTAAAACACTTTGCATTTTAATTTTGACAGCGCATTTTTCCCCCCTGGGAGAAGTGCTTGTAAATTCCACATCCAACTGTTCTAGTGCTTGAGTCTGACTGAACTTTTGACTTAACCACACTATGAACGTCCTCAGTTCTACTGAGGGTAGGCAGCCAACTCTCCCCTTTGTTTACCGAGCAGTGCTCAAAATTTTTCCACATATACTTTTACAAACAACTTAGAGTAAATCTTAATGGACTTGAGGCTGAGCTCAGCCATGGGTATACACTATGATTGAGGCCTGGGCTATGTGTATCCCCCAGCTTTTCTTGTGTTGGAAATTGCATTCCCAGTGTGAGAGTGCTGGGAAGTAGATTTTTTTTTCTTAACATTTTTTTTTTATTAGATACTTTCTTTATTTACATGTCATATGATTTCTCCTTTCCCAGTTTCTCCTCCAAAAAACAAACAAACAAACAAAAACAACAAGAACAAACCCCCGTTGCCTCCCACCCCACGCCTGACACCCCACCCTCTCCCACTTATTGGCCCTGGCATTCCTCTATAATGGGGAACAGAATCTTCACAGGGCCAAGGGCCTCTCCTTCCGTTGATGATCGACTTTGCAATCCTCTACTATACACACGCTGCCAGAACAATCAGTCCCACCATGCATAGTCCTTGGTTGGTGGTTGAGTCCCTGGGAGCTCTGAGGGTACTAGTTAGTTCATATTGTTGTTTGTCCTAAGGGGCTGCAAACCCTTCAGCTCTTTTGGTCCTTTCTCTAACTCCTTCATTGGGGATCCTGTACTCAGTTCAATGGATGTCTGTGAACCTCTACATTAGTCAGGTACTGTCAGAGCCTCTCGGGAGACAGCTATATCAGGCTGGATTGTCCTTCCTTCAATCTCTGCTCCATAGTTAATCTCTGCAACTCCTTCCATGGGTATTTTGTTCCCCCTTTTAAGAAGGAATTAAATGTCTACATTTTAATTTTCCTTCTTCTTGAGTTCCTTGTGGTTTGTGGGTTGTTCTTCCTGTATTCCGAACTTCTGGGCTAATAACCACTTATCAGAGAGTGCATACCGTGTTTGTTCTTTTGTGATTGGGTTACCTCACTCAGGATGATATTCTTCAGATCCATCCATTTCCCTAAGAATTTCATAAATTCATTGTTTTTAATAGCTGAGTAGTACTCCATTGTGTAGATGTACCACATTTTCTGTATCCATTCCTCTTTTGAGGGACATCTGAGTTGTTTCCAGCTTCTGGCTATTATAAATAAGGCTGCTATGAATATGGTGGAGCATGTGTCCTTATTACATGTGGGAGCATCTTCTGGGTATATGCCCAGGAGTAGTATAGCTGGGTCCTCCGGTAGAACTATGTCCAACGGGAAGTAGATTTCTAAGAGTCATAGCTTAGTGAGAGGTGGCTAGCTAATTGCACATGCTGTCCTAGAAAGGGGCTCAGAGAGTCTCACATTTCTGCCTGAATTTTTGCTATGTGATACCTTTGCCTTACATATAACTTACCCACAACCATAGTGGCAAAGTCAGTGACATGCTGTTCAAACTTGCAGACTCCAAAACTCTGTGCTAAACAAACTCTTTCTCTTTATAAGATCAGCCTGCTTCAGCTAGCTTGTTACTATCATGCAAACTAATACATACGTTATTAACTTATATAGTTTTCAGTCTAATTTCCTTAGTCAAATATTCTCAAATATGTAAACTGAGGAGATGGTTTGGCCTTAATAGCAACAAGTAATGGTTCATAAACACGTTTTTCTGTTAAAAATATTCCTGAACACCCCATCGTTGATAAAGACAATAGAGATGAGACTAGCAATATACAATGCCTTACCTGGACTTTGTTCATCTCCAGTTTGTTCTTTTCATTGGCACTCTGGTCTTGTTTGCTCACTCCCTTTTTCTGAGGGCCTTTTCCAAAGAAAATGTAATTTACAAAAGCATATTCTAGTAGAGCCAGGAACACAAACACAAAACAGCCCATGAGATAGATATCAATCGCTTTGACATAAGGGATCTTTGGCAGAGTCTCCCTGAGGTGGGTGCTGATGGTTGTCATTGTCAGCACCGTGGTGATTCCTGTGGACAGAAAACAAAAGCTTAGCTGAAAGCACCTTTGTGAAGCTGTGCTTTCCAAAGCCAAGAAGGCAAACACTGCCCCTTCATGTTGTACTTCCATGGTAGCAGGAGCATGAGAAACCGTGGGACTGCACACGCCTCTAAAGACAAGATGACAGGCTTTCTCTAGATTCTATTACTAAGACATGACATGGAATGCACAGAGAATGGAGGGTTGATAATGTCTTAAAAGTGAGCACATATATATGCTTATATATGTGCTTCATAATATCTATATTTATCTATGTCATCTATATCTATATCTAAGTCTATATCTATGAAGAAAAAGCTGTGAAAAGGAAGAACAAATGCTCACAAGGTGAAAGGTGAGGACCAACTTGGAAAGCTATTGTCTGACCTTCACACACACACACACACACACACACACACACACACACACACACACACACAGAAGTTAAAAGTTTATAAAGTCCCCAGATCCCACTGCCTACTCTCTCTCACTGTGCTGTGCAGCCACATCTCTACATCTTTCATTTCACAGTCATTTCCCTCCGGAATCTGTCTGTGTGACCCTGATCTCCACAGCAGTCATGGCTAGACTCAAAAGTCAGTGACCAGTTTGTGGTAACTGACTTAATCTCATGGGTCTAAACCAAACCTTAACTCACCATCTCATTTTACAGTTTCTAGTCACTTGTCATTCATGTATGGCATGGCAAAAAGAAGAGCTATTTAAGTCACTTTGTGATTTGTATTAAGTTTTCTCTACATACAGCATGATCTATGTTGCATTGTGTTGGCTGTTGAAATATTACCTTGGCTTTATTGTTTCCAGAACCTGTAACAAATTTGTTTCCTTGTGCAAGGGAAAGGGTTATTAAAAAATCAATCTGTAGATTTGAGAAAGAAAGTTAATACCTACAAACCCAGTGCTGGTCATGCTTCATCTGCTCTGCCTGATCTAAACAGTGTTAAGAGTATAGTGCTTGTGTGACAGTGTACCGAGTGGAAGGCATTGATAATGGTGATGATGGAATAATGACTGGGGAAAAGAGAAATACAAAGAGAAGTGAGATGTCGTGTAGACCATTTGTATTGAGACCCCTAAGCTCAGTGCTCTACATTTGTACAGTGTATGACAACAGTTTACTGAATATGATGGGGAGACTATCTCTGTGGCTTTTAATTTATAGGTGGATAGAGACAAGCTTTGGAGCAGAGTATGATGGTGCAGGTCTGTAATCCCTGAGTTGAATAACAAAAACAAGAGGGTCAGGAGTTTCAGACCAGCCTTGGATACATGGCAAGTTTGAGGATGGCCTGTGTAACATGAGACCCTGTCTCAAAAAACCAAAACCAACCAACCAACCGACCAAATAAAACTCTGAGGTTAGTTATCTTTATGTAGGTCACCCAGCTATAGGTCAAAACCCCCAGCAAGATGTTTAAATACAGCATTTAAAGTGAACCACAAGATTTGATGGTAATATCTGAAATAAGGTGAGAATTATTGATGGAGATTGAGGAAGGAGGAGAAGACAATGGTGTGGAGGAAATAAAAGAAGAGGAAAAGGAGGCCTCAATCATCTGGTAAGTGAGGACTTGAGGTTGTAGACTCCCTGATCATCAGCAGGTAATATACAACTTTTTTTCTGTTTCCACCCATTTAGCTGCAATTTCAAGTTTTAATTTTATATAGTTGAATTATGTTCCACTGTGCACATGTACTATAGTTTCTTATCATCATCATCATCATCATCATCATCATCATCATCATCATCATCATCATCATCATCATCATCAACAACAACAACAATAAACAATAAAGTCAGAGGGAAAAATGGTTAGAGGTTCCTGGGAAGAGTTGGGGGAAGTGGTGAGGTGATATGATCAAAATACTTTGTATACATGCAAGACATTTTCAAAGAATAAGTAAAAATATTATTTATAAAGCAAAATAGGTTCAGATCAGTGTTAATTCAAGTGTATTGGATTGATAAGAACTCCCTTATAAGTGATTTCACTTGTTTATTTGAATAAACCTTTAAAGTTCATCTAACACAGTACTAACTAATGTGATTTCCAGAAATAACTATTCTATTTATTTAGTCACTAAATTTATGCTTTTAGTTTTTTATTTTAAATTAGAAAATAGTAAATAAATGTTTTAAGAGCTATTTATGTTAAAAACATCTTAGTCCTATATTTTAAAGGTTAAAATATCATTATATGCCAGGTATTTTTCATATATATTTGGCTTCTTAAAAATTACCTGCCTTTGTGAGTGCAAGTGCTCAAAGAGGCCAGAGAGGGCATCAGATCTCCTAGGTCTGGATCTACAACTGGTTGTGAGCCACCCAAAATGGGTGCTGAGCTCATGTCCTGTACAAGAGCAGTGCAAGCACTTAATGTCTCTCCAGTTTCTCTCACTCCTTTAATGAAAATGTCATTTGTTTTGAATAGTCATGTATAGAGAACCACAGTGCACAAACTTGTGAGCTTTTTTCTTGATGTAGATTGGCTATCATGCAGAGTCTTCTTTAATCTTATCATATGCACAGGGTTATATTCAAATTATCTCAGCATGTTGAACATGTGTATCAATATGAACAACTAACTATCAGTCCATGTTCTTTATACTTAGAATATCCTCAGGTTGATATGAGGCTGCAATCGCTTGAGTTTACAAGGCTTATGTATTCAGCCACTAGAAGAGGGCTGGCCATATGCCAATTAGCCTATGTGTGAAGGGTATACTGGGCAACTAATCCAACTCAGTAATTTCAAAAGAGAAGAGATGTAATCTGTTGTCTTAGCCTGATGTCATGTTTCCCTCCTTTCCCTTGTCTCTCTGAAACTGGAATGATATCTAACAGTTTCTGAGTATTAAGTAATGAAGCAAAACTGCACATGGATAGATCATCAGACACATTTTACACATTGTAGCCTTCCAAAGAACCATTTACAATCTCAAATATAGCTTTCCAGTTTTCAGCAATTACTCAACCATGGTAAGATTAATTCTGAATTTTGTTCCAACAAACGGGAAAGCATTTTTTATTCTGTCTTGATCACAGATCATTAATATAACTGATGAATTGTTTGCGCCTTATTGAACATAATGAGCTCTATTTGAAGGAGAGACTCAGTTTGATATGTTTTAACTTTAGTTAGTCAAAGGGTAGTATTTCTCAACAATTGATGCAGCTTGCTAACAGTCACAAGTTCTAGCATTCTCCATGTTTATTTTAAAATAATGAGTTACAAGTGTTTCCACAGTCAAAAACAGAGAACAAAGAGGAAGTCATAAATTTGGGGAAAAACAACGTAATGAGATTCTATCTAGTAATCTACAAAACATTCATATGTTGGGAAACATATTCCAATTTTTTTGTCAAGTGCTAAGAGATACTGCATTAATTATAAGCATTCTTACACTTCATATTGGATATTTTATTTTTAAGCATCCCATTGCAACCTAATTCCTTTACTTGCTGCATGAGCAGTCTTGCTTTTGATCCTGAATATTGCCTCTTTGTTTGAAAGTCTGATTTACTAGCCAAGAGAAAGTGGGAATATATTACCTAGTGCGACTCTGGCTGCAGATGCATCATAGTTGATCCAAAATGACACCCAGGACAGAATTGTAATCAGTGTGGAAGGCATGTAGGTCTGCAAAATGAAGTAACCGATGTTTCTCTTTAGACGAAAACTTAGTGATAGTCGTGGATATGCCCCTGAGTTTGAGAGAGAGAAAGAGAGAAAGAGAGAAAGAGAGAGAGAGAGAGAGAGAGAGAGAGAGAGAGAGAGAGAGAGAGAGATCATTATTTGATTAGAATCACCATCTCCCTTTCATAATGCGTGGGTTATTAGGGAGGAAACTTCTTCACCTGTTGTGAACTCCACCTTCTTGGACACCATCTTGTAGTCAACAATTGAAAATTGGGGAAGCTCGATTTTATTGACCCCAGTTACTGCTCCCTCTCCTCCATTCCAGTAAAATTCGATGTCATCAGTGGTATAGCCATCTGAAGTGAAGAAGCACAACCTAGTCATAAAGAGCACCACTGGTCTAGAGATGCATTCTGAAGACAGTGGTCCACCAGAGGGAAGATCCATAGCACATCAGGACAAAAAAATCATTTTGAACTCGAATGGAAGATAGATCTTATATGGAGTGCCATTTCTAATGGAAAGTGATGCATCTGGCTTCAGTGAGCATGAGCTCCCAGGTTCTTTACTATCTTGAATCACTCCTACAAATTTGTTTTTATTTTATCAATAAATGGGTGTTTTTTTGTTAAAGCAAGGAGTGGTTGAATTTCAGGGCTCTGGAAATGGGTTTTTGGATTATGCATTATCTAAGAGCAAAAACAGAATCAAATGATAAGCACAGTTATTAAAAGGAGAGCCTTAGGGATAATGAAATGGAATACAGCAAAAGATCAAATCTTTATTAAATAATCAAGGCCTTTAAAAAGGAACACGTGTTTCATTTAGAAAAGTAACCAGGCTTAGAGCCTTCTCTCATAGCTACTACTATTACAGATAACACATAGGTAAAACCTTAGGAATGATATACATTCTTGATTATACTATACTAGGGGTGTTATGAATTAGTGATCCCTTTGAATTTATAAGGGTGGACTTTAATGTCAATGGAACCCAGAGAAGATTGAAGACAGTTGAAGCTGTGCCCCTGGCTTTGGCATGGAAAGGTCTTATATTCAAGGCCTGTTCTTTTCCTTCTGGTCTGTCCCCATTTGCCAGTGGCTTAGCTGAGTCATGGTGGTATATAAAGGTAAACTGTATTACAAGAATAATGCTTGGATATGTTTTAAATTCTAAAAAATAATTCAGGTCATGTAAAAGTCCATTTTAAAACCAGTTATATACATAGCTGTGGTTTCCATTTTCTTTCTATAATCACCTCAAATTAGAAAGAAAAGCATTAGTTTTTCTTAGAGTTACTGACTCTTGTTTCAAAGATAACCTTATGAACACTTTATAGTATGCATTATGCTGGTCTACTTTTTTTTTTTTAAAGAATTATTTTATTTCATTTTTATGTGTATGAGTACACTGTAGCTGTACAGATGACTGTGTTCGATCATGTTGTGTGGCTGCTGTTGATCTCAGGACCTCTGCTCAGGGCCCCCGCTCGCTCTGGCGTAATTTTCTGCAGCTGTCGTCAGACGCACCAGAAGAGGGCGTCCGATCTCATTGTGGGTGGTTGTGAGCCACCATGTGGTTGCTGGGATCCGAACTCAGGACCTTCGGAAGAGCAGTCAGTGCTCTTACCCTCTGAGCCATCTCTCCAGCCCGCTGGTCTACTTTTTTTTAAAACTTTTATTGCATTATGATGAGAAAAGTTACATGATTTCAATTTATTTGAATTTGTTAACATTTAAGAACATATTTTAAGTAAATAGAATTAAATCTCATTCTTGTTTCCCTTTTGTAACCCCACTCCTCCCAGAGACCCCCCTTCAATACTTACAATATCTTTTTTTGTCATATTCTTTAAAATTTATAAAATATTATAACAATAAAAATGAGTATTATAAAAGTTGTTTGATATAAAACAACAATCAATTTAACAGTCTTATGTAGATGCTCGTCTACAGCAATACTGAAAATACATTTTTCTCAATATAAATTTTAAATAACTCCAAACATATTAACTGTATACTTCAAAACAATACATCATTACTAGTATTTTCCTAAATGAACATAAATATATAAAGTCTTTTTGTTTGTTTTATATTTAGTAGAGTTTAAAATCTTGGTTCTTACTGTGGTACAAGCCCCCAAAAGAACAATTTTTAGACATTGGATTCATTGTAATAAGGCTATACTTCAATGACCCTCACATCACCAAAGGATTTTACCTCCATCGTAGCTAAGCTGAGAGTTGATAGTTCTGCTGCACCAAGAAATGAATTGTAGGCTCGATTTTTGAATACAGACTTACTGCTATGGTCAAAGCTATTTGACTTGAGTGACTTTATTCTCAGTCCACAGAGAACAGGTTACATTCATTTAAGAAATGGTGAAGGAATTAAGATGGTCTATCCATAAAGTCATTCAGCTGGTCTATTTTTGATTAAAGCAGTTGCATATTTCCAAGGTTAAGATTTGGGAGCTGAATTTAAGTGTCAAAGAACTGCACCAATTTACCAGTTCAAGAATACCATAAATTCTAGTCTTTCTTTCAGTTCCTGTCTTTTGAATATGTGTGTATGAGAAAAAGCTGTTTTGATATTACATCTCAAAATAATGAAAATTCCTCTTCAAGAAACTCTTTAAAGTTCTGATCCCTGAATTTATGGAACAATAGCTGCTTTATATTTGATATCCCTAATTTATCACAATATATTATAATAATATATTTAATTTCCCATTAAGCCATCACCCATTAAAAAATTTTCCCTTGCCGGGCAGTGTGGCACACGCCTTTAATCCCCACACTTGGGAGGCAGAGGCTGGCAGATTTCGGAGTTCAAGGCCAACCTGATCTACAGAGTGAGTTTCAGGACAGCCTGGGCAATACAGAGAAACCCTGTCTCAAAAAACCAAAAACCAACCAAACAAAAAACCAAACCAAACTAAAACAAAAAACCTTTCCCTCTCTTCAAAACTAATATCCATGTGAAATAATTCATATACAATTTATTTACTGTTACATGTAAACATTGTTTCTGAGAAGCTGCGTGATCCTCTTTACCCATTGGGCTTAACACCATCTACCTGGGAGTAACTGATATGTTGGGGATTTATGTTAAACTTGAATACAATTGTATGACATTAATGCTTAGCATTATTTTGAATTGTTTTGAATATCTGACAGGAATCCATGAACATTTCTACAGAAGACACATACATAGATAGATGGCTTATGGATAGATTGTGTGTGTGTGTGTGTGTGTGTGTATCTATACATACATCTACACAGATAGATGTGTGATAGATAGAAAAATAGATGGGTTATATAGATGACTGTAGTGATAGATATGTGATAAATGGATAGATAGGTGGTAAGTATATAGGTGATGGATAGATAGATAGATACACGTGTGAAGGACAGAGGATAAATAGGTGATGGGTAGACAGATTGATTGGTGATGGATAGATGGATAGATATATGGGTTATAGATGGATGTATAGATAGATGATGTATAGATAGGTGAAGGATGGATAGTAGATGGGTGATGAATGGATAGATAACTGATGGATAATGAGTAGAGATTGGTGCTGTAGATGAAGAGATACATATATGGATTGATAGATTAATAGAGGCATGATAGATGGATAGAGGAATAGATATATAAGTGATGGATGGATAGCCAGATAGACACTCAGAGAGATGAACAGATAAACTCATAGAAATATTCCATATCCAGGAATAAAAAAGCTCCTGGCTTGTTCTAGCCTTGCTAAATTAGCAAGGTGATAGATTTCAACCTCCAGCTGCTGTTTCAGTTGTCAGAATCTAGGGCAAAAATGTAAGCATGAGTTCGAGTTGTGAGAGTCACAGACAGTTTTGTAGTTTGGGTTAAGAGAGGAGAGTGAGTAGGCGAGCCAAACTGGCAGCTCTGTGACTTCTGGGCAGCAGCATAACACTAAATAAAACTGGAATGTGACAACCAGCCAAAGCAGATTTTAATATTCCCGTTTGTTCTCTCTTATGTAATATTTCCCTTCCCACAGTCTAGGTGGCCCAGTTAACTGTGGTCTGGGAATAGTAAGTGGAAAATTCTAAACATGAACATTTCATGAGACTGAAACTGCACACCATTCTTAGCAGTGCCATGAAGTCCCACACTTCCATGCTCAAGCCTACCCATGATGCCAGAGACCTCTTGGTCCAGTGTATCCTTGTTGAACCATTTAGGCTTCCAACCCATTTGCTATATGGTAGTCATGTCCGTTGTCTGATCAACTGCCTCAGTTCTGCAGGGTTATGGTCAAGTAACCTTTCTTGATAGTGAGACTATATTCACTGAAGCCTGACTACAGTTTGTTATAGTTGTCATTGTATATGTTTTACTTCAAAAATGTTTCTGTTTTATTATGGTCATTATTTTTCTTTTGTCTAGTTCATGTCCTAGATATGTATGGAAAGGAAAGGTGCAGTCTGTATGGGGTTGGCATATGAATTGTTTTTGGCATCTGTCTGCTGGACTTCTTAAAATATACCTCCTTGTGGATCAGGAGGGACTATTGCCTTCAACAACTCTTGTAGTCAGTGGTTTGGGTCCTTATTTCCAAGCTCATTTCACTTTGTTTAACTAAAACTCATTACTCACAGTGCTGTAGGCACTGAGATAATTACATATGATTTGGGGGAGAAAAGAGAACATGAACTCTCATTTATATAGATGCTGGAGCTCTCATGGGAGCAATAATGGCAGCTGGATCCAAGCAAAGAGTAGAGGCCTTGAAGCACACTATTATTCAAAGGTTACACAAGAACATTTTGCCACAGAGAGAGAACATCAATTTACTCACGCCTAAACAATCTATTTACCAAAGGTTTTCCTTTATGAACCGGTGACTTCACACAGCGTTTCAGTCTCAGCACTTCAATACCAAGGATGTTGTTTCCTAGCAACGATCACAGAGAAGCACTCAGAATTTCCTCTCCGCCCCTGGGGACTTCTTAGTGATGCAGAAAGTACAGATAAAATTAAGTTGATGTCAACAGATGAAGATACACAGAGCTAGATGAAGACACCCAGAGCTAGTTCAGTGTAAAAGTGTCTGAATATTAGTATTCTCTGCTGTTTGAAATACTTCATTTTAGATGAATTTTCTGCTCTGCAAATGAAAATTACTCTTCTCTGTGCCTTAGTAGAGCTATAAGGATGGTCAGATACTGTTCTGAGATGGGTTAGGATGATAGAGACTTCCACCCACAAGCAGACAGATGGAAACATTTCTTTCTGAGGAGAGGCCTTTGAAACATA
Source organism: Mastomys coucha (assembly GCF_008632895.1). Classification (NCBI taxonomy): domain Eukaryota; kingdom Metazoa; phylum Chordata; class Mammalia; order Rodentia; family Muridae; genus Mastomys; species Mastomys coucha. Next base: position 64,929,065 of record NW_022196905.1, on the reverse strand, counting down.
GCATGTTCTATGATCTTCATGGACTTAGGTCAATTCTTAAATTTTATTATTTTTCGCATTTGGTGATTAGCTCAAGGCTAGGGCAATGATACAGATTGTTATACTCTCAATTTGCCAGCGACGTTCATGTGCTGGGAACTTGTTTTTTTTAAAAGCAACAGTCTTGGGAAGGAAGAATTTTTGTGGATGTTTTAACTCAAGAGCGATAAGCAGTAATACTGTTAACATGATGCTGGCATCCTTGTAAAATACTAGTCTCTCTTTCTCTCTCTCCCTCTCCCTCTCCCTCTCCCTCTGCCTCTCCCTGTCCCCCCTCTCTCTCCTGCCCTCTGCCTCAGACAGAGAGAGAGAGAGAGTCTCATTGTGAAGTCCTAGCTGATCTGGAATTTACTATGTCGACCAGGCTGATCTCAAACTCACCGAGTTTCACCTGCCTCTGCTTCTGGAGTGCTGGGACTGAAGGAGTGTCTGTGAAGCATGTAGTTGGATTTCATTTTGTCCTTTTGTTCTTGTGTTCTCATTCTGTGGTGCTTTGTTTTCTCTCTTCCAATAAGGGATGGTACAGCAAGAGGATGCTCACCAACTACTGAGTCTTTGATTTTAGACTATATCAATTCACAGGGTTGCAAGCCAGTAAAATTTTGTTTTAAAAAAAAATTCAGTCTACCACCATTCTCTGGGATAGAGGCACAAAGCAAGACTAGGTCTAAGGCAAACAATTTTGTTGGTGTGCCTTGGGCCAGATTAACTGGATATAAGCATGTAATGTGAGAGGTTTGGAGACACCTAGGATCCCTGGTTAGCACGTGGATGACAGGCTATTTCTTTCACACACAAGAAACCCCAAATAGACCTGTCAGTCCAGATTTGAGAACCTTCCTGATTATATCACTCATTATTTGCACCTAGTCCTAAATCTCACTCATGATCAGCATTTCAGCCTTTGGAGTTCTTTACCATTCATCTCTCCAGAACCATGATATTCTCAGGGTCACTACTGGCCATGGGAATCAGAGTTCAGAAATGACCTCACAGGTGAATACAAGCCTATGCAACAATCCATTAAAGGTTTGACAGTTTGGGTGCTCATCTCCTGTTTGTAGTCATTCACCTCACAGTTGCTCAGGCAATGGGATAGTTGATTAGAATTTTATGTAATCACGAGACAATGTGTTCTTTAAAAATTACTTTGGTGAGTGTGTGTGATATCACATACATCTATATGCATATGTTTGGAAGCCAGTAGTTAACTTCACATGGTGTTTTTCAGAAGACAACACTTAATCTTTTGAGTCAAGGTTCTCATTAGGCCTTTTGGCTTGCTGATTTGACTGGGTTGATTAGCCAGCAAGCCAAGGGTCTACCAGTCTCTACCAATGCTGGGATAACAAGTGTGCATTAACATTCTTGGCTTTCTGTGTAGATGCTGAGAATGAAATCAGGTCTTCATGCCTGCGCAACAGACACTTGATTGGCTGAGCCATCCCAACCCTGAAAATACTTTCTTTTAATAAGAAGGATATATATTATCTTGGACATTGTCTGTCATCTGATCCTTGTCCAACCCATGTGTGAGTAGAAAACAACCCCAGTACTTTTTCTATGTACCAGCATCTTTATCTTCAAATACCTTTCATGTACCCTTCTGTCATTTTCTCCATGCTAGTTTTTCCTAGAGCCTACATGTCCTTTTTGTTCAGTGACATTATATTAACTAAATTAAGAAGCACCTGACATGAAGAAGAACTTACATATATCAAAAAATTATTGAACTCTTACTGGCCTGTTAGTACATTATTAGTTTTTAAATTATAGGTTTTACACTTGATCTTAGAATACAATCCACAGAACTCAAAGAAGGTTAACAAGCAAAAGGGCCCAAGTGAGGATGCTTCAATCCCACTTGGGAGGGAAAAGAAAGCAATCATTGGGGGACAGAAGGAGAGGAGAGGAGAGGAGAGGGGGAGGGGAAAAGGGGGACATGGTCAAGTATGGGAGGAAGAGACAGAAGAGAATCCCTGAGGGCCAGCAGAATGGATGGAAATATGCAACCTTGTTGTGGTAGGAGGTGGGGGCTACCCTCTAGAAAGTACCAGAGACCTGGAGGTGAGAGAATCTCAGGACTCAAAGGGAGGGGCTTCAGAGGAAATGCCCAACAGTGGGAAGAGACAATTTGCAGAGTCCACCTCCAGTAGAAAGACAGGGCATCAAGTGAAGGGATGGGGTTACTATCCTGTTGGGAACCATGAGAGCCCTGAGATAAACATCCTGCCCCAGCTAATTGAGAGCCCTGAGATTAACATCCTGCCTGACAACCACAAGGATCTGGCTTGGCCCTGAGAAAAGAACATTCATGGAAATCCACCCCCTCCCCACCTGTCATCCACCTCCTCCTCACCTGTCACCCCGGAGCTCAACCCCAGAAGATTTTGTAACCTTCTATCTCCCTCCTTCCTCTCCCCCTCCCCTTGTAAACTTCCTTCTCCCTCCTTCCTCTCCCCCTCCCTCCAAGATTTTTGCTTTAAATATGCTCTCCTCAACCAAGTAAACGGCTCTTGACAAGCAATGCTTCCTTGAGTCCTGTCGTCTCTCTCGCCCATTCTTTATTCACAGGTTGTGACCCTCCTCGTTCCCCCAAATAATGTGACCTGCAGGCCAGGTCACTATCCCACAGTCAAAAACTCTGACTTGGAATTGTTCCTGCCTAAAAGAACTGCAGGTATAAAAATGGTGAAAAGACTGAGGGAAAGGCAGTTCAGTGACTGGCCCAGCTTGAGATCCATCTCAAAGGGAGGCCCCAAGGCCTGACAGTATTACTGATGCTGTGGTGTGCTTATGGACAGGACCCTAGCATGGCTCTCTTCTGAGAGACCCATCAAGCAGCTGACTGATACAGAAGTAGATACTTATACCCAACCATCGGACTGAAGTTGGAGACCCCTGTGGCTGAATTAGGGAAAGGCTGGAAGAAGCTAAGGAGGAGGGCGACATCATAGGAAGACCAGCAGTCTCAACTAACATGGACCCCTGCCTGAGATCTCTTAAACACTGAGCCACCAACCAGGCAGCATATATGAGCTGGTCTGAGGTCCCCAACACATATACAGCAGAAGACTGCCTGGTCTGGTCTCAGTGGGAGAAGATGCACCTGCCCTCTAGATACTTGAGACCCCAGGGAGTAGGGAGGGCCAGAGGGGGGACATTGTCTTGGAGAAATTGGGGAGGAGGAATAGGATGAGGAACTGTGGGAGAGAAAACCAGGAGAGGGGTTAACAATTGGACTATAAAAAATAAAAGTAATAGAATTATAGGTTTTAAGATATATTTTACAATAAATAATTGAAAACTCTTAATGAGTTTGTAGAATGTGGACACATTTTGTCCACACTAGCTAATATCTGAATGGCTTCATTAAAATCTTATCACCAAGGGTTGCTAGTGCAACATTCAAGATTTCCTACAGTTTTTCATTTACATGGAATTTAGCAAGATCTACATAATTTTCCCAGTGGTAAGAGTTGTGATGTCTTCTTTTGGTCTGTTGATCCTGATTATGGCTTATCCTGTCTTGGCTAACCATTGTTAACTTCTTTTTTTTTATTAGATGTTTTCTTTATTTACATATCATACAATATCTCCTTTCCCAGGTTTCCCTCCCCCCCCAAAAAAAAATAAAAAAAGAAAAAGGAAAAAGAAAAAATAAAAAAATAAAAAAAAACAAAAACAAAAACAAAAACAAACCACTGTTCCCTCCCTCCCCCTCCCCCTGCTCACCTCCCTACCCTCTCCCTCCTCCTGGCCCTGGCATTCCCCTACACTGGGGCATAGAGCCTTCACAGGGCCAAGGGCCTCTCCTCCCACTGATGACCGACTTGGCTATCCTCTGCTGCACATGCTGCTGGAGCCATGAGTCCCACCATGTGTACTCTTTGGTTGGTGGTTTAGTCCCTGGAAGCTCTGAGGGTACTAGTTAGTTCATATTGTTGTTCCTCATAAGGGGTTGCAAACCCTTCAGCTCCTTGGGTCCTTTCTCATTCCTTCTTAAAAGGGGAAACAAAATACCCAGGGAAGGAGTTGTAGAGACTAACTATGGAGCAGAGACTGAAGGAAGGACAATTCAGAGACTGCTCCACCTGGGAATCTTTCCCATATTCAATCATCAAATCCAGACACTATTGTGGATGCCAGCAAGTTCTAAATGACAGGATCCTGATATAGCTGTCTCCTGAGAGGACCTGACAGTACCCATCTAATAGAGAACTAGAGGCTCGCAGCCATCCATTGGACCATGCACAAGGTCCCCAAAGAAGAAGCTAGAGAAAGGACCCATTGTTAACTTTTTAGGATGAAATTGCTGACTGCTGTCATTGGGCTTACTCTTTGCTGACTTTCATTAGCAGCTTTCTTGCCTTGTGCTGGTAAAAGTCAATGCATGACCCATGCCATTGTTGGTGTATTTGATTAGCAAAGATTAGATTTTTTTAACTCTACTTACTTATTTTTAAGTGATTCAGCAGATATCGAATTAACTTTATCAATAGCCAAGGGCTTCCTTCTGCCCTTTTGACCTAAGTGGAGGATCTAATATTGCCCCATTAAACTTCACCCAAGTAATTTTTGCTCATCATTGAAGTTTTTTCTTTGTTTATTTGGATCTTTTTAGATCCATGTTATCATTAACTTTAGAAAATATGCCACTTAACATAAATTTCACTTGGTTGAGATGAATGTGGACTGGCAGAGACAAGGAATGGGCCCTTCAACACTCTTCTGGCAATATCCCTCGAGGCTGACATCAAACTTTAAGCGGCATTTGTGAGTGGCACTATCATTTATTCATTTAATATGTATCTAATCATTTTAGCGACAAGTATGTTTTTCTCTGTTTATCACATTTTCTAGGCTTGCTTACTTTGAATACTCATCAAATAAGAGCAAATGTGTTTTGACTTTTATTTAGAGAAATGAGGCTGCCTCAATAGATTACTGATTCTGTCTACAGCTTGAATCTTGTCCAGACTGAACTGATCACATCAGCCTACATGGCTGCAGAATTTAGATTTTTTACCTTCTGAAAGAAAATTGATTGATGTCTTTCTTATTATCAATAACAATAGCCATGTGCTATGTGAACAGGTTTATAATAAAAAAATCTACAAATATCTAGCTTTAATAAATGCCAATGGAGCTATACTGTTTTCTATCATGTAGATGAATATGCTTTATAGAAAATTTTGACAAAACAGTAGGATCAAGGTTGCTCTATGGTCAAAACCAGTGGTGAAGTAAAATAAAAAAAAAAGAAATTTTATGGAAATACTAACCCTATTAATAAATGAGTGTCTGGCTGTTTGTTTCCAGAAACATATATATTTTTCAAAACAAATAGCCCCTACCATCTACAGGAGAGTTTGTCTTGGAGAAAAATGTTCCCTTTTTTCTTCCAAGTTTTTATGACATGAAAATACATAGATTCCTTTGTCTTCTGTTTCTGACACCAAGTCCTTAAAATCCTTGGAATTTCAGACATGACAAGAGCATCTTTTGTTCTGATGAGGTGACTCTCACAAGCCAATCAGTAGCCTCTGGATGGGGGCAGGTTGCCGAAAGACCAAACCTCATTTAGAAGCCTGAAATTTTTAGTCTAATGCCAAAGGGAAAGTAGTCTTGAGTTTGCATTAGCCCTCAATGTGTACTTCCTGAAAATCATACATGATGGGGTTAAGAGAGCTTCTGGGCTGATAACACATCAAGGCGTTAGGGGGAAGGGAGGCCTGAAGAGGATCCAGGGTTCTGAATCCTCAGCCACACCCTGCCGCACCTTACCATATGCTTCCATCTGACCATTCAATAGTTGAACCCTTTAGAATTACCATCTAATAGAGACTGAACTTTCCCCCTCCCTTCACTTCAACTGCTTTGGCAAGTAATCTTGAGGGTGCTTGTTTTTGGGAACCACAAGGCTATGCCAGGGTTAGAGGTGTTGTGGGCAGCCTGGATCTATCCCTGTGATTGGCATCTAAATAGATGGTAACTTCATGGAACTGAGCTCTTAAAAAATGTGGAGTCTAGCCGGGCGGTGGTGGCGCATGCCTTTAATCCCAGCACTTGGGAGGCAGAGGCAGGCGGATTTCT
>NW_022196905.1:64918590-64922690 GCF_008632895.1 Mastomys coucha | reverse complement strand
AAAAAAAAAAAAAAAAAAAAAAAAAAAAAATGTGGAGTCTAACCAGCTCTGGGTTGTAGGTGTCTGGATTAAACTGAGTTGTTAAATGTCTGGTTGATGTCCAGAGAGTAGAAGAATTAGTTGGTGTGCAGAAAACCTGCTCATTTTTAGAAGCATGAGCAAAAACAGTGCACAATTTTATGCTTGTGTTAACAGTCACAGAGTAAAATTTTCTGAGATAACTGTGGTCTTTTTAATAGTCTTCAAACCCTATCTAAATATTTAATGAATATTCCAACTTCTTGAATCTTTCTCCTTAAAAATATTACTTGGGAGTACTACTCAGCTATTAAAAACAATGAATTGTGAAATTCTTAGGGAAATAGATGGATCTGGAGAATATCATCCTGAGTGAGGTAACCCAATCACAAAAGAACACACATGGTATGCACTCTCTGATAAGTGGATATTAGCCCAGAAGCTCAGAATACCCAAAATACAATCCACAAACCACAAGAAACTCAAGATGAAGGAAGACCAGAGTGTGGATACTTTGTTCTTCTTAAAGGGGGAACAAAATACCCATGGAAAGAGTTGTAGAGACAAACTATGGAGCAGAGACTGAAAGAAGGACAATCCAGAGACTGGAGAATCCACCTGGGAATCCTTACCATATTTAATCACCTAGCCCAGACACTATTGTGGATGCCAGCAAGTGCTGGCTGACAGGAGCCTGATATAGCTGTCTCCTGAGAAGCTCTGCCAGTGCCCAACTAATACAGAAGTAGAGGCTCACAGGCACAGGGTCCCCTTTGAAGGAGCTAGAGAAAGGACCCAAGGAGCTGAAGGATTTGCAGCCCCTTAGGATGAACAACAATATGAACTAACTAGCACCCTCAGAGCTCCCAGGGACTAAACCACCAACGAAAGAGTACACATGGCGGGACTCATGGCTCCAACAGCATATGTATAGCAGAGGATGGCCTAGTTGGTCATCAATGGCAGGAGAGGCCCTTAGTCCTGTGAAGAGTCTATGCCTCTGTCTAGGGGAATGCCAGAGCCAGGAAGCAAGAGAGGGTGGATTGGTAAGCAGGGGGAGTGGGGAGGTAATGTTTTTTTTTCCCCAGAGGGGAAACTGGGAAAGGAGATATCATTAGAAATGTAAATAAAGAAAATATCTAATTAAAAAATAAAAAAATAAAAAGAAGAATTAAAAAATATTACTTGGGGGAAAGATGGTAATAATTGTGACTGCTAAATCTACTAAATCTATTCTTAATTTCTGCCACGTTTTGGGTACAAACAACCAAAAAAAGATTATTTTCACAGTGTTCTAACTGTAATAAAGCATGCACTTGTTGCAAAATTGCTGAGAAATTCGTGTTTGAAATTTAGACAATATTATGTTAACTATTTCTGTTATGACAGGGGGAGGTTGGGAAGTTGCTGTAATTGGATGACACTCCCACCAGTAACTTCTGATCCTGTTAAAATCCCTTTGCACAGGAGGGGACATCAACCCACTCACAAAACTGCTACACAAAATTTGTTTCACCTGTAAGATGCACAGGGATAAAGATGGAGGAGAGGTGGAGGGAATGGCCAACCAACTTGAAAACCATCTTGAGACTGGCCTAACTTGAGAAGCATCCCATGTAAGAGACCCGACCCCTGACACTATTGATGATACTCCGCTGTGCTTGCAGACGGAAGCCTAGCATAACTGTCTGCTGAAAGGCATCATTCAGTGGATGGAAACAGATGCAGAGACCCACAGTCAAATATCAGGTGGAGCTCAGGGAGTCTTGCAGAAGAGTGGGGGATAGAATTGAACAAGCTGGAGAGGTCAAGAACACCACAAGAAAACCTACAGAGTCAATTAACCTGGGGCCCATGGGGGCCCACAGAGACTAAACCACCAACTAAAGAACATGCAATCTTGGACCAAGGTACCCCACAGATTTGTAATAGATGTGTAGCTTGGTCTCTGTGTAGGTTCACTAACAATTGGAACAGGGGCTGTCTTGGACTCTGTTGCTGTCCATTGGATCTCCTTAACTAAATGGACTGTCTGGTTGGGTCTCAGTGGGAGAGGATGTGCTGAGTCCTGCTGGGACTGGATGTCCCAGGGTGGGTGGTACCCAGAGGGGGTTCTCCTTCTCTAAGGAGAAGGGGAGAGGGTAATAGGGGGAAGGGATTTGTAAGTGTGGGACTTGGAGAAGTGGAGAGTGGGGGGGAGGAGGGGAAGGCATAAGGTAAATAAATGTAAAGTGAATAAATAAGTAACAGTGAAAAAAGAAAATCCCTCTTCACTTGGCAATAGATGTTTGATAGAAAAGCCCTTTACAGAATGTAAAATGAGCACCTTTTTTCTTGATATATGAAGAAGAATTAACCCTGTAAGTAAGGGATTTAAATTAAGTGTGTCAATATTGAAATGTAGTTTAAAGTTGTTTTAAAACATGATTTAAGCATGGGTGCTGTTTAAGAATGTTTGTTCCAGCCATCCATTGGACTGAGCACAAGGATCTAGAGAAAAGACACAAGGAGCTGAAGGAGGAAAAACAATATGATCTAACCAGTACCCCTAGAGCTCCCAGGGACTAAACCACCAATCAAAGAGTACACATGGTGGGACTCATGACTCCAGCTGCATATGTAGCAGAGGATGGCCTGGTCAGTCATCAGTGGGAGGAGAGGCCCTTGGTCCTGTGAAGGTTCTGTGCCCCAGTGTAGGGGAATTCCAGGGCCAGGGAGCAGGAGAGGGTGGGTTGTGAGCAAGGGGAGGAGGAGGGAATAGGGGTTATTTTTTCGGGAGGGAAACCAGGAAAGGGGAGAACATTTGAAATGTAAATAAAGAAAATATCTAATAAAAAATAAATAGAAAAAATAAAATTATTTTAATTTCTCAATTAAAAAAAAAAAGAATGCTTGCTCTATCTGGAATTGGTAGTTGTATGCCAGTACCCTATCGCCAGGTTTAGAGAAGAGAGTTGCCCTTCTTACCTTTAATATTTCCAATTTTATTTTATTTTCTAAAGCATAAACTATCCTCAAGAGTAAGTGAGACCATGAACGAAAAGCTGTGGATTACTTTTGGAAAAAAATTTGAATTATCTAATTTGCTTCTTTATTGCCACCTGATATTTCGTATTGGAAACCATTTATGATTTACTTATGTTTTTATTTTAGATAGTGAAAACATTTTAGTGTCATTGTTTGCGGTCACTCCCTGGGGGCTGCTGAATTTTGTTTTATTTCGAGTCATCTTCCTTTCACTTTTTAAAATGTGCATGTAATGTAACTTTCAACCAGGAAATTCTGCTGATAATTTTTTTTTTCTTTAAGAATGCACCAAAATCTAAAAACATCCAAAACTAATTTAAAGTTATGGTAAAAAGTCGGCAGTGTGTTGTTAAGAGAAAAGAAATAAAAAAATTGTCTATGCATGCATACTAGGTGTGGGGTACCTCACTATGAGTTGTCAGCCAGACTTAGTTATTTTTGTTTTGTTGTGATAAAATGCCTTGACAAAAGCAACTTAAGTAGCTTAGATATAGGCAACCATGGTGACGGAGGGATGACAGCTGATCACATTGCATTGGCAGGCCATAAGGCAGAGACAGGGCAGGAAGTGGAGCCAGGGTATAAACTTCAAAACCCACCCACCCATTCTTCTCCTAAAGAATCCATAACCTTCCCAAATAGGATCATGGATACAGAACAACTTTTTTTTCCTACCTTATCAGTAATTTTAACATGGAACATTTCTCAACAGGGTATGATTTTAGATCTTTTTCTTTAACTAAAATATAATATTAAAAACAACAGCAACAACAAATGCAGTAAGCCATTTATCAGACCTTTCAAAGTTCAGAATTAAAGAGATAGTAATCATGTTTCCCAAAGGAGCTGATCTCAAGTGGCAAGATAATGAAGTTCCCTCTGCTTTAAGCTTGGCACAGAAGGGCCCTGAATTACCAGTGTAAACCACTCTTTTTCTCTCTTCCAGCCCCCCTGCCTTACTAGGAAAAGAACCTTGAAATGAACCATGCTCTTTTGTTTTTCTTTATGTTTGCTCCAAGACATTGGCAGACCAACTTTTTTTTTTTTTTTAGGTA
>NW_022196905.1:64901973-64918209 GCF_008632895.1 Mastomys coucha | reverse complement strand
AGAGGCTCACAGCCATCCATTGAACTGAGTACACGGTCCCCAATAAAGGAGTTAGAGAAAGGACCTATGGAGCTGAGGGGTTTGCATCCCCTTATGACAAACAACAATATGAACTAACCAGTACCCTCGGAGCTCCCAGGGATTCAACCACTAACTAAGGCAGACCATCTTTTAAAAGACACCAGACCATAGAGAATAATTCACACACAAACCACAATGACCAGAATTCCTCAGAGATCTCCCAAATGACACATATTATTGCCATTGATTTTGGTAGCTTTTCAGAACCGTGTGTAAGATGTTATTGCTGAAGATATCACACATTTTGAATGTAGGACACAGTGAAAATATGGAGCTACCTACTTCCTCCCTGGTGACTAGCATTCACGATGGTAGAAATCCCTATGTAGTAACCTGGGAGAGGAAAGTCATCAGTCTTACCCTCCTGCAGACCTTGGATTCTACAACAGCAACTTTCCAGACAAGATAGGTTCACTGGACAATAGTGGAATGACTACTATGAGAGTAGCCAAGTGTATTCTGATGGGCTCTGATATCACCTCCACAAGAGGGAGTTAATGCATAGTACTGTGGCCCACAGCTGTGGAAATCATAGGCCCCACATGGCATGAATCTACTGCTTCTGTTTTGGTAATTGAACAACTTGCCAAACTGTCTCCTGGGTTTTTATGTTTATATCCGTAGATAAATGTTTTCCTCAGTCTTGGTCATGGATGGCTCTTTTTGGAGTGAGTAGCTGTTAATGCAGAGATTCGTGCTTGGTCAGCTACCATAAGTGGCTATTGCATACTCTTCCTTCAAATGGACTTTCACATTATGCTTTTCAAAGCTCAGGGAACACCAGTAAAGAGGAGATGGAAAGAATGAAGTAGGATTCAGATGATGGGAAAAAGAGCCATGTCACACTGCCTTTTGAGAATGGCATTGCTGTTACACTTAGGAACTCACAACAGACACAGTTTTTGTTTGTTTGTTTGTTTTTGCGCAGGACCACACAATACTAGGCCTTCCCATATGTAGACATGAATATCTCATGGGCCAGGTCCCTCCTTGTGGGAGGAGTTGGCAGTTGATGGCTGCTGGAAGTGAAGAAAGAAATGTCTTCACTGATGTAGGTACTGATGTGTTGCCCATGGTCCAGCGGACACTTTCATATCAAAGCCTATGCCAGTGGCCCTGGTTAAACTCCGCAGGCCACCAAGCCATAGCGAAAACGAAAGCAAACTGATATGCTAGTCCGAGGGTGATTAATTGGGAAGAGCGGGTTATTGGTAGGAGTTAGGAAGGATGTAACCATAACCAAAATGTATCATATGTATAAAATTGTCATTATGAATGAGAAGCATCAGTAAAGAACGTGTGCAGAAATAGCTAACAGTAGCCTTCTGTGGATCTCAAGCGGACAGGTGATGGGAAGTATCTGATGACTTTAGTGTGTGAGTATGCCATACCTTTAAATGGAAACCTCAGTAAACCATTTTTATGTTCCAGAAATCGTCAACATATATTTTGAGAGAGGGGAACATGAAAACCACAAACTACACAGTTAACCTGCAGAGGGCACCCAAGACTTTTTAGACTAGACTGCACTTTCAGAGCTGAACATTTTATTCCTTTCAGTTAGGCATAAGAAAGAGTTTTAGCCTTTTCACAGTGATTCTTAATTTTGGATCATTGATTCTCAGGAGGTTTTATTTTGAAATTAGCTTATATTAAATGATCCTAGAACAATTATGATTAATGTACTTTGTCACAAATTCAGATTTAAAGCTAAGGATCTAATTTAATAATGAAACTCTAGTTGGTGCTTAAAGCAAATTCGGCAAATGACCTGCTTCGGTATACCCGGTGCTTCACCTTTGATCTTCTTATCACTGTCATCTTGAAAATGACACTATAATATCCCAACTGTGTACACAAAGCAACAAAAATCTATGGCTTCTGTATGATGTATGTATGCTATGAATGCATTCTTCACATCTTCATATCTCTCAGTTGAGACTAAGTAAACATTAGAAGTAAGATACATTAAAACACATGGTTAGGTGACACTAGAGTTCAATTTCTGACTTTACTAGCCAACCAGAGTCCAACCTCACTTTGGGGAATAACTTTTAGTCTCACGCTGCTTTTCATTCACTTGCAGGTAACAGTGAATCCACAGCATTCAGTTTACATGATGCTTTTTCCTTCTGTAGATGTAAGGTATGTGGTCCCTGCCATGGATTTTCACAAGCCTATTGCTATTAGGATTTCTTCTAGGTCAGGCTGGATAGACTTCAAGAACCAGAATCCACAAGCTTCTATGGCTCATTGACCACTATGGATATTCCTCACAATTCCTTGCCATTTGGAATCCACATGAGTCAAATGCTGGAAATCTGAAGCTGTCTCATTATTTGTGTCTAGAGCTTGTCTACACTCAATCCCAGGTGCTAGCTCAGTGTCATAGAGGTTATTATATTAGACGTGTTGGTCGCATTAATATCTGTGCTTTTAAAAATTGCATTGTGTTGGGGCATGCTGAAAAACCCCACTGTCTGATTATTATTGGTTCTTCTAGAATTGATTTTTTTTTTTTTTTGCTCCATGTAATTTGGCAGTTACATTGATGGAACATGTGGCTTGTTGCCATTTTCTTTATGTCAAAGGCTTTCTTTCTGATGAGCATGAAATAGGAAAGCAGGCAAATACAAATGTATTTTTAGAGCTGCCCGGTGTGGAATGGTTCGGGCACAGCAGTCGCAAAAGGGTATTGCTCTGTAGCTATTGTCCGATCTTTGGCCTGGAAAGAAAAGCAATGATGATAATTCTTTTCAGGTGGGGGAAATGGAAGTGCAGACATTCAATGACCTGATTGGGAAGGCTGAACGCTTCCAAGTTTCTATCTGTGGAAATGGGGCCAATGATCTGTGCTACCTGACTCATAGGGAAGATAAAAAGGTCATTTTGCGAAGTTATGGTTACGGAGTGCGTCTTAGAGGCAATCCATCATCTTAGCCCTTAGAAGCATCACAAAAAGCATCAGGAGGAGTTTGGAGCAGCGGCTGTCAACCTCAGGTGCATCCTATTGCCTGGGGACACTTAATGTCTAATTTTGGTTGTCACAACCTGGGTTGGGCTCCTTTTCATATGTAGAGGTCAGAGATGCTGACGAACAGGGCAACAGCTTGCCAGAAAGACTTGTATTTATGTTGAGAACCCCCCTGCCCCTGCCTAGTGGACGCTGTGGTCAGCATCATGGTTTCTGCTGAGATCATTTGTATCAGTGATGAGTTACATACATAGTTATACCTAGATTTATTCTGAGGGGATAGCATTTATGGATAAAGAAGACACACAATTTGTTTTGTAACCAAATCACAAATAGACATCCCTCACTATAATCTAATACCTTATCTCTGTTACAATTCATCCCATACAAGATATGATTGCACAATTTTGGAGTAAGCTTCAGGTGAAAAAGGCAACCGAAAAACTTAAATAACAGGCCTGGGAAGCCCTGTGCCTTTTGTATTAAAAATTATTGGTTTGAAGAATTCTCATCACTCTAAACTCCTTCAATACATGCAGTATTTAAAGATATTTCAGGAAGAGAATGAACAAGAGAGAGGTAGAGAAATTGGGGAACTATGTTTGCCTTTGTCTTTCATTGGTTGGTTCTGGAGTTGTATGTGATGTTGAACACTATAGCTCAGAGATATCCATGAAATATAGCAAACTCACACCGTCCCATAGAAAAAAGCAAATAACTTCATTAAAGTGAACAATAGCTCTAAATAGACAACTTCTCAAAGCAAAAGACAGTGAAAGCATGGTCAACATTAATAATCAGAGAAATGCAAATCAAGCTACAATGTGCTATTATTTAACCTTTTAAGCATGACTATTTGCTACCAAGAAAGACAAATGATAGATTTGAATAATGTTGTGGAGAAAAAGGGATCATGGTTAATCATTGATGGCAATGTAAATTAGTACAGCTATTGTGGAAAACAGTATCAAGAGCTCCCAAAATACTATAAATAGAACATTTGTGTAATGCAGCCATAATACTATGGGGCATGTGTTTAAAGTAAAACAAAATCTCAAAGTGACACCCATATCCCCTTTACTGTAGTAGTTATTCACAATAGCCAAAACGTGGAAACAACCTCAGTGTTTACCAACTGGTGAGAAATATGTAGTATGTATTCAAAAGGCAATATACATATATATGTATATATATATACATATATATACACACACATATATACACATACACACACACATATATATATATACATATATATATATATAAACATAAAATGATGCAACCCTGACATTGCAACAATGTGATGTGAATAGATAGATCATAGATCATTGCCTTAAATTGAGATAAAGCAGGCACAGAGCTATAATAACCACACAATCACACTTGTATATTAAATCTAAAGAAGTTGATCTCATTGAAGTTGGGAGAGAATGGTGGTTGTTCAAGGCTTGGGGGAAGTAGTAGGGTCTCAAGTTATAGTTAGACGATAATAATAAATTCCAAAGTGCTATTGTGCAATGTCATAGTTTACTGTCAACTTGACACAGCCCAGCCATCTGAGAAGGGACTTTCAGTCGCGGGATTGCCTGGATCAGAGAGGCCTATAAGCATGTCTGTGGGTGATTGTCTTGATTGTTAACTGATGCAGGAAGGCCCAGACTACTGTGGGCCACATGATTCCCTGGACAGGAGGTCCTGCACTATGGAAGAGTATTACTAAAGAAGAGCCTGTGAACGAGCCAGTAAGCACTCTTCTCCACAGTTTCTGCTTCCAGTTCCCAGTTGAGTGGCTTGCTTACTCTATTGGCCTGAATAATAGACTGTAACCTGTGAACCCAGATAGACCCTCTCCTTCTTGATGTTGCTTTTGATAGGTGTCTTCTTGCAACAAAAAAGCAACCTAGAACACACAGTCAGCATTATAAGTAATTATAATGAAATTTTTATTTATAAAACTTGGATTCACCATTAAATAAATGGTAAAAGATTGAGGAGACAGAAAAGTGTAAATTAATTTAAGCATAGTACAATATATACATGTATTGGAATATCACATGGTATTGCTACGTATGCATGATTTTTACATTTTATGCTTCAGCAAAACTCATTCCATATTATAGAAGTCCTGACATTTGGTGAGAAGCATCCTTGTAGAAAAGCCTGCGGTTCCTGTCTTTGGGGTAGCATGATCTGTTAGAACTGTGGGGTGTCACTCGATACTCTACAATGACTTTTCCTTGAGTCTGTGATAATGAGGGAGGTCAAACATACCCTGCAAGGGAACTTATGGGTATAGAAGAGATCTCAGAGCCATCTTCTTGGAGGGATGGTTCTTGCCAGGGTGAGACAAAGATCAATGAAATCTTAGTCACTTCTGTTTCCAAAGGAAGGTTTTTGACTAGGTTGCTTTTCCATAGCTCACATCAACCACTATTCAGGGACCACTTTGTGATATTCCATAGACATATTTGTCTTTGAAACTCTACTGTTTGGCTTCATCTTTTCTGTCAAATAGTACTTTTTCACTATAAGGTACTACTTGGAAGGTAATTGATTTTATTGAATTTAACACTTTAATGAATGCTCCACTCAGTAGATATTTTAATTCTAAGGCAAAAAAGTTATAACACTGAAGAAAAAACCAGAGAAGTTAGGTAAAGAGTATGTATAGAAAACTAGAAATTGAGTTGCAGAAGGAACACTGAAGTGAAATACTATTGAGCAAACACCCCATATCTGAGCTTTTATGTCCTTGTGATCATATTTACATCTGTTTCCGATGGTCAGGTATAGAGTGGGTCATTTTTTCAGACCAACATAAACATGTTACTAAATAAGAGAGAAAAACCGTCTACATTCTAAAACTTAGAAAACCGAGTCACAGAAAGTTTAGCATGGCCAAAAGATTACATTGCTGGTTTATTTGCAAAATCTTTCTTTACCACCCTGACTTATTTCTTATGAATTTGTTCATACTATTAGGCAATCTAACATTTTATAAGTTTTCTAACACTGTAATGATTATCCTGCAACTTACTAGGTGTAACCACATGAAAGGGTTCATATCTGGCCCTTTTGGAAACAAAGGAGCAAGTTTAAAAGGTTTGACTTGCTATGGTATAGTGTTTGAAGTGATGTATAGAATGATACAGAACGTGTACTACTTGTTTTCTCATGCTGTGATAAAATACTGTCAGAACCATCATGGGGAGGGAAGGACTTACTTGTCCCAAGGCTTACATGTTGTTCACTCAAGGCAATCAGGACAGAAACTTAACAGATACCTGGATGCATGAACTGAAGTAGAGACCTGGATGAGTGCTGCTTGCTAGCTTGTTTTCTGTGGCTTATTAAGCTTGCTTTAAAAAATAGATCCTAGGATTCTCTTCTCAGAAGTGGCATGATACATAATAGATTGGTTTGTCTTACTCAAAGCTCAAGAATATTTCTTACAGAACTGCTATGGCCAATTTTATGAAAGCATATTCTTTTTTTTATTAGATGTTTTCTTTATTTACAATATCTCCTTTCCCAGGTTCCCTTCCAAAGTAAAAAATAAAAATAAAATAAAATAAGAAATAAAATAAGAAAAACACCAAAAACTAAAACAATCCCCTGTTCCCTCCCCTCACCCCCTACTCACCACCCTACCTTCTCCCACTTCCTGGCCTTGGCATTCCCCTACACTGGGGCATAGACCCTTCACAGGGCCAAGGTCCTCTCCTTCCATTGATGACTGACTTGGCCTTCCTCTGCTCTACACATGCTTCTGGAGCCAAGAGTCCCCCCATGTGTACTCTTTGGTTGGAGTTTTAGTCCCTGGGAGCTCTGAGGGTACTAGTTTGTTCATATTGTTGTTTGTGCTAAGGGGCTGCAAAACCTTCAGCTTCTTAGGTCCATGAAAGCATATCTTAATTGAGGATTCCTTTTCCTAGATGGCCCAATTTTGTGTCAACTTGACCAAAACTAATCAACACAGTATAGTATAGAATGCTGTAGTACATACCGTTCACTATAGTATATAAAGTGGATGTTTTAGGCACTGAATATATAAGGTGTTTATACATCTGAGGTATGGTTCAGGGGAAGGTTTTCATTGTAGATATGATGGAGAGTGTAGCTAGAGGCATGTTGAAAAGTTCAGAGCGGGGAGAAAGAGTAGTAGAGTGAACTTGACCAGAAGAATAGACAGGGCTACAAGAGAGAAAGAAGGGGGAGAGTGAGAGAGGAGAGAACAAAGAGGAGAGAGGGACAAGAGAGGAGACCAAGAGTAAGCCAAGAGAGGGCATGGCCAAAATGGCAGGGTTAAATAAGGAATGAGAAGATGGGGAAGAGAAGCCTATGAGCTGGAGAAGTTTTGGGCAGGGGCAGAGTGAGAAGAACTGAGGAGAGCCAGGAGGCTAGCATGGCCTTTAGTAGTAACATGGGCTGGGAAATGAAAACAGACCTCAGTTGCCATAGGACCATGGACCCAGACATGGCCTCTGGCAACTGCATAGGCTCAGATGTCCCCATGGTC
Organism: Mastomys coucha; assembly: GCF_008632895.1. Lineage (NCBI taxonomy): Eukaryota > Metazoa > Chordata > Mammalia > Rodentia > Muridae > Mastomys > Mastomys coucha. The sequence continues at coordinate 64,910,635 of NW_022196905.1, read as the reverse complement.
TCAGGTGGCATGGCAGTCACTCAGATTAGCATGTCTCTAACCCCCTGCATGGCAGCATGGCCCTCAGACATCCACATCTTCAGACATACCTATCTTCCAAGGTAGCTCAGACCACAGAGATCTGCTTGGCTTTTGGTGGTAACTTGGGACACAGACATCCACACTGACCCCAGCTGCAGCAGGACCACAGACCCAGATATGGCCCTTGGTAGCAACCAGGGCCAGGACCTGAACCTTGGCCTCCTCATATCTGCCAGTTCCTTACCGCCTTCATGCCTCCAGATGCCCCCTTCTCCACAGTGTATGTAGAGGCAAGGGTAGGAGTCAATGACTTCCTTAGTTGACTCTAATTTATTGCCTTGACACAGAAACTCTCATTGAACAGGAAGCTTATGGTTTAAACCAGAGGCTATCAGCATGTGGTTGAGACCCCCATAGGTTTGCATATCACAGATATTTACATTATGACTCATAACAGTAGCAAAATTATGGTTATGAAGTAGCAATGAAATAATTTTATGGTTGGGAATCACAACAACATGAGGAATTGTATAAAGGGTCGCAGCACTAGGAAGATTGAGAAACACTGGTATGACAACTCAGACCAGTAAGTCTCTGTAACTGCTTCTCTGTGGCCTTCAATGTTGGGTAATAGATACATGTGACCATGCCTGGCTTTTACACAGGTTAAAAAAAAAATGATTTGAACTCTTGTTTCCAGAATAAGTGCTTTTACTCCCAGTGCAGAGCTCACTATTAAGAGTGAGATAAAAACAACCAACCAAATAACCAAAGAACCAAACACAAACAAAAATATGCACCCAGTACCATGGGAAAAGTGATAAAATAAAATAAAATATCCAGATGTTATCGAAAAGCTGAGGGACAAGTTTAGCCAAGCAAATCCTAAGGGAGGGAAGCTCATCTGTTTCTCTCAAACCCAGTGCTAGTTAAATAAATGATGAAATATTGGGGTTGAGGAAGAGGCTTGGGAGTAAATACATCTTTCTATGCTGCTTCTTCTTGGGAGTGAATCTGTCTACGTTGCCTCTTCCAACCCTCTGCTTCCCTTTCACTGTAGAAACAGGTCAGTCCTCACCCTTAGCACAATATTCCTTCTGCTGAGATCTTCAGTGCCCTCTTGACTTGCCAATTAAATGTGTCCCTGGTCCTTTTGTCCTCTAGAAGGTCAGGTGGCCTCACATTTAAGTTCATCTCCTGAACAATTTCCTCTCCTCATCTTTGACTTTTTTCTCCCATTAAAAACTTCAATGTTCTTTAAGGGTACCTTTCTCAGATGACACTTCCTCTCTTGAATTTTGCTACTGAATCATGACACTTAAATCTCATCTCTAGAACAGAGTTTTCTCTTGAGATTGCCATCAGACGTTTCTAATGAAAATTCACTGAGCACACAAGATACCCAGATGTTTGAAATGGAAGATACCATTTGTCCTTCAAACGTTACAACTGTGTTCTGGTATCCTCCTGTGGCCAATTCCTAGCACTGTCACTTCAGTGACACCCATGGGAGTCATACCTGGTTCTCCCAGTTTGTTTACATTTCCTGTGAAAGGCATTAGGACGTCTTCAAAGACTATAGAAGTGCCTTTGCAACTGGGCAGGGTCATGTGACTCTAGTCAGTGGGCAAATGGTAGATGCCCTTCATGTTAGGATTTTGTGAGTACCATTGTGACCTGCATCAAGGCATGCAGTAAAGGTCACATCACTCAATAGATCTCACACAAGAGGGCAGGGGAAGCGCTCTCTCTCTCTCTCTCTCTCTCTCTCTGTGTGTGTGTGTGTGTGAGAGAGAGAGAGAGAGAGAGAGAGCGCAAATGACTCTCTCCCATCAACTCAGCAGAGATGTTTATCTTGTGTAATCAGGATAGAAATTGTCTTCATGAGAATGTACCAGGATGCTGGTGTTTGTGATGGCAACATGATCCAACTACACCAACACCCACTAATAAAAATAAAAATGTATTTCAGATGTCCAGTTTTTGTGATAGTGTTCTTGTTTTCATAACGTCTAAACTGGATTCAGTAACTGCTCACATTTTGAGGGCTTCAAATCCATTTTCCTCTACCTAATGGAATGCTTAATTTAAAATACGAGCAGGACAATGTCACTCCCAGCTTGAAGTCTTTTTTAATGCCTCACTCATTAGCTACAACAGTAATTTTAAAATTTTTTCCCCCTGGAACAGTTACTTGATGCTCTGGAAAGAGATTCTTCTAAAAAGACTAATGTTCTCAGTTCGAGAAGATTAGCCAGTAAAGTGTCCCATCTTGGAGGCTTACAGATGCGTGACTAATGCTAAAATATCATGTGATAAAGAAATTAGTAGAGATGTTTTTAAATAGTCCATTCCCAGAATTACGGGACCCTCTAATAATTTTTACAAAGAATGCTCTTTAATAATAAAATCGTGATATAGTGTTTGACTCATTGTCCTACATAATACAAAAAAAAATATGTAATAGTCTAATTCCAACTCATCCTATGGCCTATTACAGAATAATGTAAGTATCTAACTTTGTCTGTTCTAATGTAGACTATTGTAATAGTGTCTAACTCATTATCTGGCTTACAAGTCCATTTGTGAGCATCCTCTGTCTTCCCTTCCAGCTGCTTTTCCTATCACCCCCTGATAGGAATGGCTGGTGTTTCCGTGGCACAGACCAGGCACCCCTCTTGATGCACACCAGAGTGCAGTGCCCCTAATCCCATGCAAGTCCCTCTCCTCCTGCTGCTTTATCTTTAGACTGAGTTCAGATGTACTTGTCACAGGCTGGGAAGCAAGGCTTGCTGTTAATGTTGGTTATTCCATACTGCCTGGGCATCTGTTGAAATCGAGAGAGGCAGCATCCACCTCACTGAAAGAGTTTTCCTTCTGCTCTGCTCCTGTGAGTAAGTCACTTCCAATAAGTCTCCTTGTTGTGGGGCCAGACGTGGCTCCTGCTTAGCCTTGATTGGTGAGTTTCAGCCTCTTTTCTGCATGCCGTATTGTTCAAACAAATCATTCATACCGGAGGACTCCTGCCTCTCAGTACTACACAGCCTGATCCCCAGACTGAGCACATCTTTCCTGAAAGCAACCCTTATATGGCTGGGTATGCTATCTAGAACCTTTCCCTCCTAATGAAGCTTAGGCTGGGAGAAAAGCCACTACATGTGAATAACCTCATTTGCCCAATCAGCAGGTGTCAGACCTTCAGCCATCCCATAACTTTAAGGCTGGAATCCTGTCATAAGCAATCACAACTGAGATTTTTTCTAAACACCTGTCCCATAGCTTCTTCCCCCATCCCAAACACCAAGTACCTTCTCTTATACTGATAAATTATTATAAATACTTGATTGTAAATCTTTCCATCTTTGTTTCTGTTGGATTCCATTCCCGTTGATGTTGGAACATATCTTACTTAGCCAGAGTCTTGTGCATGGTTGTAGTGGTGTTATTATAAATCCAATGATAATATTAAATAATATGTACTACTGAGAACCTTTCAATCATTACTCAAGGTTCTGTAAGACTGGTCTTGTTCTTCTACCGAGGAAGAAATTAGGCTCTGATTAGATCATTTATTTTAACAACAGAGAATATATTAGGAAGCACAGCTGTGTCTTATGTGCAGATGATGCACAGATCTTCTGAGTGACTGAGGCTATGTAGATGTCACATGACCTGGCAGCTTAAAGGTGAAAGCTAGGCAACTGGGAATTTTGTTTGTTTCACAAATAAGCTAGATGGGGGCATGAGAGCTCACATACTAAATACCTCACATACTAAAGAGATCTACACAAAGAAGAAAACCTGAGGTCCTTATTGTGAGCTTGTCAATCTATAGATCCTATCCTTACATAATCCTTATGTAGGTTGTGACACATAGTCATAGTCAACCTACAGAATCCATGTGTTTGGAAGATGTCACATGTACTTTATGAAGAGTTTTGATGAACTCACCTCTTAACCTTTATTGTGCACACAGGATAGCATCAATTACCATCAGGAAATATTCCACCAAATTGTCCTGTGTTTAAATGTGCTTATAAGAGACTATGCAGGGTCAGAATCCCGAGGTTTGAACCAATACTGGCTACTTAGTCAGAAAACCAAAATGTCTTCTTGCTTCTCACAGAATGTTGCTCTGTGGCTGTGTTGATCACATAGATCTCTTTACAAACATGTGCTACTTAGCCCACCTGGCACGGGGAGCTTTGTACTCTCCTCTTTAAGGTCAGGAAAGAACAACTCACTTCAAGTTTGAGAATAACTACAAAAAGAAATCACTTAATGGCTCACCTGCGCAAGGATAATTTACTTAACCAAATGTGTCCTTGAGTGTGAGATTGCTATCACTGGGGAGGAAGAAAGAGGGTCTGAAAGAAAGTGGCCAGCTCTCCGTGGCTTGGGGAAGATTATGTTCCAATTGTTTAGGTGAACGACCTAGAAGGGTTACCTGTAAACTCTAAGATACCAGAAAAAAAAATGTTTAGTAATTCTCAGAGCCAGGGCGTGTGTGTGTGTGTGTGTGTGTGTGTGTGTGTGTGTGTGTGTGTGCCTGTGCATGAATGTAATATTCTCAAGACCCCTCCCCTAGTTAATTTACATAGTAATGAGAAAGGCAGTGTTTAAGAGCAGCCTAATAGAGGTAAGTAGTCAGACTGAGTTGACAGTAGATTGGAATAGACTGGAATTTCAAACTGAACTGAGGTTCTGTCAGTGATAGAACATGGCCAGATAGTAATGAAGTGGCTAGAGAGGGCCTCGAGGACAGAGAAGAGATTCAATAGCTCCTTAGTGGCCAGAAGAAGAAACAGAATCCCCAATTTGTGTTCGTGGAGTTTTGACTGCTCAGTAAATCTAAGTTCACTGTTAAAAGGCAGCCTCAGTTGCTCTATAAAAGTGAATTTCATTTGGCTAGTGAGAGGTAGAAGGAAGTTTTGTCTAGCTTTAGTGTAAATGCCCAAGTTTTCCCCACCTGCTAATTACTATTCATTCCTAAGCAACCTGTTATCCTTGGGATGTGAACCTTTGAAATTTAGAGGCAACTATTACACTTGCTTCCATTGGAAGTTACATCCCACAGGAACAGGTAGCCGAACCACATCCTTATCTAATTTTCCAGACGTTTATCTACCCATACTTCAGTGTATATTTATTCTTTGCTGTAATCAATAGTAAGTATTAATATTCCTTAAAAAGTTAATAAAATTGATGCTAATTGTATTGACACACAAGTAGAATTCTAGCACTTAAGAGGTTGAGGTAGGAAGATTTTGAGATTAAGTCTAGCTTAGGATCAATACTGAGAACCTATCTCAAAACCTGTCACAGGCACAAGTTAATGTATTCACTGTGTGAAGAGAGTCATGTGCTCTTCAAACTAGCAGCTCCAAAGCTGTGTGATATCTCTCTTTCTCAATGCTGCACTCAGGCTCAGCTCAGCCAAGTGGACATCGGCGCCACATATGGACTTCCTTTCTTTTGAGTCCTTTATTCTTTTGCCCAAGAGGCCTTTTAAGCTCCATGTTGCTCATCGCAATATTTCTGCTAGGTTATGCGCTAAATAATGAATCTAAGTTGACAATATTATCATCTGCCCCTCGAAGTCATTTCAAGCACTCCTGGCTCCAGAGATCTCAATGCTTACCAATCAAATTACCATATGCTTCTTACAGCACTCCACCTCACTCACTGACAGAAAATAGAAGCTCAACATGTGATTTATAGGAAACTTCAACAACCAAAGGAAGCTCTAAAACAGTGGTTCTCAACCTTCCTAATGCTGCGACCCTTGTTCCTCATGTTTTGGTGACTCCCAATCATAAAATTATTCCATTGCTACCACACAACTGTAATTTTGCTACTGTGATGAATCATAATGCAAATATCTGATATGCAACTCCTTTGAAAGAGTCATCTAATCCCCAAAGGGGTCAGGACCCACAGCTTGAGAACTACTGCTCTAAGGAGTTAGTCCCCCCTATCTGTTGGAAAGGGATAACTTAACCTTCTCTTACCTATCCATAGAGGTTGTTTCCTGTCCATAACAGAAAAGCGCTGCTAACTAATTACTCTTCTGCGTCAATGAGCACAGGGAACATTTACTCAAGTGAATGCTGGCTTCCCTGGAACAACTCTTCATAGTAGCTATTTTGCCTACAGCCTTAACCTCCTGATCATAATCTGTTGTTTCTTTCAAATGTCCTAGTTAGGACACAAACTAAATTGTTAGAGAAATAAACTTTGCATCAATATGCGTTTAGGGCAAGAAAATGGCTCGGATTCAAAAGGATGTGTAGAATTACATCCTAATGCCATAAAAATCTAAAAGCAATAGACACCACAACTCAATAGGACATGGGTTCAATGAATTATGAAATCTAAATCAACATTCTAACTATCCCATGACTGACAGTCTTTTATGGTTCCCATCAAGCAAAGTCAAAGAACCATGAGTGTCATCTCCTGTCTATCTCGGCTGCAAGGCATTATTCCACTGCTGCTGCAGAGTAAAAGAAAAAATTGTTTTCTCTGTTTTGTTTTTTAAATTGGAGTTATCAATGAAATACATTTCCTTTCTCCATGTTATGCCATTTCCTGACACTGGGCCCCTCTAGTAGAGGATAAAATTAGAGACTCAGTTTGGAGCCAGAACCATGAATGGTTGAATTTATCTTGTGGACAAGAAGGAGCAGTGGAGGCTTTTAAAATCAGTAGGTAGCATAATGAGAATGTCTTTATAGAGAAATTAATCTGGTGGTAATGCTGAGAATGGATAGGCAGAATACAAAACTGGAGGAAGAGATGCTAGTTAAGAATTTTATTTGCAATAATTCACACTTATCTTTTAATTTGAGACCTATTAGAGGAACTCTACCTGGGTGAACTACAGTATATTTTCAAATAGAGTTTAGTGTATGGAAATTCACTTGTATGCACAGTGGAGAGATCCGAATCTTAGAAAAAAATTGATGCATGTGTAGACACATTTGAGTGAAAGGAAGTCAGACACACTTCATATAAAGAGATGTCATCTGGTTCTGAGTTTATCAAAATGGGAGCCTCTGAGAAAGACACTGAGTGTTAAGGTTGAGAAGGCTACAGCTATATTTGCTTGGGACATAAGTCTTTCTACTGTGCCAATCAGGGTCCCAGCAAGAGACAGATGGTCCACTCAGGGTAAGCAATCTGAGGAGCTTGTCAAAGGGCAGTTTATAACCGTAAGTGCAGGGCTAAAAGAAACCAAGGATCTGCGGACAGCCGAACAGCTCAGGGGGGTAAGTCACAGCTAAGGAGTACTTTGGCAACTGCCAGCTGGTGGAAAGGTCAAGTTGGGAGAGGAGTTTACCTGTGCCCAGATCCCAGAGGGAAAAGCTGCAGGAGAAGGTCAACCAGCAGTGGGAGACTGCTATAAGAGAGGTGGACACAGTCTTTCCACCCCCAGTCAGGGATGAAGGTTCATGAGTTCGCAGACCTCACTTTCCTCTCAGGTGTTGATAGGTCATGCATGCTTGGGGAAAGCAGTCAAAGTACAGATGGTAAGCATATCCCATGAGAGGAATCCTTTCCAAGAGAGACAGGAAAATAAGGGCAGTGTTCAGGAGGACTTCTAACTCGAGTCTCCTCTGTGCTGTAATCCTTAACCCTCAGGGTAGTCCTATGACCCTGAGACAATATCCCCATGGCCTTTTCTTTACATTTATAATTATTCAGGAACAGTTAAAATTTGGCTAATTGAGCTCAGTAATAAGCTAATAAGCTAATGAGTGGTAGAAGAAAGGGTAGGGGGATACAGAAAGGACCAACCAACCAATTAAAAAGGAAAAAAAAAAAGACATGTTTTTCCCCAGTAGAGCAATGGGTTCACCTTTCTGCTGGCATTGTGTTGTAGGCAGAATCCCTGTGCCCAGAGTGCTTTCCTAGACTCCCTTCTCTTGCCCTCTTTGTCCCACTGCTTTGGTTTACTTGGCATATCGAGAACAGATTCTGTGACACGCACCAGCGTCTTGATATTATTTTAGAATTTCCTGTTGCCATGGAGTGCGTTGATCGCTTGCGTTTTTTCATGTTTCTATTTTAGCTCATTCCGACTTATTCTTTAAGATCCCTATCTTTCCTTGTCTTTACTCTCTAGCTCATTTTTTCCCTACTCCACTTTAAGAAGAAAATAAATTTTAAACAGACTCTAAAAGAATTTTTTTCTCTGCTTCTAAGTACTGCTTTTAACTTGGATTTTCTTGTTTTAGCTTTTATCTCTCACCCCTCTAACTTTCATGCTTCCAGCGTTTTATCTCACTGGTTCTGGCCTTTTTATGGTTTCTTCATTTATGCTGGTTTCATCTTTAATCTTTTATCCCTTACTTTCATGTTTTGCTCATAAATCTCATTGGTTTTAGTTTCTCTTTCCTTTGGTTTTTCTCCCCTTCCCATGGCTTAGGTATCATTTATATTGAGTTTTGGGGTTGTTAGCTAAAATTTTGTTTTGTTTTCATATGTTAGAGTAGTTTTTAGCCTTAATTTGAGGCTTTGATTTCCCTCAATTTAACTTCTTCCTCTGCTTTTAGCAATTCATTTTAACATTCTTGTTTCTCTGCCCTCTTTTCATATGCTCCTTCTATTTCTTCTTCCAGATTATTTTATATATATA
>NW_022196905.1:64896694-64901963 GCF_008632895.1 Mastomys coucha | reverse complement strand
CAGGCTGGCCTTGAACTTAAAAATCCACCTGTCTCTGCCTCCCAACTGCTGGGACTAAAGGAGTGCGCCACACCACCTGGCTCAGATTCTTTTTAAGTTTGTTTTGTAGTTACAAGAAGGTTAGAACCTTGGAGACATGGGGGGCCCTACAAACTAAACTTGATGGTTCCATACGTTCCCCATTTGAGTTACTACCCTTTCAGGGGCCACTCATTTCAATGAGAGATACCCTCCCTTGAATCATCACACCAGAATGCTGAAAAAAATCACCTGGCCATGCTACCCCATTCTGTTTTCTCTTTCCTACTGGATGCAATAGGAGGTTGTTTGGTTGCTATTCTTCCCTGTGAAGCCTGCACTGTGTCATTTTAGAGCATCTCAGTGGTGAGGTGAATTTATCACTGGGTGAGAAGTCTCAAGAGTGCTGTTGAGATGCCTAGTCTATGGGACAGACATTTTGTCTGTCCAGATTCAGTGTGTTCATTCTGGGAAGCTCGATCGGTTCTCATGCCTGTTAGTCCCATCAAGGTGAGAGTCTGTGATGTGATTATTTTCTATTTGGGTTTAATGGTGACACTCTCTCTGGAACTTTAAGTGCCAACTCTGCTTAGAGGTCTTGAAGGAGCTTGACTGCCATCATCAAGAAAGGACGGCTTCCTTGGGGTCATTCTCTCAAGATAGACTTCTTCACATTAATGGGAAATGACCCTCCAGCTCATCCACAGTAACTTTCCAGAGGACAAAAATCCAACGACACATCACATTTCTGTTCTATTTTAGTGACCTTGTGACCAGAATCATAATGGGGTTTAAGATGTTTCTTTTTAAATGGCACCCTAAAAGTGACAGTAGAAAGTAGCCATGCCTTTTATTCCCTGAGAGGTTTCATATTGTAGCCTAAGCTAGAAACTTACTATGTAGCCTAGGCTATCCACAATTATGACAATTCTATTCCTTTGTTCTTTCCAGTGCTATCACTATAGGGAAGGGCCACTACATTCAGCCTAGAAAAATATTCATGTCTCTTTTCTTTTAATCCTATGATATAGCATTGTGCAGCTAGAGTGGGATTCAAAAACCAGGCAGGCAAGATGGAAGATGGACCGATGCCCAGACCCAGCACAAATACTCTCTGTCTAAATAACTACAATTCAAAAAGCTTATCTAATCGCTAATCAATGCCATAGACTGTACTATTCTACAATATGGAATCCAGAAGATAGAGGAAAATCAGATTCAGATCCAAGCTACAACATTCACTGGTTTGTAATTACTGAACAAGTTACTTTAACTCTCTTTGTCCCCTCAATTTTCTTATCTCTGAAGTTGGTAGAAAAAATTCATTTGCACGTGAGATGTTTGCTATCTTACCAATCACATCATAATTTCTCAAAAAGTACTGTCTTATGTAATATTTAAGAGTCAATTCAAGTTTCTGTCTCTATTAGCTACTGAGTCCCATAAATGTGTGTGTGTACGTGTGTGTGTGTGTGTGTGTGTGTGTTCTCCCCTGTCCTCAATATACACATAGGTGCATGCACTCAAAAACACATTCTTTTGGTTCATGTTGGTACCTCAGTCCTTTCTCCAAGGCATCTTATAACAAACACATATCTCCACAGCTTTTCCCATGTGCTTGCTATTGTTTCTATATACATATATTTTTACTCTGCTTTCCAGTGAGCATCTGAGAGTCAGAAGTTGTATCCTATTCACCTTTGTATTTTTAACATGTCACAAAACAGTTGGTCAGTGGTGCGAGTTTAACAATTATTTAATAAAAATGAAGCCTAAGGATCTTCCAATAACTATTTCATAAGTATATTAACAGAAAAATTCTATTTCATGAGCAACAGATAGACAATATCCTAAGTTTTTGCCACCCTGTTCTGTCTTTTGAGATCCTGGGTGGAAAAGGGCTTCTCTGTGGCCAAAATTGTATTTGCGTTAATGGACAGTTGTACAAAAGATAAAAGTCCCAGAATTCTATGAGAAGATATTAATTATAAATGCCTCATTTCCTTGGATAATGCCCAGATGGTATAAGTACACATGAGAATCTCATCAATAGTCTATAAAAGGGGTAGATTCTGAAGCGCTGTCATCAGAGACGAATTCTACAGTTCAAGGCATTCCCGTACCACTCCTTTCTCCTTATACTCTGTTCTGCCTCTAACAACCGGATTCCTAGAGCTTCCCTGAGTTCCTGTCTCCATGTATTCATTACCTATTCCTACTGCTGGGTTGGACCTAAGCCAACCTGATCATGACCCCTGTTCTGTTCATCAGTCTTCAGTCCTCATTTTACATGGGTGCTAGCAGCTCCTCACTCACCCCATTGTCCACAATGTTCCCTTGACATCAGTTTCTCTTGATCATTAGACTATGTCCATAATTGCTTCTCCCAAGATTTCTCAGTTTACATTTTCCTCCTTGAGTAAATTTGGAATGTTAGAGGCTATAGCTCCTTTTCTTCCAGAACATCCCTGTGTAGACTTCCCTTCTGAGCAGAAGATTGACTGCAGTTTCAGTGTCGATAACTCCACTAGATGGCTACATGCCATGACATGGCCTCTTAATTTTCTAATAAAACCTGTTGTCCACAAACTGGGCATTGAACAGAAACTTCAGACTTATCTCTGACATCTTATTCTTGAATTCTACCAACAAACAACCATCATTTTCTGAGATGTCTCTTGAATTACTCTAGAAGTCTCCATGGGCCCTGCTGTTATTTTCATCATATCTGGCTGAAACTACTGTAATAATTCTCTAAACTGGCATCATTATTTCCACACTCCACTCTCTTAAGTTGTCTTCCATAGTCCCTGTCCTATGGCACTTCAGTCTGATACCTGTTTGTGTTACTCTCTGGCCTCAGCGGTGCTTCGTTATACTCAAGACAGAGCAAGATGTCTAACCAGACCCAGGAAGCACTAAGTGTGTGGACTGTTTCCTCTGTACAACAATGTTCTCTCCATCAGCTTTACAAACTCTGACCCCAACAAGTCTGCCTTTATCCCTTTAAACACTCACATTCTCTCTTATTATTAAGTGTTCATCTTAGCTGTTATTTTTACTATCTATCCATTGGCTATCTTCATTGACAAGTCTTTGATAAATCTCTACAAGAAATTTCATTTATTACTAATGCCAAAAGTGTCATTAGTTCCTGACCTCTGACCTCTTTTTTTTTTTGTTGTTACTTTGTGTCACTTTGTACACACAAAAATTCATGAAAAGTTTCTTGAGAGGCTAGTATATGGTGGTTACCTGCTTTGAGACTAGATGCAAACAGATTAGGTTTTCGTTCTGACATCAGAGTCATAGTGATCTCTGAGGAGGTACTCAACAGTTCCCTACTTGAGTATACTTACTGATAAGTGCAAATAATGGCAATAATTATTCTTACAGAGTTCTTGTGAAAATCCACTGAAGTAACATGTGTAAGGTTTTCAAAATAAGGCCCAGTACATAGTAGGGCCTCGATAAACTTTTTGAATTATTCTTATTTTGTCTTTGATCCTAGCTTGTGCTGCAAGGTTGCCTCATATGAAAGTGACTTATCAGTCATTTCCATATACATTCTTGACTTAAGCTCATTTTGCTTCCCAGGTAATAAAACATATCGTATGTGAAGGGATTTTTTTTTTGAGCATTCAAATTTAAATCGAAAAGAAATATAGTAGACTACCAATTGTAATGATTGACTTTATGCTATAAATTAGGAAGGGTGCTATTTGACACATATGGTTTGCTCCATAGGAGTGCATAACCAAGTTCCTAACAGAAAATATCTTTGAAACAAGGTTATATTTGCACATCCACTTCTACCAGTACATTACTGAGTTCTATCATTAGAACCCAGGAGCAGAGGGATCTTGTATTATTAATGTGGGCAGGGACATCTATCTTACCACATGAAATTATTTCCTTAGATATAGTAGAAGGTTGGACTCCAATTTTATTTTATAAAACCAAATGTGTGGGAAAAAATCAATACTGGACTATAGCACTCCTGCAACCAATAGCTTGAAAAACATATTGACAGCTTATTTCTTACACTTTTTAAATCCTAAAAATAATCGTTCTACCCTCTATATTCTTTGTATTTCTGAAAAATAATCTTTCTTATCCCACATCACAGATGTCTGCATAGCTACAGACTCTACTAGCAAAATAACAAATGGATTCTCAAGATTACACTACATCTGTTCATGAAAAAAGAAAAGAAAAGAAAAAAAAAAGCAAGGAACAGTCAATGCCTTTGTTGTACCTCATGTAATTACAATTGGACAAATTAGGTGGTCCTCCCTATGTCAGTCAACGTAACAAGATCTTAAAGGGAAATAAGAATTCGTTTTTACTTCATGTCTGAGGCAGAAGGCACACAGGCAGAGGCCCAGATTACTATTGCTTTAAAAAGGAACTACAATCTGTTGTGTGTAGAAACTAATATTCAAGCACCCTCTAACTGTGGTAAGAGCTTTGACACTGGGAATTTTTATCCACAAATACCCCTCAGGTTTTCACTAAGGAAATGCATAGCTTTAGTTATTAACAGAAAAGTAGAATGGGAAAAAGGTACATTTTTTTGTCTGAAAATTTAATGTGTTAAAATTGGACTTGAGAACTAGCAATATAGAAAGTGTTGTCTATTCCCCTCCTAGAGGTTAAAGATAAGTACCTATTCCTGAAGACACCATGCACTTCAGAAATAGGGTCCAGAGACTCCTGAACTGGAACTGAAGCTGAATGCCACTCCCTGACTACTAGCAATCCTGATACCAGAAGGTGCCATGAGAGCTTCCAAAGGAGAGGGGCAAGCCTGTGAACCATATCAATGACCATCATGGTACAATAACCCTAAGGGTGTAGTAGTGGCACACACACCTTGGTAATAACCAACAGCTCTGAAAATGGACTTTAGACACTCTTAAAAAGCAGAAGACCATGATTGTTACTGGAAACCTAGCTAACTTCTCAGTGCTAGTGAAGTCATGATTATTGGAGGAGAATCTATACCCCACTAACTTATTAAACAAGCGTAGTTCTTAACAACAACCTAAACATTGGTCCTTATAACCACAAATAAGTTAATTCTTCACCTTTCATCACAAGATTTTTCTTTGTCATGAAAACCACAACAGAAGACTACAACCAATCAAAATGCAGAGTTGTTGAGCCTTGTCTCAGTAGACACATTTCCAAAATACTCGCATATGTAAAGCTCTGAGAACATTGTGGAAGACATCGGAGAAAAGATTGC
>NW_022196905.1:64879481-64896684 GCF_008632895.1 Mastomys coucha | reverse complement strand
GAGTTTGCTATGAGATGGTGTCTTCAAGTAATGTCAGAAGCTACACTCATAAGGTTCTACCAACATTATTGTTCAGCTATGAGCTGAAAATGGTGACACCAGTGGGAATGCCAAGTGCGAATGCCAGTGGGAATGCCAAGATGGGCAGAAAAAGCCCATGAAGCTTCAACCCTACACAAAGAATTATAGGCAACTGAGAAAAGTTGGGAGCAGAAGAGATGCTCTTCCCCAGGGAAGAGAACACCAATTGGTTGTCCAGTGATAAACAGTCAGCCCCCAAAACATAAATGCAAGTAACATTATACAGACCAAGCAGGTTATACTTAGTAATATATGTGCATATACAAATGCATATATACATACAATAACAATTGGTGGCAAAAAGAGGCCATGAATTAAAGGAGTGTGGGAAAGGTTATATGGGAGGGTTTGGAAGGAGAAAAGAGAAGGGAGAAATGTAATTATATTATAATCTCAAAAACAAAAGCAAAACAAACAAAAAAAAACTAAACCAAAGTAGATAGTGAGAGATCAAAAATCTTAATATAATCTTCAGAAATCTAAGTGTCTAACTTAGTAGCTTCCTTATGCAGAAATTTGTATAATAACCATGTTTTCTCACATTAGTATATGTGGGTCCCCCTCAACACAAGGCATACTTCTTAGATTGTTAGACACTTGGAAAAACCTTTTTAACTTTTAGGCCAATCATGGATCATTTACATTAAAGGACCCAATGTATTTTCAGGGCCTTTGCAAGGTATAAAGATCTCTACAAATGCCAGAGTAGTTCCCAGTATTAAACAAGTAGCAGAAGGGTTGTGGTGGTCTAAATACTACTTTCACAGGTGAATACTGAGTACTGAATCTCTAGGTGAAATACCAGTTCTTCCTGCCAGATGGTCACAGCTAAGGAGATCACTTCAGACCTCACTGTGCTACTTGACTCTCTAGAGACTTGGAACCTCAGCAAGAGAAATGACACAACAGCTTAAATCCTCCAAAAAAGGCCAAGCAAAGACTGGAGAAACTATTTCCCTTTCATCCTGTAATACAATTAGTTTCTGCTGGTTCTCAGGATATCTTGACATCCCAACAACCTTCAGTGCAACTCATCCTGGTCATAATATTTTTGAGAAATAACCCCAGAGTTTCTATGTCAATGGGTATCACCACTCCTAAGCTGTTTTAATCAAGTTGTAAGAGCATTTGAGTACAAATAATACTATAGTTTTCATTTCAAAAGTGGCTATGGGCAAGTCTTTGTTTCTTTGTTTCTTTCTTTTCTTCTTTCTCTCTTTCTTCAAATCAGAATTTCAATAAGGCTCAAACTGCATTATCTGATGTCTTTTATTTTATTTTTATTATTAAAACAATTTTAACTTTAAACATGTTTTGATCTTATTCTTCCTCTCTCTTTCCCATCCCCAACCTCTCAACTTTTTTCTTGCTTAGAAAAAATAAACAAAAAAACAATATAACAACAACATTCCCCCAAACCAAGAAAAGAAAATAAAACACCACCCAAAAAGACAAAGCAAAAGCACCCAACTGTAACCAAATAAAATGCTGATCTGGAACAGGAACTTACCCTGGAGTGGTTGATTTACCCAGGGTCACTCTAATGGAGAAAACTTATTTCACTCCTAGCAGGTATAAATGACAATTCAGTTGTTATCTTTTACTTTAGTGGTTAGGTATCCATCATCCATCCATCCATCCATCCATCCACCCACCTACCCACCCATGCATGCATCTACCAATCATCCATTAAGTTTTAAAAAATACAACAAAATAAAATATAATATGGCAAAACAAAAACTATCATATTAAAATAGGACAATACAAACAAAGAGAAGGAAAAGAGGCCAAAAGAAGGCAAAAGACTCAAAGACCCATTTGTTCACAACTCAGAAATCCCATAAAAACACTAAACTGGAAGCCATACTCTATATCCAGATGACCTCCTGCAGACTCATGCAGACAGACTCTGTGAATGCTGCTTCAGTCTCTGTGACTTATGAGTTTTGCTCATGTTGATTTAGAGGGTCTTGTTTTCTTGGTGTTCTCCATCTCCTCTGGCTCTAACACTCTTTCTGTTTCCTCTTTCATGTGTTTCCCTGAGGTCTGAGGGGGAGAGATTTGATGGAGATAATCCATTTAGGGATGAGTGTTCCAAGGTCTCTCACTTTCTGCATAATGACTGGCTGAGGGTCTCTATATTTGTTCACATATACTGCAGGAAGAAGCTTCTCTGATGATGGCTGAATAAGAGACACTGATCTAGAAATATAGCAGATATCATCAGGAATAATTTTATCACTGCATTTTTTAAGGCAAGTATCATTTGGTCACCCAAACAGTGTTGAGTATGGGTCCCATCTTGTGGCTGAGCCTTGAATCAAAGCAGTTATTGATTAGTTACTCCCACAAGCTTTGTGCCACCCTTGCCGTAGCATCTCTTATAGGCAACATTATATATAAAGGTTTTGTGGCTCACTTGGTACTTACATTTTTTTTTGATAGCATGAAGAATACCTTTTTGTAAAAGGATCTGGAATGTAAGGATGTAGGTTAGATATAGGCAACATCTCTATGTTCAATGAGTTGTGTGGGTGTTTCCTTTAGCAGTGAGACCTTGTTGTTACTTTATGGAGAACAATCTATAGTCTTGGCAACTGTCTGGATTGTTTGGAGATTCCTGTGAGGCCCCTTTGGCCAATGACTCAATTAGATGTAAGCCAATCAAGGTTCTAGAAGCTCCATTTGGTGACAAGAGATGGTCAGTTGGTTTTCTGCCTCCCCCATGATTGAGTGATTTCACTTAGGTTGCCTTCATATATGTATATATTTTAGGAAGTTTCTACTGTTACATTTCCTTACTATCCGTCAATCTCTCTTAAGTTTAGCCAACTCTCTCCATGTTTCCTTTCACAACCCCTTCTTTCTTCCCTTTCCTGATTTGACTCTCTCATTTGAGACTCCCAAACGACTGTAGTACCATCACATAAACTAAGAAGTTCAGAGACTAGGTCTTCATTGGAGTGCTCTCAAATTGTACTTGTATTACCTTTATATTAGGGTCCACTGCATTCGTAGTATTATTGTTATGGGATGCATGGCATTCCTTCTTCATATATTGAGCTCCTTACAATGCAATGTCAACGTGCTCGGATGCGGCATTTTTACCAAGGTAATCAAGTTCAAATACGATCATTTGTTGGCTCTAACCCAATATAACTAGAATTCTTATATGAAAAAGAATTTGAAAACAAACGAGAAAAATTCTACTTTATTGGAAAAATCAAACTGGTACTGAGTTGGAGGCTTATCCCTGCTGGAAGTAGGTATGTAGGCTGCTAGGGGAGAAAAATCATTGACAAATCTACGTAGATAGGAACCTTATAGTCTACAATACAATATTTTTACATTGGATTTAAGACCTGCATCCCAGGCAGGAACACTTATCTGATACTGTAATCTTCAAGAAACCTATGACTGAGGAAGTCATAAGTCTCAAAAAGGACTCATTACTATTATTGTGATAAATAGGCACAATATCAAATTCTTGTGTCAATACTTACACACATAGGCCAGTGCAATTCTCAGCCATCTTTAAAGAAGATTATTTTTTCAGTAGTCAGTATTTAATACCAAGACTCAGAATTGGTCAAAGTGCAGAGAACAAAGTTAATGGAATAGTTAGCCCCCCCCCCCCAATACATCTATCTCATCCTTCATCCTACACAACTCAGACACCATCGCAGAAGAGGTGCAGAGAATATGTAGGAGCCAGAAGTTGAGGGAGACTCTTTCAAATCAATGTCCTCTGGGAACAGCAATACTGCTCTACTCATGAATTCACAGTGTCTATGGTCGTCTGCACAAGGCCCGTAAAAGATCAAACCAGTGAACATTCTAGCAGGTGAAGTCCCGGACCTCTGACAGTACCTCCTTCTAATAGTAAGTCTTAGAGAAAGCTACCTCACCTCTTGAGATCATAGTTTATTTATCTGAAAATTGGGAATGACTAAATGATAATTTTTATGGTAAAATGCTTTTAGGACATGTTTGTAATCACATCTTTTTCCATTTTAAGTCCTCAAGGCATTCTAGTTATGTGTTCTGCATTAATAGCAATGCATCCTTTTGGTTAGATTTCTTCATCAGGGATAAGTAAGAGTCGACTATGGTTAATTTAAACAAGAAAGATGTTATTAGAAGCTATTTTAAAAAGATGAAAGTACAGAATACCCAAGATACAGCCCACAGAACTCAAAAAAGTTCTACAAGCTGAAGGGCCCAAGCAAGGATGGCTCAGTCCCATTTGGGAGGGAGAAGAAAGCAATCACAAGTGGGGAGGGAAGGAGGGACCTGGGAGGGAAAGTGGATGGGAGGGATGTAGTGGGAGAGGGGAACTTGATCTGGTATTGGGTGAGGGAAAAGGACTGAAGCCCTGAGGGCCAGCAGAAAGAATGAAAACAGTCAACCTTGGGAGGTAGGAAGTTAAGGGGACCTTCCAGAATGTACCAGAGACCTGGGAGGTGAGAGACTCTCAGGATTCTAAAGGAGGGATGTTAGAAGAAATGTCCAACAGTAGGGAGAGGGAACTTACAGAACCCACCTCTAGCAGGAAGACAGGGCATCATCAAATGAGGGAGGAGAGTCACCATCCCACAGTCAATCTCTGACCCATAGTTGATCCTGTCTGAAAGAACTGCAGGGATGGAAATGGGGAGGAGCCTGAGGAAAAGAAGGTCCAATGACAGGCCCAAAGTGGGATCTAGCTCAAGGGGAGGCCCCAAGGCCTGACACTGTTACTGAGGCTATGGAGTGCTTACAAAAAGAGACCTATCATGAGCATACTTTGGAAGACCCAATAAGCTGTTCAAAGAGTCAGATGCAGATATTTGCACCCAACCTATAGACAGACACTACTGACCCCTGCGGTTGAATTAGGGAAAGGTTGGAAGAAGCTGAGGAGTAGGGCGACCCTGTAGGAGGACCAGCAGTCTCAATTAACCTAGACCCCCGAGATTCTCAAACACTGGACCACTAACCAGGCAGCATACACCAGCTGATATGAGGCCCCCAACACATATACAGCAGAGGACTGCCAGGTCTGGGTTCAGGCAGAGAAGATGTAGCTAACTCACAAGAGACTGGAGGCCCCAGGGAATTTAGAGGGCTGGTTGGGTGGGGGGTGGGGATGGAGGCATTCTTGTGGAGATAGGGGTGGGAAGGATGTTTGGAATGTGGAACAGTTGGAGGGTGGACGGGGTGGGGGCAGGGGATAAAATCTAGAGTGTAAAAAAAAAAGACAAAAAAATAAAATTAAAACAAAAAAGATGTTTGGTAGCTCATTGACTACCTGAGAGAACCACACTCTGAGGCTAGAAATCCACGTGGATTGCATAGAATTGGTTTTAGGAAGTCTTCCCTTCACCTGTCCTGATGTCACTCTTAATGTCATTGCTGTTGAAAGTGGGGGATGGATGACGTCACTGCACCCATACCAGCAGCTGCTGTTACAGAGCCAGTCTTGCCACACTGGGCACTCAAGGCTGCTTTCTTTTTTACACCACTAACTTCCATTACACTTTTTCAGTAACTGTGAGTAACTAGTAGAACCTTGGTTTGCTTCACATAAGAGCAAGAATCAGTAGTGTTCAGGCTTGGCAATGGGAGACAAGCTTTGACATCAAGATGGCAAACACGTGAAACATAGAAATACTGAGTTCTCAATAAATGGCTAACACACACCATTCATGAATTGAGATTTAGAAAAAAAAAAACCTTACTACTGGCTACAGATTTTTTTTACTTCTGTATTTTTTTTTAGAAGTATATTCCATTTCCCTATGTACTTTATTTTTTTGTCATCGCTGCTGATAGTAACTTCCAAAGTGTTATTCAGCGTTTCTTACCTCATATGTGTAGGGGGTCTTGGTGTGGTGGGTATGAGATGAAGGACTAACTTTGTTTTATGAAGATACTGAATCCTTGGAAAATATCTCATTATAAGAGAAGAACATATTAAAAAATATGACCTTCTGAATCAGAAAGGATGAGGCTTCCTGCAAGATTCTCACCTTTGCTCACGGACTTTTCATTTGCAAAGCAATAATAAAATCTATCTGCCTGCCCCTGAAGGGTGTTTGTGAGAATTGGACCTAATACAAGGTATATAAGTAGCATTGGGTAAAATTGAGACCCACTGTAATAGTTTGCTGGTTTTCAGTAACACCAAAACAAAGTTATGAAAAATCCCAAACAATACTTTTACCTAATTTTTATTTTAATCTACAGATTAAATTACTTTGAATGTCCTTTTTCTGAGTGATATTATTAATAAACATGGCATGATGGGAACTTTCTAGATAAAAGAAGTAGCTTGAAAGAACAACACCAAAACTAGAACAAATCTTTCAAACTATTTTTATTAAGGTCAATGACCTGCTTCTCTATGCTGCATCCAAACATCAGTCTTATAACATAAGAAGAAAAAGGTCAGTATAAGACTGATGTTTGGCATTTACTCTCCAACCTCAGAATCCAGTGTCTTTCCACTTTGTCTTTTGTGTTGAGTATAAGTAAAACTAGAGGAGAAAGCTGCAGACAGTTTGGATGTAGGCTGTAGTAAAATTTTGCCTCAAATTTGTCTCTTGGAAGCATCCATCTGCTGAACTGGGCTTAAAACGTAGAGGACATTCCCTGAAACACAATTGTTCCCAGGTATATGGATTCAGTAATGACAGATATATGACAATGTTTGTCATCTGAAAAGTCAGCCTTTAATCAGGCATTTCTGTTTGCTTTTTTTTTGTGGTTATTGGTAAATTTATTCAATCAGTTGCTGATGTATGCTGTCTGCCAGGTCTGTGCCTGGCACTGATGGTATGAATCTATGAAGGAGAAATATATTGTATCTTTTGTTATTGCTATCATTTACAAGGACATTGGGTGTTGTTAAGTTGAATTTACTAGCTCTGAGGAAGGGTATCATTCACCTATCAATCACTCATCCAACAGTTATGTGCCGAATGTCTGCTAAGTGCTAAGCAATGTTCTGTGTGCTGATAAATAGAAGCCACTGTCAATGTATACATAGCAAGTGCCAGGATATGTACTCCTTTCTTTAGACATCTGTAGAGGTTTAATAAGAATGGCTTCCAGGGCTCAACGACTTGAATGTTTGGTCATCAGGGAGTAGGTGTGGCTTTGTTGGAGAATGTGTGTCACCCGGGGTAGGCTTTGAGATTTTTAGAAGCCTAAGCCAGGCTAAGTGGCTCTCTTCCTTTCTGTCTGCAGGTCCTGATGTAGAACACTCAGCTACCTTGTCTGCCTGAGTGCCACCATTCTCCTGGCCATGAGGATAATGGCCATGAGGGTAATGGATCTCTGACACTGTAGGCAAGCCAAAAATAAATGCATTCTTTTATAAGAGTTGCTGTAGTCATGATGTCTCTTCACAGTGATAGAATATTAAATAAGAATAATTTATCTACTGTTTTCAATAAGCTAGTGAGGTGTATATTATAATACAGAAGAAGAAATATAATGTTAGAAGGGATAGCTAGCTTGTTCAAGGTGACAAAACTTGGAAGGAGTAGATCTGACTGCAGGATCCAGATGTAACCTCTGCTCAATAGCCTCTCAAAAGAAGTCTTGCTTGTGACTCACACAGTTGATGAACCAAGCGAATAGACCCATTTAAGTGCAGCAGGAGAGTTATTGCTCCCTCAAGGTCCCTGATATAGCTGCTCTACTAGTGCTAACAATTTCTATAAATGGGGAAAACAGTAATTAGGCCTACTGAGTTGAAATCTGGGCCCA
Organism: Mastomys coucha; assembly: GCF_008632895.1. Taxonomy (NCBI): domain Eukaryota; kingdom Metazoa; phylum Chordata; class Mammalia; order Rodentia; family Muridae; genus Mastomys; species Mastomys coucha. The sequence continues at coordinate 64,888,848 of NW_022196905.1, read as the reverse complement.
GAGTGATGCTATAATAGCTACAGTCGTAAGCAGGGATGCAAACAGCCACAGTAAGCGATGTACTGCCTTGAAGAATGACCACAGGGAGTTTTCAGAAGACTCTGGTTTTCTGGTTTTCTAGCCACTGCAAGATCAAACAACTTTGCCCCACTCCTACTTCTTTTTAAGATTGTTTTTGTTTGTGAAAATGGGGTATTTTAGTTCTAAAAGGGTTTCTTCAACCTCTGGAAAGGTACAGTAGAAATATTTAAGGCATGAATGTGCTCATTTACAAGACATGTAGATATTCAGGACAGTGTTTTTTTTCTTTTTCTTTTTCTTTTCTTTGTTTGTGTGTGTGTGTGTGTGTGTGTGTATGTGTGTGTGTGTGTGTGTGTGTTCAGGATGATAGTACTATGATAATGAGTTACGAACAAAAGAAATCCTGCAAGTTGGAAAGCAGATGGAGAAGGAGGTCTTTAGCACATTCAAGGAACCCAAAACCTAACTTGGCAATGGGGGAAGCTAAGAAGCACCCGATTTCATCATGTATATGTCATCATGCTAGAGTCAAGGGAGTCTCAGAAGCTGTGAGAACCAAGTACCTTTTAACAAGGTGACAAGTCCTAGTGTCAGGGAGCTCCTGACCTTAACTATGATGTATGCATGCAGTGCAACATGACACATACACACACATATGTGAGCACACACACAGACACACAGATACTCAAACACATGTGCACACACAAATGCACACACAGACACACACAGACCTACATGCACACATAAATATTCACACACATGATGGACTGAACCCTAAATCTGTGAACCCAAACAAACCCCTCCTTCTCTAATCTGCTCTAGTCAAGTATTTTGGCATAGCAATGAGAGAAGTAAGGACATAGAAACTAAGGCTCATTTATTGTTGGTGGGAAGGGAAATGGTCAAACCACTCTGGAAGGCAATTTGGTAGCTTCTTAAAACTCCATATGTGGTTATGATAGGATAGCATAATCACTTACTTTTTCAAAAATAAGGAATTTGTTAAACTGGAAATCTGCATTTGAATGTTTACAGCAGGAACCATGACCACACATAGAAGAAACCAAGATAGCCTATCATAAGTAATTAGATAAATTGTAATGTATCCAGACAATGGAATATTGTTCCGTGATAAAACAAAAATGGAGCATTAAGGCATTTAAAACATGGAGAAGCTTCAATGCATATTCCCAAGGGAAGGAAATGCATGTGTTCTAAGTATCAGATATTCCAGATAGGGGTAGGTTGACAGCCTCTTCTGTTCTTTGATCAAAAAAAATTTATAATGAGCTCACCTAACTAGAGTTTAGTATATTAGAAAGTAAAGAGAAGAGCCTGAAATGTTTCCAAAAGAAAAACTATCCACAAATAAATTCAGGAATTACAAAGTTTTCCTGAACTGAGTTTTCTAATAGAAATCCCACTAGAAGCCAGAAAATATGAAACATCAAATTGATTTGTAACATCAAAGTCACAGATGTCAATTCTTTCAAATTCAGGGCAGTAGAGTAGAAAGATATTGCCAGACATAACGAGGTCCTTTATAGTTTGTTAGTTTGTTTATTTATTTTGGTATAGATGCATGTATTTGTTATGTGTATGTATGCATTTGTGTGTTTTCAGCTGCCAGTGTAGGACAGAGGTCAACCTCTGGTGTCCTTCCCCTGAATCCATGAGGGCCTCATTTAGCCTTGGAACTTGTCAAGTAGGTTAGTTAGGGCCAGTGAGCTTCAGGAGATCTGCCTGCCTTTGCCTACCCTGACTGGGGTTAAAAGAATGTGCCATCACAGCTGGCCTTTTAACATGTGGAATTTTGAGGTAGAACGTGGGTCCCTACATTTGCAAAGCAAACACCTAGTCAATCGAGCCATTTCCCCAGAACCTCAGTGTTTAGATTTAAGAATTGTCTCTCAGGAAACTATTATGTCTAAGAAGGTCTGGAGAACAACCATTGTGATCTTAATCACAATGGTTGAGATCATGAGAAGACAGCTATGGGAAAGAGTGCTCTGTTGTTTTGAGAAGTGCACACCTAATATTTTGGTACTCTCCAATACTAAGAATCAAGTGGAGCTGTAAAGGAAGGGCGGTCTAGATATAGCATACTGAATAGCTGAGCTGTGGACAATGTTCACTCAGTTATGAAACTGTGAACACTGTATATCAACATTATGAAACATTTTGATATGGCTAAGAATCCTATTAAACATATTAAACATTTACCAACTGCTCTAAACGGCTCTACAACAAAGGGCTCTTTGGTTTAAGAGCTCTTTAAACCAAAGGGCTCTAAAGACCACTTGGTGGGTGAGAACTTGCCACCTCCATTCAGTTTTAGCAATAAAGTAGAGGTCTGTCACCTGGGGACCTCAGAGCAGTAGGCATTTTCCAATTTATTTGAAATAACTGCCAAATTGGTGATACTAGATAATCACAAGATAGTGGTATTTGGGAGACAGAAGGGAAAGACATGTGACTGTGTGTGTGTGTGTGTGTGTGTGTGTGTGTATGTGTGTGTACACGAGCATGTGTGTGTGTGTGTGTGTGTGCCTGTGTGCATGTATGTGTGTATTAGTAGACTCTTGTGAAGACAAGAGAATGAATCTACAGAAAAGTGTAATATATAAATCACAAAACTCCTCCCTCCTTTTCTTCCATCTTCTATTCCATCCTTCCCCCCCCCCCACTTTTTTTCCTATCTTGAAAGTAGAACCTAGGGCCCATAGAGAACCACTCTACTTAGTTCTGCTCTCAGCACCATTACATTTCTATATTGTTCAGTAATCTTTGCTTAACTAAAAACATTTGAAAGAGATGACTAAAGACACAGGTCAGGAAAGACTTGTGACCTTTTTTTTCTTTTCTGCTTACTGGATGCTCACTACCATGGAGAAAGAAACAAAATATTCTATATCAGCATTTCAAATACGCAAACCAACTAAGTGTGACGGTGTGTCTAACCAGCAACAAGCAAATGATAAATTGCCTGTATGCTTGGAAGGCAGAAGAAAATACTCTAAACAAATACAAGTTGTATGGTGGTAGAAATTCAAACACAGATATCTGCTGTCACAATTTAATATTTCCTGGGCCCCAGCAGTATTTTATTACAAAATCAGAACATCAATATCAATCACTGTAGCTACATAATACCATTTTGGCACCTGAAGAATGTGGTAACCCCTATCTGGATACTCTTTTATAACCCAAACTATTCTTTTGTTGCCCCTGACAAGACTTAGCCATGGGCAGCACCAAGAAATAACTCATTGTTAATCAGAATACTTAAATCTTCATTGACAGCTTATCTTTCAGTTTGAAGTCTGCCTTAGACATCCCAGGATAGGGTGATACCCAAGGGGAACTTCCTCTTCTTTGAGGAGAAGTGAAGGAGTTAATGGGGGGAGGGGTTTTTAAGGGTGGAGTTAGGAGGAGAGGAGGGAAGGGGCTACCATAGGGATGTAAAGTGAATAAAATAAATTGTTGAAAAAATAAAAATTTTTCATAAAAATAAAAAATTTTCACAGAAATTTATTTTCATTATTGTCCTTCATAAAGTTAACCAAAGTGTTCAGTCATAAAAACTATAACAATCCTAAAATGTTGAAGAAATGTATATTGTGTTGAAGTTAAAAACACTAGTTTTTGAGGCAGGAAGGTATGAGTTCAAGGTCTCTGGACTTAACTAGCTGTATATATTTGAGCAAGTGAGTTTATCCATCTAAAGGCTCATTGGACTTTCTGTACAGACAGTTTCTGTAGGGAGGAGCCTTGGTAGGCTGTATGATGCTGAGCCTGTTGAAGCTAAGGCACAGCAGCCGTCTCAGTCAGTTTTAGAATCACAAGCTGGTGGATCCTTGGTGAGGTCATTATTTTTAGCTTTGGAACTGTTAGGAAGTCTGCAGGGGATTTTCACACATTCAACAAATTAGCAAAGGTCATCTGAACAAATCCACTGGCTGCATCCATTGGCTTGACATTCTCTCAAATGAGGGCTGTCATAGTAAGTTAAGTAACTTCCCATTGTCTGCATTTCTAGTGTTCCCGTTAAAAGGGTCAAGCTGAATTGTGGTTTTAAAATGATCCATTGAGATTGCATTTCCCTTTTAAAAAATTAAATTAATTTACTTTTAATGTGTGTGTTTGAGTGTTTGTTTGCTTTGCCTGCCTGCATTTGTGTGTACCACATCTGTTTGTTGCTTACAGAGATCAGAAGAAGGCATCCAATCCCTTAGACCCGGAGTTACAGACAGTTGTGAGTCACCATGTGGCGACTTGGACTCAAGCCCCAGTCACCCAAAAGAGCAGCAAGTGCTCTTCTTAACTGCGGAGACATCTTGTCCAATCATTAGATGTATTTTAAAACACAAGTGTTGACCTCAGTAAAATATGTTTGCTTTCTTTCTTTCTATTCTCTATATCTTTCTATTATCTCAGCATTGGTGTATTTTCTGCCAGTGTAAACCTTTCATTCTCTTCTCTGTTTAAGCTCCAGTTCAGGATACATTTTTTTGGGAAGTCACTCTGAACTTTTCTCCTGCTGTTTGCATGTCTATTTTTCTCTTGAACCACGACTGCCTTGTGTTTGAACGTCGAGTTTTGTGTAAAGGTTTGACACATGGGTCAGACAGGTCCCTGAAGCTTTATATAAGCCTCTAATCACATTCCTTTATTCTTGATTGATTATCCCAGCTTACGAAGCCACTGTAGACCCCATGACAGTGTACCCTCACCATAGTTCTTGCAAAACTGTAGAAATGCTGTGGCTGGGGATGTGCCTTCATGGTTAAAATGCTCATGAGACTATTCACTAGGATCTTCAGAACCCAGGAAGATGCCAAGTGATCATGCCACGCTAACCTCTGAAAGCAGAGATCATGTTCCTGGGGCAAGCTTATATGGCACTAGCCATATCAGCAATTGAATCACTCCTGGGTTTGTATAGGCACATGCACACATGTGTGCCTACACACAGGGAATCATGCCTAGACATACACATGTACACCACACATGAAAATGGAAAAAAAAATTACAATGTTGATTATTTCCTTGCTTCTGATATTGCCAAAAATAGTGTCAAATAATTAAACTATTTTTCCATATCTTTTTTTGTATTTGTGATGCCAAAAACTGAAGCTTCAGCCTCCTATATATGAGGCAAACATCGTGCTATGACTTACGTCTTCAGTCACTGGTTTACCATGCACTCTGAATGGAGCCTTCCCATCAGTGTGAACCGCAGCGTATCAGCTCCCTCAGCAACCAACCCCTTTCCTTTTTGGATCTATGTTTTTTTTTTTTCCAGAATTGTTCTTTTTTGTTAAGCTGATGGATTGCATAGAAAAAATGGACTCAGGGCCCTCTTTCTGAAAAATCGGATGGGTATATATCATTCTTCAGAGAGGAAAAAAATTTCAATCTTACACCTCATTTGTAGTTCCTTTACACCAACCAGTAGACAACATATTAATTCTGGTGTCCATTTTCCCATTGTTCTCCAGCTACAATAATAGCTCTGGGTTTTTCATTTTTCTGTTTTAGTTTTCTTTTGTTTTAGTTCCTATGATGGCTTGTTTTAGTTTTGTACTGTGTATGTATGTGTATGTGTGTGTGTGGGGGTGTCTCCCTCCTTTGATTGAATGAGATGGAGATTTAAAAAATAGATCTTTCTACTCCTTCACTGAACTACAGCAGATATAGTTTACAAACCATTACTTCACAATTATTTCCTTATCTCAGGATTGATTGTTTTATGTTAGCCCAAGCAGAATTTAAGCTAGAAAGTATTCTCAGTGTTTTGCTATATTCTCTACATTAGAGCATGTGCTCATTGGATCATTAAGTCAAATTCCTATACATGAATCTCCTTTCAAAGAACTAGTTATGTAATTTTGACCACAATGTCACCGAGCCTCAGGGGATCTGACTCTACTCAGACCTGGGTGGTAGACTTGGCCAAAATAATCTTTTTTTTTTTTTTTGGCTCTGAGATTCTAAGTTTTGTGTTTCTCAAAATTGCTATTACTATTATTATTACTTCCAGACATTACTACTTCAGGTCTTAAACACTGAATTTCCCCAAGTAACCTCTTCATTGAAAGAAAGGCTCTTGTCAAAGAGAGATTTATTAAAGTTTCTTCTGCAGTGAACGGGCTTTTTAAGTCATTATAGTGACAGCCAGAAAAGGATCAAGTTTTGTGATTTGTCTCTTCAGCTACCATCAGCATGTTAGAAAATGTTGCCATTTACTTTCCATAAAACAATGAAGGGAACTCTTCCAGACACTGATTCAGAGTTTACGTTGTAAGCGGGATTGTATCTGAGCAGTAAGCATGACTAGAAGGAGGAATCCTTCTAAATTCCAAGTTTACTGAGGGATGGCAACCCCATTCCTCTACTTGATGCCCTGTCTTTCTGCTGGAGGTGGGCTCTACAAGTTCCCTCTCCTTACTGTTGGGCCTTCATCTAAGGTCCCTGCTTTTGGACCTGAGAGTTTCTCACCTACCAGGTCGCTGGTACATTCTAGAGGGCCCCTCCACCCCTACTTCCCGATGTTGCCTGTCTCCTTTTTTTTTTCTGGCCCTCAGGGCTTCAGCTCCAAGGGGAGGCTCCAAGGTCTGACACTATTACTGATGCTATGGTGTGTTTACAGACAGGAGCCTAGCATGGCTGCTCTCTAAGAGGCCCAACAAGCAGCTGAAAGAGTCAGATGCAGATACTTACACCCAACTAATGGACAGAAGCTGGGGATCCCTGTGGTTGAATTAGGGAAAAGCTGGAAGAAGCTGAGGAGGAGGGTGACCCCATAGGAAGACCAGCAGTCTCAACTAATACCCTGGGATTTCTCAGACACTGAGCCACCAACCAGGCAGCATATGACTGCTGATATGAGGCCCCCAACACACATACAGCAGAGGACTGCCAGGTCTGGTCTCAGTGAGAGAAGATTCATGTAACCCTGGAGAGACTTGGGGCCCCAGGGAGTGGGGACTTCTGGTGGGGTGGGGGTTGGGGACATCCTTGTGGAGACAGAGCAGGGGAGTTTGGGGGATGGGGGAGAGGAGGAGGAATGGGATGAGAAACAGTCAGAGGGAAAACTGAGAAGGGAATAAGAACTGGACTGTAAGGAAAAATTAAATAATAATAATAATAGTAGTAATAGTAATAATAATAATAATTCCAAATTTACATTCAGCAAGTGCTGATTGCAGTTGTTTTAGAATAAGACAAGCAGTAGGATTTGGGAGAGAGAGGGATACATTGAGAGTTAAGATCTAATTTGGTGTCCAGCAGCAATTTTAATTAAACTGTTTTGCATTTTGGGTCATAGGTTTTTTTTTTTTTTTTTCACCAACAGAAAGAGAAATATCACATGCCATATATTTGTGAGGGTGAAAAGTCACACCATATCATATCTGTGTCACATGTGATTATGATTATGTTGCTAGAACATGGTCAATGCTGTGGGATTGAGACTAAGAATCAAGAAGTGGCATTTGGTGACTCAGTGGGGACACTTGCTTGTCTTTATAGTTAACTGAATAGTTTTTACAATGTTGTTTCTCAAAATAACGGAAGCACTTCTATATTATTAGTCTTCTCTCAAAATGCAAAGGCTCCCCCAAATTAAGAATTCTCTTCAGTTGCAAAGTGGTATAGAGAACAAAGTTCTATCAAGATGTAGGCACACAAGGCTTACTGTACATAAAATGATCTCCTTAAGTAATTACTAGGTGAGTAGAGTAGAAACTTACAAATAATACAAAACAGAATTTTGGGGAATTTTTGCTGGTCTTATAGGGCTTGTTATCAAGTTAGCAACATTATCAAAAATATCATAGGAGAAAAACTGGAAAAGAATGTCCCAGAATTGCCTTCTCCATGTTTGAATTTGTCAGAAAGGCGTTTGAACTTGTTCTGGTCTAATGCTTGTGTCCCTAGAAAATTCCTGTGCTGAAATCCCACTCCTTGAGGTGAGTGTATTGGAAGGAAGGGATTTGGGCAGTAAGTTGGAGCTGTTAAAACTGATGAAGTTGGCTTCCCTTTCATTCAATTCTTCTTGCCAGCTTTTCTAATATTAGTGCGTGTATGTGGATCCCTGCACTATGAGGATCCAAATATGAATCCAAACTGGGATTCAAATATGGAGCCCTTAGCATGTTTAGCAGCTCTTCTAGTCCCTTGATAAGATCTTGACTGGCAATAAAATGCTAAATGTTAAATTGTAGCTCAATGTGTTTATATATAGAGAGTAAGAGCACTTTGGGAAAAAGTCTATAGTATTCTTTTAAATTATTTAGCCATTATTTAATAAACCATTGATTTGAAATGTTCAGAAATATCCCAGGGATTTAAGAAAGTCACATTTCCCAAAGTAATCTACTTTAAAACAATACTTTATACCGAGGGCCATGCAGGAGGAATAACAAATGGCTTTAGAACTCATGAAATGCAGCCCATGGGCTGCCACAGCCATGGGAGTAAGCCTCGGTGTGGCATGGCCTGGAGGACCGTGTATCCAGAAGACTTTACACTGTTATAGAGTTCTGCTGTGCTTGCTGTCCTCACATCCCTCTTAATCTAAAAATTGTATGAAAACTTTAAGGGAGCTTCCAGTCCCTCACTGGGCAGTATCCCTGGCATTCACAGTACCAATGCTTGATTGATCTCTTTCAGGCATTGCTGCTGGAGCAGATTAATGATTCTATCACCACTCTAGAGAAGAACTTAGAGATGGAGATTGTCAGCAGTGACCACCACCTTAGAAAACATTTGGAAAAATGACATTGTTAGTGAAGCTAGGTTGAGATGTTTTTACTACTACCTCTGATATAAAAAAAAAATCTTAGGGAACAATATGAAGTTCAGAAAGGCACGTTCTTTTGTTGTTGTTGTTTGTTTGTTTGTTTGCTTTTTTTGTTTTTTATTTTTTTGTTTTTTCAAGACAGGATTTCTCTGTATAGCCCTGGCTGTCCTGGAAGTCACTCTGTAGACCAGGCTGGCCTTGAACTCAGAAATCCACCTGCCTCTGTCTCCCAAGTGCTGGGATTAAAGGCGTGTGCCACCACTGCCCAGCAGAAAGGCACACTCTTATTAGTTAAGCTAGTGACCCTTTATGGTCAGGAAACAAGAACAATGGCAGCACTGGCTGATGGGACACTCACTGAGGCCAGACTTGGTGATAATTGATTTCTTGGACCCATTTTTGCCCTCAGCTTCCTGATATGATTTATTAAGAGTTGCTGATGTGTATTTTGAGGATCTAAGGTAGGTATGACTGATTTTTTTTATTAAATACTTTCTTTATTTACATGTAAATTTCTCCTTTCCCAGTTTCCCCTCAAAA